>NW_023276806.1:230312204-230612204 GCF_003668045.3 Cricetulus griseus
TCGCGTCCTCCCCTGTCGGGCTGCCCGGGGTCCGGGGCTGACCGCGTCCGTCCGTCCGTCCGTCCGTCCGCAGGGGATTCCGTGTTCCAGTTCAAGGGCCTGTGCTACTACACCAACGGGACGCAGCGCATGCGGCTTGTGAACAGATACATCTACAACCGGGAGGAGTTCGTGCGCTTCGACAGCAACGTGGACGAGTTCCGCGCGGTGACCGAGCTGGGGCGGTCGTGGGCCGAGGACTTCAACAGCCAGAAGGAGGTCCTGGAGCAGAAGCGGGCGGAGATGGAGACGGTTTGCAGACACAACTACGAGCAGACGGAAACCACCACCTCCCTGCGGCGGAGAGGTGAGCGCGGGGCGGGGCCGCGGAGGCGTGTCCGCGGGGGCGTGTCCGCGGGGGCGTGTCCGCGGGGGCGTGTCCGCGGGGGCGAGACCAGGGGCGGGACCGGGGCGGGCCCGGGGACCCCGGGGACCCCGCAGCCAGAGTCCCCGCCGGAGCAGCCGCCACAGCCATTGTGGGCCCCGCACACACAGCCCTCCCCGGAGTCTCTCTCCTTCCTCACCTTTGCCCTTTGACCTACGCCCTGGGCGGCCCACGCTGCCCTCTGACCCCGGCTCTGCTGCAAGTCCCGCAGCCGGGAAAGGATTCAGTGCCGGGGAGCTAAGCGGGGAGAGGCCACTCAGGGCCTTCTAAGGATGTGTTTTAACTTTTGGCGACTTTGAGGCCGAGGTAGTCTTGGGCAGATGTTTCCTGCCTGGCTCTTTGCAGCCCCGAGGCTGCCTTTCCTGAGGGGAGGACGGCTGCACTTTACCTGCCCCCTACCGCCCCCCCCAAAGCAGTCTCTTTCTTTCTCTTCCTTCCTTCCTCCCTCCCTTTCTTTCTTTTTTCTTTCTTCCCCCTCCCCCCTTTCTTTTTGGTGTTTCAAGACAGAGTTTCTCTATGTAGTCCTGGCTGTCCTGGAACTCGCTCTGTAGATTAGGCTGGTCTCCAACTCACTAAGATCCTCCTGCCTTTGCTGAATGCTGGGATTAAAGGCACACGACACCATGCTCTGCTAACTAGCAGTTTCTTTAAGGGATCCTAGCTCTATTTCATGAGGACCGGCCACATCCTGGAGGAGGCCTTTGCTATGTGTGGTACTTTAGCTCCTCTCAGAGGACACTGCTGGGATCGCCTCTGAAGCTTTCACTGAAGCCAGTCAGGAATCCCATAGACATTGCCTTCCTTGGCTCACTTCCACTCCCTGACAGACACTCCGAGAGCCCCTTAGATGTGATGTCAATTAAAGGGGCTTGTTAGGCCTCATGTTCAGATTTTATGTCATACATTACAACTATATGAACAGTTAACTCAAGGCTGCTTATGTTCTCCTCTCTTGCTTCCTGGGTGACCTTGTTATTCAACTGAAACAGTCAGTTGTTTGGTCCCATTGGCAGTTACTTCCTCACCTCAAGGGAACGCAGTGGTGGCGACAGGGAAAGAAAACGGGGGAGGAGGAAATGAGAGAACATAGTGTGTCCTCAATTCACGAAACACACTAAGTACATACGCTGTTTTCACCCTGAAGGGGTAAGCGAGCGAGCAGGCTTCTGGCGTAGCTGACACAAAGTTGGGAAAGATGTCTGTGGGATTGTGCGTGACAGTCTGAGTGGATGAAGGAGGTGATGTTGTACTTGAGTTTTTTTTGCAGCTTTTTTCTTAAAAATTGTAAACTTGAAATCACAATCATTTTTTCTTTTGTCTTAATACATTTCATGCTATATAAGAGCAGGGTGACTCACTCTTACTTTTCTAGTGACCGTTAAGTTTATATTTGTGGAGTTAGTCTTCATTCAATATTGAAGTCCAGGCCCAGACATTCCCACCTGTCTCTTCCCCCGGAGTCTTCACATGGCCCCCCATCTCACTCACCTCTCCCTGTCCACGTGACCCCCTCACCTCACTGTCTTTTCTCCTCTGTTCCCCTAGAGCAGCCCAAAGTGGCCGTCTACCTGACTAAGACAGAGGCCCTCAACCACCACAACCTGCTGGTCTGCTCGGTGACAGATTTCTACCCAGCCCGGATCAAAGTGCGCTGGTTCCGGAATGGCCAGGAGGAGACGGTGGGGGTCGTGTCCACGAAGGTTATTCAGAACGGGGACTGGACCTACCAGGTCCTGGTCATGCTGGAGATGACCCCTCAGCGGGGAGACGTCTACACCTGCCATGTGGAGCACCCCAGCCTGCAGAGCCCGGTCTCTGTGGAGTGGAGTAAGGGGAACTTTTATTTCACTATGGGCCCCACATGACACAGGATTTTAGTAATTATCCCATCCCTCCTATGCCACCAACCCCATCATTGTCCTGTGCAGTCTGGTTCCACTAGAGTAAGGATATCAAGAGAACCCTGACCTAATTGACTTTCCAAATACTACATACACCGGGCCCTGGAACCCATCCCTAACACCCAGAGGAATTGGCAATGATAGCTGTTAACTACATATTTTGTCCTAAGATTATAGACATGTCTGTGAGGTGAAAATGTCCACTTATCCCCTCCCACTCACTGCTGTGTTCTGCTCACCCCTGCTCATTCTCCTCATCACTGTGTTCAATCTCCTAGCTCTTCCTTGCCGTGGTTAAAGTCAGAGTAGAGAACTGGGTCCTCCCAGCCCCTCCACATTTTACAACTCAAGCTGGACTTTAGGTCTCAGTCAGGGTGTGTGGGGACAAAGCTGGCACTCAGGCTCTCTCTGCTCCCCAGGCGCACAGTCCGAGTCTGCCCAGAGCAAGATGCTGAGCGGCATCGGGGGCTTCGTGCTGGGGCTGATCTTCCTCGGGCTGGGGCTGTTCATCCGTCACAGGAGCCAGAAGGGTGAGGACTCTGGGGAAACTGGGGTGGTGGGGGCTGTGCTGGGGGGAGGAGCTGGGCTGGGGAGGAGCTGGGCTGAGGGGAGGAGCTGGGCTGGGGAGGAGCTGGGCTGGGGAGGAGCTGGGCTGGGGGAGGAGCTGGTTTGGGGGGAGCTGGGCTGAGGGGAGGAGCTGGGCTGGGGAGCTGGGCTGAGGGAGGAGCTGGTCTGGGGAGCTGAGGAGCTGGGCTGGGGAGGAGCTGGGCTGAGGGGAGGAGCTGGGCTGAGGGGAGGAGCTGGGCTGGGAGGAGGAGCTGGGCTGAGGGAGGAGCTCTGGGGAGGAGCTGGGCTGAGGAGCTGGGCTGAGGGAGGAGCTGGAGGAGCTGGCTGGGGGGGAGCTGGGCTGAGGGGAGGAGCTGGGCTGAGGGGAGGAGGGTCTGGGAGGAGCTGAGGAGCTGGGCTGGAGGAGGAGCTGGGCTGAGGAGCTGGAGGAGCTGGGCTGAGGGAGGAGCTGGGCTGAGGGAGGAGCTGGGCTGGGAGGAGCTGGGCTGGGAGGAGCTGAGGAGGAGCTGGGCTGAGGGGAGGAGCTGGGCTGGGGAGGAGCTGGGCTGAGGGGAGGAGCTGGTCTGGGGGAGGAGCTGGGCTGGGGGGGAGCTGGGCTGAGGGGAGGAGCTGGTCTGGGGGAGGAGCTGGTCTGGGGGAGGAGCTGGTTTGGGGGTGGGAGGACCCAGGAGACCCCATGGGGGACACCGGAATCTGACTTTGCTGGTTGTGTGACTGCCACAGAGCCATGGTGGAGCCCATCCTGGGACTCCACCATTGTCCACCACTGTCCACCACTGCCTCCTTTCCCCTGAGAGAGCTTGGGCCTTGCTTTCCCTCCTTCTGGTGGGAGCTTCATCCATTTCGGGGGTGCTCAGGGTCTCAGTGAACACAGGATGAGAGAATAACTTCAGCTAAGCCTCAGGTCCTGTTGCCCCTTGGGCCTTGTGAGAGACCCCTGTTTTCTGACAAGACCTTTCTCTGTGACTTCCTTTTGTAGGACCTCGTGGGCCTCCTCCAGCAGGTAATAAATACTTCAGCCCTTATCTGGGGGGTGGTGCAGGGGTGTGGGTGTGAGGGAGGGCCTGAGGTGGTGTAGCTGACATAGTCGGTTCACAGTCTGTCTGCTGTGGGGTTGAGAGTGTCACAGCTGGTGTCACAGTCTGTGTCTGCAGGAAGCTCCAGAGGTTGTCCCCAAGCAGGACTTCACCACCATCACTTGGGTGGTGCCTTGGGTTTAGACACTAAGGTGTAGCCTTCTCTGTGCCCCACACTGGACACTGTGACATTGATGGTGGCCTGAAGAGGCTGGCAGTCCTGCAGAAGAGACTAATGAATCCCTCCAACTTACCAAAAAGATCGATGCTTCATATTCCCTGGGGGTGGTGGCTTCTCTTCCACCCCACACACATTTGTGTCCTGTGACGCTGTGTGTCCCTTTAGCTGCTTTTTACCTTTGCACAGGTGATGGGGAAGGTGGTGGCGTGGCCTGGTCTAACTCTGTGGGATCCAGAAGAAGAGTCAGGCATCTCCAGGGTTCCTTTTGTGACCACTCCCTCTCTCTGTCTCCCACAGGGCTCCTACAGTGATTCACGAGAGTGTTTGATGAAGTTGGCTGTTGCACTGTAAGACCTGCCTGTCCCTGCCTTGAGTTCCTGTCTGTGCCAGCCTGCCTGTCCCTCTCTGATTCAGAGTCTAGCATGGTGCCAGTGTACTTAGCAGCTCAGCTCTTGTGATCCTCAATGCCCCAAGGCTCTCTGTCTTTGGCTCTGCTCCTGGGCTGATTCCAGAGACAGTCTGTGTACTGCAGCACAGTCTATTCAGACCCCAGGCCTTCTGTTTCCACTGCCCCACACAGGCTGCTGAAGAGATACACTGAAAACATTTGCCTCTTTTTCATAATTAAACATGATTCTGAATTATATACATCCTGAGTCTCTTTAACTGGGCAGAGGTGAGTGAGGTGACCCAGCCAAAGTGCCTGGAAGTAGAGGTCTCTGGTCCAAAGAGGATCTGAAGCATCTGGGCTCCATGTGGGGTGGGTTGGGAGAGGAGACAGGAACCTGCTGTGTCATCTTCACGGCTCGTACTTTTGCTGTTCAGTGTCCTGTTCTCACACCACCACAGCCTCTCTCAGATTGGTGAGGACAGTGCAACTAAACACTTAGGATTGTTGGGGACAGATGCCATGACCTCTCATTGCTGGTGTTTCAAATGTGTCCTGTGAAGTCACATTGATTTAAGCTCACTTACATTTTTTAAAGATTACTGTCAATAATATAAGTAATTTTTGTGGTTGCAAATGATAAAAATCTAACTTAATCTTATTTTGTTGATGTTGTAAGGAAACTAGGATTCACTTCAGAAGTGACTGGGTACATATAGTTGATGACAGTCATCTCCCCTCAGCTGTCACCTCCATCTATTCTCTCCTCTGCATCTCCTTGTCTGTGTGTATGTCTGTATGGTGTGCTCTCTCTGTCTTTGTCTCTTACTCTTTGTGTCTGTTTCAATGCACTGAGCCTTCTCTCTCCATTTTTCTCTGTATACACCTTTGTTGTTTGTTTTTTTCTGTGTTTCTTTTACATCTCTGTGTTCTATATTTCTCCTATTACTGTTAATCCCACCAAATGAGAATAAAGATCATTACCCAAATTCTTTTTTTAAAAGATTTTATTTATTTATTATTATGAATACAACATCCTGCCTCCATGTGTGCCTGCAGGCCAGAACAGGGCACCAGATCTCATTACGGATGGCTGTGAGCCACCATGTGGTTGCTGGGAATTGAACTCAGGACCTCTGGAAGAGCAGTCAGTGTTCTTAACCTCTGAGCCATCTCTCCAGCCCCCATTACCCAAATTCTTTAAGTTGAATTAAGCGAGCTTTATCTTCTGTTAAACAGGGCTGTCTCCCTAAATTGGGATTGGAAAGAACACAGGATGAGGTGGGGTTTATATAGAGCCCCCAAACTGCAAGGCTAGGGGGTTTTCAAGAGTTGGTGGATTTTCAGAGGAATTATGTATGAAATTGGCAGAAAATCTCAAAATTATTTAGCAGAACATCTTATCAGGTTGGAGGTTAGGGTATAGGGTGTAGACAATGTCTAATTCCAGAAAATGGGTCAAGACACAGTCAAATCCAAGTTCAACAGAAAACAGGAATGAACTTATTTTAACCTTGTAACAAGATAATGTGTAATCTTAAGATGGGGTCAGGCTGGTCCATCATTACCTCTCTGTGTATTTCTGACTCTGTTGTATGTCTTCCAATGTTTTGACAATTTTAGGAAAATCCTTACTGACAAATCCTGGGAAACAAATGCAGTGTTGAAAAACATCATGTCCACAAGGATGTGAGCAGCAGACACTGTGTTCATCCCTCTTATCAGGAAAGTGAATCTCCAGGGGCTCAGCATGGAGGTTGTTACATCAACAGTGTGGGGCACCTGGATCTCCAGATTCCCTCAGGGTGGGCTTAGGGGCAGTTTGATTTTGGAAGGTTGTGACAGTTTATGATCGTCGATTGGAGACCCATCTCTGGGCATATTTGTGAAGACTTTCTAGATTAGACTGAGGTGGGAAAGCCCACCTCAGATAGGACGAGGTCCCAGACAGGGGAAAAAGAAACAAACAAAAAGCAAAACAAAGCAAAAGCAGAGGGGATTGGTCATTCACCTCTCTCTGTGTCACAGTGGAATCACTGTGACCTCTCATCCTGCCACCAGGCCTCCCCCAGCATAATGAGGTGTTCTTCATTGAACTGTAAGTCAAAGCAAACTCCTGACTCCTGTTACTCCTTGGGTTTCTGCAGAGCAATAAGAAAGATAACTAATGTGAAACCTAACAGAACGAGTAGCCCAGCCATCTGTGGCTCTTGGTCCCCTCACTGGAAACAGCATCTCACATGGATGCTGTCATTGCACAGGCATGTGATGTCATCGCTGAGCTGAAATTCTCAGGAATTGAAGCCTCTATCAACTGTTAACATTGTGACCTCTCCATCTATCTGGTTACCAGGGAAGTCACCACACATTGTGGCTCCTTTGATGTGGATTCAGCCTTGACAGCTGGAGCACATTCAGATTTTCTTTTCGCTAACACAGGTGGGCCTATCGCTGAGAACATGGAAGACTGTGTCTCATAGGAACATACCTCATTCACACACTTTGTCTAGAGGGTGTTAGTAGGATTCTCATCCTCTGGACCAGGTCAGAATGGGGAGTAGCCCTTTGTATCTTCTGACATCCAGGCTGCAATGCAGGTCATCAGTCAGGGACACTATTGGTGTACAGACTGCATTTGGGGCTCTGCTCCCCGAGGCTGTAGTCTGAGTTTTTCCAGAACAAGATGCTCACATATGCATGCACACATGCACAAACCACCATGAGGGCTCTGAAAAACTAAGTTAGGATCCCTACCAGAGCAGCCAGTGCTCTTAACCAGTGGGCATCTCTCCAGTCACCAGTTAGAAGTTTTATCTTCATCCTCAGTGAACCTTGCTGCTTTCATTACAGAGCACAGTGGGTACTGTCCTCTTTTCCAAATTCATCAAAAGGACCACTTTCCACTTGGGGAATGGAAACAATTTGTGCTGGCTTTCCCACAGAGCCTGCAGTTTCTGTAGAGAGAGCATTACTTTTGATCTTGCTAAGGAAGGAATCAAGGCTGGGATTAATCAGAGTTTAGGGAGACATTGAGGTATGCTGTAGCAGAAATCTAGCAGAATCACTGAATTAGGGTAAACATTAGGACTGGAGGTAAAGTATGATCAAGTATGTATGTGATACTCCAGGAAGTTGGCAGGAACATGAGAAATATCCCATCTCATGAGCAGCAATGCATGCAGTTATTATTGTGTTTGTTAAAAGGAAATGGAGTGAAAGTAAAGGAAAGAAGTTTACAGAGCTTTTGGTACTAGTTAAATATCATTGCTATTGGTTTCAGGCAACTCCTTGTGTTTGATTAAAATTGACAGAACCAGGCTCACGCCTTTAATCCCAGCACTCGGGAGGCAGAGGCAGGTGGATCTCTATGAGTTTGACGCCAGCCTGGTCTCCAGAGCCAGTGCCAGGACAGGCTCCAAAGCTACACAGAGAAACCCTGTTTTGAAAAAAATGCAAAAACCAAAAAAAAAAACCCAAACAAAAACAACAATAACAAAAAACTTGATGGTATGGAGGCAAGTGTTGAGAGCTTTGAGGAGAGATCAAAGAGAAGGGAACCTATACTGATAAAGATTTGGTCTTTATGTAATTCAATTTCAAATGCTCTGGAGCCCTTGCACTGAAAGCTTGCTTTGATGTAGAACGGAGACCTAAAAAGGAGGACATTTGGACTAGAAATTGTCAGTCAGCTGAGGAAAATGTTTTTTCACACACACAAAAAATAAGAATATCAATTCAGATAAAGAAAAAAAAAGTGAGGAAAGCCAAGACACTGGAAGATGACTCTCTTTTGCCTCCTTTAGATGAAACAGACTTAAAAATGAAAAAGGTTAAAATACTAACTGCACATTTACATGAATTATAGATATAAATACAACAACTCCTAAGACAAAAATCAAAACAACCAAAACCAAAAAACTTCCTGGCAGAGAAATGGGAAGAAAGGAAAAATTAGAGAAAAAAAGCTTCTTCCTGGTAGGAAGAGAGGAAGGAGAAAGGCTCTTTCTGATAAAAAAAGTAATTCATGTCAGCTGGAACCTAGAGCTCCCTGGCTACACTCTGCCTGTCAGCTTTCACCAAGAGCTCACCAACGCAGAGCTGCAGCATTTGAATTCCCAAGAATGATGGGTGGGCCACCGTTCCATTGCTGCTGCTTGAGCTAACACACCTAGCCCAGAACTTAGAATTTTCTTATTTGTTTGCTTTATTTTTGCTCAACTGTTCTTGTTTTTATCTATTAGCTGGAACAACTCAACGTTAAATGTTCCTTCATGGAAGAAAAATTAAAACAAGCCCAACTTCTAGTACAGAAATAATCACAACCAGGGTATAAAGTACTGAGCCAATGCTGTTTAAATTTCTAGAGGTATTAGTCATTCATCATATGGGGGAGGAGGTTCTCTTCTCTTGATCATCTAACTAATAATTAAATAAATGCTTAATTTTCATAGTAAGTGAACTAAAAGAGCAAAATTTGTAATTTTGAACTTCATCATTGTGTACCCTCTTATCTCTCATTACTGAGAATTACTGCTCTTTAAGTTACTATCTAAAAATTCTTGGTTAAATTCAATAAAAATGTAACACCTGAAACAGAGTGGGTTGTTAGCTTATTAAATAATGTGGCTGCTAAGGCTGTAGCTCATAGAAATGGCCAGCGTTGGTGGTGCATGCCTTTAATCCCAGCACTTGGGAGGCAGAGGCGGGCGGATCTCTGTGAGTTCCAGGCCAGCCTGGTCTACAGAGCAAGTGCCAGGATAGGCTCCAAAGCTACACACAGAAACCAAAAAAAACAAAAAAAAAAAAAAAAAACCCAAAACAAAAACAAATGTTAGACCCCCGAAAACTCAAGTATCCGGGGTCTCAGGCCAGGTTCGCGGTCACCCCAATCACCAGGCGGATTCGAGAGCTTGCTGCAAACTGCACGAGGCTTTATTGTAATTTAACGAGCTAACCCTATGTTAGCTCGGGTCTTTCAACCACCCACCATGGCGGACAGCTAGAAAAGACGGCTCCTAGGGCTCCCAAAAGATCTTATAGGGCAGCGTAAGGGGAGTGTCTAGGGGTACGCACAGGCTCACGATTGGTGTGCTTCCAGGCTTGGAGGGCTTGCCCTGTGTTGATTGGTCAACTGGTTGTTATGGCCCATAGGCCCTCCCAGGGTGGTTGCTATGCTCTCTACGTCATTGTCGTGCGCTTGTCCGTAAAGCACACCCAGGGTCGTAAAGCATAGCGCCACCAGCTAACTTCTGATTGGTTCCTTGCCACGAGGCAGGCATCTGACCTCTAAGTGACTAAGGTTCCTTGTCACGAGACAGGCATCTGACCTCTACGTGACCAAGGCAGGTTTATGGCAAGCACATGTTCGGCTGTTATGGCTGCCAAAAGGAAGCTGGTTCCTTCACAACAACAACAACAAAAAAATAAAAATAAAAGAAATGAAGTCTTACTGATAAAAGGCCTAAACAAATGTTAATTGCATACTTGGCTTTTGAGACTGCCACTACAAAATGTACTGCCCAGTAACGAGACAGGGAAGGAATTGATTATACATTGCCAGAAGCCCAACTGCTCTGTATTTAAAATGGTTGACAAATAAGCCTGTATGGGTGGAGCAGTGGCCCTTAACTAAAAAACATCACAGGCACTTGAACAACTAGTACAGGGGCAGTTTGATGCGAAACATACTGAGGAAACTGCAAGTCCTTGGATTCTCCTGGATTTGTAATAAGAAAGAAAGCTGGAAAGTGGTAAATATTAACTGATTTGAGAACTGAAAATAGTAATTTAACTTATGGTTCCTTTACAGCCTGGAATTCCTTTACCTTCTGTATTGCCTAAAGCATGGCCTATAATATTTGCTGATTTAAAAGATTGCTTCTTTACTATTCCCCAGCAGGAACAAGATAGAGAAAAATTTGCTTTTGCGGTTCTTACTTATAATACCCAGCCTGTAAACTGGCATTATTGGAAAGTCTTTCCCTAGGAAATGTTAAATAGTCCAACTTTATATCAATCTTTTGTGAATTAACTATTGGAAGTGATTCATAAACATTTTCCTCAATTCATTATTTACCATTATATGGATGATATCCTATTAGCTGCCTCTGATATCAGTACCCTTGAAAAGGTATTTGCTGTTGTACAACAGATCTTACCTCAAAGGTAAGATTGCTCTTGAAAAAATTCAAAGAGGAGATGCTCGTAATTATTTAGGATTTAAATTAAGTAAACAGAGAATCCAGCCACAATAGGCACAGATTTGAAAAAAAATCAATTGCAAAGTGTTAAAGACTTTCAAAAATTATTAGGAGATATTGTTTTCAGCCTATCATTGAGCTACTTATGCAAGAATTAAATAATTTGTCTCAAATTTTGCAAGGTGACTCAGATTTAAACACACAATTAACAGCTGAAGCAAAAAAAAAGTTTGCCCAAGTAAAACAGAAATTGCAGGGTGCCTATATACATCAATTAGATCTCACAATTGAATAAGTAATTCTAGTAATTTTACCTTCTACCCATCCCTCTACTAGACCCATTATGCAAAGGGAGGATAAAATTTTAGAATGTATTTTCCTAGCTCACAAACAGAGTTATAAGTTAAAAACCCATGAAGAGGTTCTGGAGAGTTGGCTCAGAGGTTAAGAACACTGCCTCCTCTTTCAGAGGTCCTAAGTTCAATTCCTAGCACTCGTATGGTTGCTCACAACCATTGATAATGAGATCTAGTACCCCCTTTTGGCCTGCAAGGAATACATGCAGACAGGACACTGTATATGCAATAAGTAAATAAATCTTAAAAAAAATATATATATATAGAAAAGGTTTCTGGGCTGGGCAGTGGTGGCACACAGGAGGCAGAGGCAGGCAGATCTCTGTGAGTTCAAGGCCAGCCTGGTCTACAAAGCAAGTTCCAGGACAGCCAGGGAAACACAGAGAAACCCTGTCTCAAAAACAACAACAACAACAACAAAAAAAGAAGGTTTCTGAATTAATTATAAAGGACATCCCAACCATAGTTCCTTCTCCTAGCTCCCCTCCCCTTCTCCCCCAACCCATTCTAGTCTACTGCTCCTCACAGGTGAGGGCTCCCATGAGGAGTCAACAAAGTCTGACACAATAGGTTGGGGCAGGGCATCAAGACTGAGCATGGCATCCCACCATAGAGAGTGGGCTCCAACAAGGTAGCTCATGTACTGGGATAATATTGTGATCCTACTGCCAGGGGCCCCTCAGCTCATCCAAGCTTCACAGCTGTCTCCCACATTCTTAGGAGAAATTCACAAAAATTATCCCCAAATTAAGCAACTTCAATTTATGGAAGGAACTGAATGGATTCTTCCCTGCATAGTGAAAACAAAAACAAAAACAAAAAAAACCACAAAACACCCCACCTATTTCTGGGGTTCTTACATTCAATACTGACACAAAAATATTATAATCTTTATAAAGCAGGAAACATAAGTAAAGTAATTTGAAATTCATATGGTTCTAATGAGCGAATATCAGTATGGAGTCAGGAATGATATTAGGGCATATTTATTAGGGAGATTCTTTACTAATAGAGCAACCTAGCCATCCGGCAGGAAATGAAGTAAGCAGAGCAACCCGATGAAGCAGGTGTGGGGGACCTAATATTTCTGTTATGGAAAATTTTGGGGCCCAGTCTCTAGCTGCTGTAAACAGGGGCACCGGAAAGCCTCGGGTCACCATTGTATTGTTAATTGCCATTAGGCTACTATTGTTTACCATGGCCTCAGGGTAATATGTCTCCTAATTTGCATCTCTGTATAGATCCATGCCTGGGCTGAGGACTCTGCCTACATGATCAAGAGTTGTTTAGGTAATAGAATCACTTAATGTTAGCTATATGCATTATAATAGATGCTTCCTGATGTTGTCCCTGCCCTTGGCAGACTATTTAAATGGACTTCTCAATAAACTGTGGCTGCTCGGCATCAGCTGGGAGCCCTTCTGAGATGATATGGTCTTTCCTGTCTCATCATCGTTGGGTAATTAAACTTCCCTAGTCCACACACTTCCACTCAGAATCGGACCCGGGACTGTACGGCTGGCTCCGTTCACAGTCCTAAAGACATCGGTCGGAAACAGCAGGGAAAAGAAGGGGTGCCCCGAGTGTGTCCCCTCACTCTTAAGCCTCCCTCACTTCCCCTGACCACACCTTAGGGGACATGGCCAGGTAACCTGTAGCCAGCCCTGAGAAGGTTTGGTTTGGGTGTCCTCCTGCAATTTCCCTTTGAGTCTAAAAGAGGATTGTAGGGAGACACTGTAGCCCCGCCTCCTAGTAGCCCCTACAGGTGTCCCTGGCCACGCCCGTGAGGGTGTGATCAGGGGAGGTAGAAGATGACACTAGAACAATTCTTAAGAGGCCACGCACACGTGGAGCTTGCTTCTCTCTCTGGCCACGCTAGCTTGAGGCCTCTGGGCACGCTTTGGCTTGCGTTTGGGCTGGTGTTTATGTGAATAAAGAAATCTCAGCATTACGGCCTACAGATCATCTTTGAGCGCACGCATACTTGGCGCCCTGACAACCACCACCCACGGCTACATTGCTCTGAATGGGCCCCTGAGCACCCACACCCAAGATAGGCTTCAACAATCGGATAATGCCATTAAATCAATGGCTAAAAAATGTGAAAGAGACTATGGTAGAATTAGAGCTGAGTTTCAAAGCCTGCAAGATGAATTACAGAACATTGATAACAAGCTAGAAATGTCTATCAAGGCAATTGCTGAGGCAAATCACAACCTTGATTCTAAATTTCAATCTCTGGATGGCTATCTCCATTCCACCCAGATGCTAGCTAGGGACAAAAGTATTACCTGTCTAGAAAACCTTATAGAACAATTGTCGCAGCAACTCATGGATTCTATATCATACCTTGAATCTTTCATGATAAATGAGATTAAAACCTCCCAGGAGGATGTCCTGGCTAGGCTGAAGGATCGATTTGACAAAGAGGAGGCAGAATCGGTCCAATCTGAGGTGCCTACTCCGAACAGATATTTCAATCATTCTAAAGCAATTACACACACACCTCTAGTCTACCTGGCCATGGTGGTGGAAAAGCAACCAACTAAAAGACACTCCCAGGGGTAGACAGTGTATGCATGGCAACCACTCCAGTTGAAAGATCTTAAGCATATTAAAGAATCAGTTGTCTCATACAGTCTTCATAGCCCATACGTAAAACAGCTATTACATTCATGGGCCACCTTTAACAGGGTGACACCCGCAGATTGGGAAGGACTGGTGTCAGCTGTCCTTGAGAATTCTTGCCAAATTGAATGGAAGGCATTGCTCAGGGAGGGAGGGAAACTCCTAGAGTGGCAGGCCATTAGAGACCGGGTTGATGCGCCCCTCCAGAAAATCCTAGGAGAAGGTATTTATGCTGACCCACAGGTTCAGACTGAATATGACGACCATATGCTGTCCCTAAGCAGAAAAGCAGCACTAAATGCATGGGATAAGGTTCGTGAGCCAGGAGAATGATTAGAAGCTTATACCAGAATAGAACAGGGACAAACAGAACCATTTAAGGACTTCTTAGACCGGTTGACCAGAGCAGTAGACATACAAGTAACAGATTCAGTGATACGACATTCAATTGTGTAAACCTTAGCTTATGACAATGCAAACCCAATATGCAAAAGAATACTTTTGCCTTTAAAGATCAGATCAGCTCCATTAGAAGAATGGGTTCTGCATACTGCCACATGACAGTAACATGCAAGATGCTGGAATTTGGACAGGAGAAACTGTCCCAAGAGGTTTCAAAAGGCAACAGGAGATTAGGAGAGATAATGACAGAAGGACTTGGGAAGGAGAAGCACCTTACAGGGACTCACACAGGTATCAAGAGGCCAGTGTTCATCACTACCATGACCCAGAACCTCGCATAGGAAGAGCACACTCCAGGAGTCCACGAAAGCATCAGGAGAATAGATGTTTCAGCTGTGGTAGAATGGGACATATAAGGAGAAATTGTAGGCAAAGAAATTCTAACGATTCCCCACGTGACAGGTCATTGCCCTCTAGGTTATGTAGGAGATGTGGTAAGGGCAGACCCTGGACTAACGAATGCAGATCGACTAGGGGCATGCAAGGGAACCTGTTAACATCGGGAAACTCCAAAGGGCACCTCCAGCAGACCCCACATCGAGAAGGGTCCAATCATTCCCAGTGACCATCGGAGACAATCTCTCACAGGACGAATGGATAGTTCTTTGCCTATTGTGAAAAATGCTCTAGATGGTAGTTTGAATAGTGATGAAGAATCAAATGTGAATGGACAAAATGAGAAATGCGTATTTTGGCAAATTTCTATTAATGATAAAAGAACTCAGTTGAAAGTGAAAATTAATAATAAAGTTATTACTGGCTTAGTAGACACTGGGGCGGATGTGACTATTGTTACCCAAAAGTCTTGGCCTCAGAAATGGCCTCTTAAAGAGGCAAATGTACAATTTTTAGGAATTGGTACTCTATCTAGAGTTCGTCGGAGTGTTAACTCAGTGGTCTGCATTGGACAGGAAGGACAGAAAGGGAGACTGAAACCATATGTGGCAGATACAGCTATAAATCTCTGGGGTTGTGATCTCTTACAGCAATGGAATACTCAAATTAAAATCCCTCCAATGTCAGATAAGAATTCTAAAAAATCACTGGATAGTAGGAAGGATCGGGTAAGATGCCATGGAAAATGGTTACCAACTATCCAGGCTGTATAGAAACTAAATACAAATGATGGGCCTTCAGATGAACCAAAGGACCTGCCATTAAAATGGCTTACAGATGAACTGGTCTGGACAGGGCAATGACCTTTGACCTCTGAGAAGCTAGAGGCTCTAGAAAAATTAGTAAGGAACAGCTGGAGGCTGGTCACATAGGGCAATCTACCAGCCCTTGGAATTCTCCTGTATTTGTTATCAAGAAGAAGTCAGGTAACTGGAGAATGCTGACAGACCTGAGAGCCATAAATAAGGTAATTCAATCTATGGGCTCTCTACAGCCTGGAATGCCACTGCCTTCCTTAATACCTAAAGGATGGCCGATCATAGTAATTGATCTGAAAGACTGCTTTTTCACTATACCATTACAAGAAAGTGTTAGAGAGAAATTTGCATTTACAGTACCAACTCTTAATAACTCACAGCCATTTCGGAGATATTAGTGGAAAGTTTTACCTCAAGGGATGCTAAATAGTCCTACTTTATGTCAACACTTTGTACAACCACCTTTGGAAATAATTCTAAAAAATTTCCACAATCTCTTGTTTATCATTATATGGATGATATTCTTTTATCGGATTCTAATAAGGAAACTTTGGAACATATGTTTGACATGGTGAAGGAAGTTCTGCCTAGATGGGGGTTACAAATAGCCCTGGAAAAGATACAAAGAGGAGATTCTATTAACTATTTAGGATATAAGATAGACTTACAAAGAATTAGACCACAGAAGGTGCAAATTAGAAGGGATCGTTATCAAACTCTTAACAGTCTTCAGAAGCTACTAGGAGAAATTTCTCAATTACAGATGATTATTGGTGTAGAGGGACATTACTTAAAGCATTTAAAGATGGTACTAAAAGGTGATAAGGAACTAAACAGTCCACTAATATTATCTGTTGAGGCAGAAAAACAGTTACAATGGGTAGAAAACAGAATATTGGATATGCATGTAGATCGGATAAACCTTGATTTAGACTGCATTCTGGTCATCTTGCCATCCAGAGAATACCCTTCTGGGATTCTGATGCAGAGGGAAGACACTATATTAGAATGGATATTTCTGCCACATAAACAGAATAAAAAGTTAAAGACATACATAGAAAAGATTTCTGATTTGATTTTAAAGGGTAAATTAAGACTTCATCAGCTGACTGGAAAAGATTCAGGGGAAATTATAGTACCTTTAAATAATGATGAAATTTCCTCCTTATGGAAGGATAATGAATATTGGCATATAGCTCTTACCGACTTTTTGGGAACAATTAGTAACAACTATCCCAAAACCGACAATTAAATTAATAAAAAAGACAGGCTGGATTCTTCCACGCATTGTAAGACAAACTCCCATTTCTGGAGTTCTTATTTTCTACACTGATGCTAACAAATCAGGTAAGGCTAGTTATAAAGCAGGTGAGGTAAGTAAAATAGTTTAAAGTCCATATACATCTGTACAGAAGGCAGAATTATATGCAATTCTCATGGTGCTTATGGATTTTACGGAACCTCTTAACATAGTTACTGATTCCCAATATGCAGAGAGAGTTGTCTTACACATAGAGAGAATTCGTCCCTGATAATACTGAACTAACCTCGTTGTTCTTGCAGTTACAGGAAACAATCAGAAACAGAAGTAACCCACTGTACATTACGCATATCAGATCCCATACAGGTCTGCCAGGCCCACTGGCACAAGGCAATGACAAGATTGATCGTTTATTAATTGGCACTGTGCTAGAAGCCTCAGAATTTCATAAAAAACATCATGTAAATAGCAAGGGTTTAAAGAAGGGCTTCTCCATCACTTGGCAACAAGCCAAGGAGATAATGAGAATCTGTCCTACTTGTTCCCTTTATAACCAAACTCCATTGCCAGCAGGCTGTAATCCTAAAGGCATTCGGAGGAATGAGGTTTGGCAAATGGACATCTTTCACTTTACAGAATTTAGAAATTTGAAATATGTACATCATACTATAGACACATTCTCAGGTTTCCAATGGGCTACTGCTCTCAACTCTGAAAAAGCTGATTCCGTTATTACACACCTACTAGAGGTGATGGCAGTTATGGGCATATCTGCACAGATAAAAACTGACAATGCTCCAGCATATGTCTCCACAAAAATGGAACAGTTCTTCAAATATTATAACATAAAGCATGTCACAGGTATACCACACAATCCTACAGGACAAGCAGTGATTGAGAGATCTAATAGGATGCTTAAGGAGATGCTCCATAGGCAAGCTGGTAAGTGAAAACCCCCCAAACACAGGTTGCATAATGCTTTATTGACACTAAACTTTCTTAATGCCAATGACAAAGGACAAACAGCTGCGGAAAGACACTGGACTACGGAAAAAACTGCTGAACTAAATCAACAAGTGTACTTCAAAGATGTAATGACCTCGGTATGGAAACCCAGACATGTGTTACATTGGGATAAGGGGTTTTGCATTTGTTTCCACAGGAGAAGAAAAACTTTGGATACCATCAAAGTTGATCAAGATTCGAGTTGAAAAAGACAACCCTCTTGACAAGGACGAGTGACAGGTATTTACTGAGGTGTATCTCATAAACTAAATAGAAACCTCCCAAAGGAATGGGAAATGCTTTGTTTTTCTTTTCAC
The DNA here is from genome assembly GCF_003668045.3 of Cricetulus griseus. Classification (NCBI taxonomy): domain Eukaryota; kingdom Metazoa; phylum Chordata; class Mammalia; order Rodentia; family Cricetidae; genus Cricetulus; species Cricetulus griseus. The sequence continues at coordinate 230,330,125 of NW_023276806.1, forward strand.
AGAAAAACTCACCTCCAGAAGTCAAAGGACACTGCATGTGTAGATACTTAAGGAAAGAAGGTAGCTATAAACATCAAACAAAAGGAACCTGCCATACAGTAAACTTTACAGCTGTCTCTCAAATAACTCTATTTCTCTTCATTTCCTAGTTCCTATTCAATTAAATTGGTGCTGGATTTAGAGTTGGATTTGGCTTTCCTCCCCTAAAATCCAAACATGTTATTTAACTAAATTTTAGAGTTTCTGTATTACATCAAGAAGCCAATTGATGTAATGCAGAATAAATGAAGAATTTGAGGACTATCTTTGTCTTTTCTAGGCTCTTTCTCTCAAGGCATACATCCTCTCATAATTGTCATTTTCCCATGGTTGCCTTTCCTGGTATGCATACATGTGCAAGCAAACATTCCTCTGCTAACACTTATGTTTGAGTTCCACACAGCCAATAAAGACCAGACTGTCAGCAATCTCTGGACGCTCTGGAAAAGGAATTGGACCACACCTCTTCGACTGCACTGAATCCAACTTACTCCGTTTCAACTGACACCCCAACCAGGGCTTCGAGTACTGACTTCAATCAAGTTGAGGATTTCAACCAGATCTTCAATCAAGCAAATCCCATCTAACATGGATTGGAGATAACCCATTAGAGACATTCACTATACTAACATTTTTTTTCTACAGGACCCCTCAAGGCTACCATCGTCCCATTTCAGCAGGAAGTAACTTAGCCGGAATAGACATAGTTAGGATGTACAATAACATATTATTGTATCTTCTTGTATTTCACCTTATGATTGTTAATTTTGGATCTTTTACACTATTAAGTTTTAATCCTCTTTTAGACTAAAAGGGGAATTGTAGGGAGACACTGTAGCCCCGCCTCCTAGTAGCCACATGAGGGCGTGGTCAGGGGAGGTCGAGGTCAGGGGAGGTCGAAGATGACACGGAGACAATTCTTAAGAGGCCGTGAACACCTGGAGTTCGCTTCTCTCTCTGGCCACGCTAGCTTGCGGCCTCTGGGCACACTCTGGCTTGCATTTGGGCTGGTGTTTATCTGAATAAAGAAATCTTAGCATTATGGCCTATGGATCATCTTTGAGTGTACGCAATAGAGGATTAAAACTTAACAGTGTAAAGTATCCAAAATTAACAATCATAAGGGTGAAATATACATGTACATGTCACATCCTAACTCTGTCTATTTTAACTAAACCCTAAAGTCATCTGAAAGAGGTGTCCAAGCCTGAACACCTACTTCCAAACCCAACCCTAGACAACAGGAAACTATCCCTAACTAGGTATATACACTATCCTAAATGACAACAATGGGGAAAGGGGGCGTAGCATTCTTCAAATTACTTCCTGCTGAAATGGGATGATGATAGCCTCATGGGGTTCTGTAGGAAGAAAATGTTAGTATAATTAAAGTCTTGAGTGGATTGTATCCAGTCCATATTGATGGGACTTGCTTGATTGAAGATCTAGGTTGAAGTTTTTAATTTGATTGAAGTCCTTGTGTTGATTGAAGTCAGTACTCGAAGCTCTGGCTGTAGTGTCAGTTGAAACGAAGCGAGTAAGATCCAGTGTCCTTGAGGAGGTGTGGGCTGTTTTCTTTCTGGAGCATCCAGGGGTTGCTGTCAGGCAGGTCTTCATTGGCTGTAAGGGAATCAAACATAAATGTTAGCAGAGAAATGTTTGGTTGTATATGTATGCATGCATACTGGGAAGGGCAACCACAAGAAAATAGCAATTATGAGGGGGTGTACACCTTGAGACAAAGAGCCAAGAAAAGACAAATGACAGTCCCATTTTTTTCTTATTCTGTATTACATCAATTGGCTTCTTGATATAAAACAGAAATTCTGGAGTTATTTCAACAACGTGCTTGGATTTAGAGGAAAGCCAAATCCAACTCTGAATCCAGCATTGATTTAATTGAATGGGGACTAGGAAATAAAGAGAAATAGGTATAGATGTATCCACGAAATTTATCATATGACAATTTTCTTTTGTTTGATGGTTATATCTACCTTCTCTTGTACCCATGCAGTGTCCTTTGCCTTCTGGAGATGAGTTTTCCTGTGAAAAGACAAACAAAACACTTCCCTTTCCTTTGTGAGGTTTCTTTTTAGTTTATGAGATATACCTTAGTAGAATACCTGTCATTTCTCCCCGACGAAAGGTTTTTCCTTTTCAACTCGAATCTTGATCAACTTTGATGGTATCCAAAGTTTTTCTTCTGTGGAAACAAATGCAAAACCCCTTCCCCAACGTAACACATGTCCTGGTTTTCATACAGAGGTTAGTACATCTTTGAAGTACACTGGTTGACTCAGTTCAGCAGTTTTTTCTAGAGTCCAGTGTCTTTCTGCAGCTGTTTGTCCTTTCTCATTAGCATTAAGAAAGTTTAGGGTTAATAACACATTATACAACCTATGTTTGGGGGGTTTTGGTGCCCCCAGACTGTTTGTGGAGCTTCTCCTTTAGTGTTCTATTAGATCTCTGAACCACTGCTTGTCCTGTAGGACTGTGTGGTATACCAGTGACATGCTTTATGTTATAATATTTGAAAAACTCTTCCAATTTAGTAGAGACATATGATGGAGCATTGTCAGTTTTTATTTGTGCAGGCATACCCATAACTGCCATCACCTTTAGCAGGTGTGCAGAATCAGCCTTTTCAGAGCTAGGAGCAGTAGCCCATTGAAATCCTGAAATGTGTCTATAGTATGATGTACATATTTCAAATTTCCAAATTCTGTAAAGTGAAAGACATCTATCTGCCAAACCTCATTTCTCCAAATGCCCATAGGATTACAACCTGCTGGCACTGGAACTTGGTTATAAAAGGAACAAGTAGGATAGTTTCTCACTATCTCCTTGGCTTGCTGCCAAGTGATGGAGAAGTCCCTTTTTCAAACCTTTGCTATTTACATGGTGTTTCTTATGGAATTCTGAGGCTTCTAGCATATTTCCTATTAACAAATGATCAATCTCATCATTGTCTTGTGCCAGTGGGCCTGGCAGACCCGTATGGGATCTAATATGAGTTATATATGAAGGATCAGTTCTGTTCCTGATTGTGTCCTGCAATTGTATAAACAGTGAAGTTAATTCTGTATTATCAGGAACGAATTCTGAAGTCTCAATGTGTAACATGACTCTCTCTGCAAATTGGGAATCAGTAACTATATTAAGAGGTTCTGTAAAATCCATAAGAACCATGAGAATTGTGTATAATTCTGCCTTCTGTATAGATGTGTATATGGACTTTGAACTACTTTACTTACCTCACCTGCTTTATAACCTGTCTTACCTGATTTGCTGGCATCAGTGTAGAAGGTAAGAACTCCAGAAATAGGAGTTTGTCTTACAATACGTGGAAGGATCTAGATTGTCTTTTTTATGAATTTAATTCTGTCAGTTTTGGGATAATTGTTGCTATTTTTCCCCCAAAAGTCAGCAAGAGCTATTTGCCAATATTCATTGTCCTTCCAAAGGAGGAAATTTCCTCATTAGTTAAAGGTACTATAATTTCTGCTGGATCTTTTCCAGTCAGTTGATGAAGTCTTAATTTGCCCTTTAAGAATCAAATCAGAAATCTTTTCTATGTATGTCTTTAGCTTTTTATTCTGTTTATGTGGCAGAAATAATCATTCCAATGTAATATCTTTCCTCTACATCAGAATCCCAGAAGAGTATTCCCAGGATGGCAAGATGACCAGAAGACAGTCTAAATTAAGTTTTATCTGATCTACATGTGCATCCAATATTCCGCTTTCCTCCCATTGTAATTATTTTTCTGCCTCGGCTGATAATATTCATGGACTGTTCAAGTCCTTGTTACCTTTTAACACCATTTTTAAATGCTTTAAGTCATGTGTTTCTACACCAATTATCGTCTGTAATTGCGAAATTTCCCCTAATTGTTTCTGAAGAGAATTAAGGGTTTGATTATGATGTCTTCTAATTTGTACCTTTTGAGGCCTGATTCTTTGTGAGTCTATCTTGTAACCTAAATAATTAATAGAATCTCCTCTTCATATCTTTTCTGTGGCAATATGTAGCCCCCAGCAAGGCAGAACCTTCTTTGCTGTTTCAAACATTAGTTGTAATGTTTCTTCATTAGAATCTGCTAAAAGAATGTCATCCATATAATGGTAAAGAAGGGACTGTGGAAATCTCTTACGGATTATCTCCAAAGGTTGTTGTACAAAATGCTGGCACAAGGTAGGACTATTTAACATCCCTTGTGGCAAAACCTTCCACTGGAATCTCTTAACCAGCTGTGAATTATTAAAAGTTGGTAAGGTAAATACAAATTTTTCCCTATCATTTTCTTGTAACGGTATTGTGAAGAAACAGTCTTTTAGATCAATGACTATGATAGGCCATCCTTTAGGTATCAAGGCAGACAAAGGCATACAGGGCTGCAGAGAGCCATTGGCTGAATTACTTTATTGATGGCTCTCAGATCTGTCAGCATTCTCCAATTACCTGACTTCTTCTTAATAACAAATACAGGAGAATTCCAAGGGCTGTTAGATTCTTCTATATGTCCAGCATCTAGCTGTTCCTGAACTAGTCTTTCCAAAGCCTCTAGCTTCTCAGAAGTCATAGGTCATTGTCTTACCCAAACAGGCTCATCTGTAAGTCACATTAATGGTAGGGCCTTAGGCTCCTCGGAGGGTCTATCATTTGGACTTAGTTTCTGTACAGCCTGGATGGTTGGTAACTGTTTCCCATAGCACCTTACTCAATTTTGTCTACCATCTAAAGATTGTACATAATTCGCATCTGATACTGGAGGAATGTTTATCTGATTATTCCATTGCTGTAAAAGATCATGACCCCAGAGATTTATTGCTTTGTCTGTGACCTATGATTTCAGCCTTCCTTTCTGTCCTTCTGGTCCAATGCAAACCACCCAGTTAACACTCTGTCGAACTCTAGATAAAGTTCCAATTCCGAAAAATTGTACATTCACCTAAGAGGCCATCTCTGAGGCCTCTCACAGAACATGTCTGTGCCAGTGTCCAAGATCTCGGTAATAACTTTATTATTAATTCTTACTTTTAAGTGAGGTCTCTTATCATTAATAGAAGTTTGCCAAAATATGTGTTTCTTGTCTCCTCCAGTCATGTTTGATTCCTCATCACTAGCCAAACTACCATCTAGAGTGGTATCATTTTTTTTTTTTTTTTTTGCAATAGGCAATATACTATCTATTCATCCTGTGAGAGATTGTCCTCCACAGCAACTGAGGATGACTGGAACTTTCTCGATGTGGGGGCCTTCTTGAGTCCCTCCCCTCGGAGTTTCCTGACTGTAAGGGGTTTCCTTGTATGTCTCTGGTCAATCTACATTCATTGGTCCAGTGTCTGCCCTTACCACATCTTCTACACAATCCAGAAGGTGGAGGCCTTCTGTATGAAGCATTGTTAGAGTTCACTTGCCTACAATTCTCTTAATATGTCCTATTTTGCCACAGCTGAAACATCTAGGTTCTTGGTGCCTTCTTGGCCCCCTGGGGAAGGCTCTTCCTACCCAAGTTCCTGGTTCATGGTAGTGATAACCTCTGGCCTTTTGGTACCTATGTTGACCTCTGTAAGGAGCTTCTCCTTCCCAAGCCTCTGTGTCATTACATTTAGAACTTTTAATCTCCTGTTGCCTTTTTAAACCTTTTGAGATTGCCTCTCCTACCCAAGCTCCTGTATCTTGTACATTATAGTCAAGATTAGCTGTATGCAAAACCCATTCTTCTAGTGGTGCTGATCTGATCTTTAAAGGCAAAAGTATTTTTTTGGATATTGGGTTTGCATTCTCATAAGCTGTAGTGTTTACGATGGATTTTCTTGTTTCTCGATCTGTTACCTGCAATTCTACTGCCCTAGTTAGCCTTTGTAAAAAGTCATGGAACTGTTCTATCGATCCCTGTTCTATCCTGGTATAAGTCTCTACCCTTTCTCCTGGCTCACGAACCTTGTCCCAGGCATTTCAGCCTGCTGTATGGCATAAGGACAAAATATGGCCATCATATTCAACCTGAACCTGTGGCTGAATTTATTAGCATAAATACCCTCACCAAGAATCTTATCTTGGGGAGCTTCATAACCGACCATTCTTTATACCTTGAAGCTCGAGGGCTTTCGCTACCTCCCTCCATAGAGCCCTCCATTGTATCTGAGATGAATTTTCAAGCACAGCTGCTACTAGGTGTTCCCAGGCATTCCCAGTCTGTGAGCGTCACCCTGTTAAAAGTTGCCCACCAAAGCAATAGCTGTTTTACATATGGATTATGGAGACCATATGAGACAACTGATTCCTTAATACTTTTGAGATCATTTAACTGGATGGGCTGTCATTCATATGCCATCTGCCCATGAGGAAGCTTTTTAGAGGGTAGTTTCTCTATTATGGTTGCTGGGAACACTAGTGGTGTATGCATAACAACCTTAGGAGAGTTTTTCTGATGTTTGAGTGGAGTAGGTGCCTTGGATTGGAGTGAGTCCGTTTCTGAGTCATCCCACTGAACTTTTAGCCTAGCTATCATATTCTCATGAATAGCTTCAATTTATGAATCATGTGAGATTTGAAGCATGTTATAGAATCATTGAGTTTCTCTATTTCCCCACCTACATGTGCTTCTAAACCTTTGATATGCTCCTTAGATAGCATCTGAATGGCATGTAGATTGCCTTCCAGATATCCAATCCTAGACTCAACCTTGTGACCTGTTGCAGCAGATACCTCAGAAATGGAGTGAATGGTCTTAGCCAAGTCGTCAATCCTGTCCTGGTTTCCAGCTACCTTTGCATCTAAAATCTGGGATACAGAGCATATCCTTGTTTCTACTTGGCTACAGATATGCTTTAGTTTGTCATGGTCCTCAGACAGCATCTAATGCCTCAGACATGTAGCATGTCTCCGTGTTTATTTTACCATAAATCTTCTGTACCTCATCCTAGCTAACAGGCAACTTTGCATCTAGTGAGCAAAGCTTATTGTCTGTTTTCCCATGGATCTGTTCCACTTGCTTTAACAATGTGGTATGGCCAGACCGATTATTTTCTACCTCTTTACATAAACGTTTCACCTCTTGGAACTCAGATACCAAATTATGCTGGCTGGCTTTTATTTCCTGTAAGCAAGTGGTGAAATTGTCTCTGTCCCTGTTTCTGAGGTCTCTGGCTAGAGAGATCACTTGTATCATAATGCTAGCTGCTAGTGCGGCATACAGGCAGGTAACTGGAAAATTAGAAGCCTCCTCTAACATTGAATTCACATAAGAAGCAAAGATATTACCAATAGAATAGGATATTCTACCATTATTTACCTGGTTGCTGCTACTTCAGATGCAGTAACTGTTTTTGACCAGAAGATGGCGCAGGTGTCCAGCTAGTAGAATCTGAAAGGCTACTAGGAGCTCCCGGGACCACGTAAAGAATGGGTGGAGGAGGGACGGGCTTTTGGGAACAGAGTTTAGTGGTAGTGCGGTTTGACTCACGGTGTTGGCTGATACCCTGGTGTCCACGTGGCTTTCGGTGATGGCTGCCCAGGGAGGATGGTGGCCATGAGTCTGGGCGCCGGTGCGTGGGACTTCCCGGCACTGGCGGGCTGAGGTCACGCAGGCAGTGGCGCTTGGCTGGGAATGGCGGTGACTGGGAAATGGATGGGCAGTCGGGTGAATGAATGAGCAAGCAAGTGAGCGAGCAAGCTGGTGGTGCAGGCACGCGTGTGCGCCTGGCTTTTGGGTTGGACGTGGGTGCGCAGCCAGAAGCGGCAGCCCTGAAAAGGCATGGTTTGGGTATCCCCTACATGGTTCAGTTAAAAAATAATCAGTTATATGCCATTTTAATGATTTTTGTTAGATTTTAATGAAACATCATATTAATAGTAAGGGCCTAAAATTTTTTTTGCATGTTACCACATAAAATACATTACAAGGATACCATGTAATCCTACAGGACAAGCAATTGTTGAAAGATCTAATCACACTGTAAAGGAGATTCTTTTTAAACAGAAGTGGGATCTGAGGATCCCCAGAGATAGACTACATAATGCTTTATTAACTTTAAATTTTTAAAACATGGATGAAACACAGACCACAGTTACAGAAAGGCGTTGTATTGTGAAAACACCTGCTGAATTGAGCCAGCCTGTGTAGTACAGGATGTTTTAATATCAGAGTGGAAACAGGGAAAGTGTTAAGATGGGGCTGAGGTTATGCTTGTTTCTGCAGGAGAGCAAGAGATTATGGGTCCCATCAAAATTGATAAAAATTTGGCAAGAGGAGTCTCTTGAACACTTTAGTTGCTGATATGAGTGACTTGACTCTGGGAGAGAAAAAATGCAATAATACAAAAGGCCTTTGAAGAGGAAGCTGATCCTCAAGAGTTTTGTGACAAAAGTGAGGTGGCAATTCCACAAACACTGGGCAGCCTCGAAACAGGTTCCAGTGCACTTAAAAAATGTACAAAGGCATGGGAGAGAAAGGAGAGAGTATATACAGAATATACAGAATAAAATAAAAAATAATAAAGCAAAGCCCTTAAAAAAGAGATAAATTATTATAAAAGAAAAAGGCCACATAAAGATGGAAAACACATGGGAAGTGTGGATCCTGTATATAATTGTGTTGTCTTTAAAATTTTTGACAAAACAAAAATCATTTTGGCTGAGTTGTGTACAAAGTATACTCCATATTTGTATTAATACAGATATGTATGTTACCTTTAAACGTTTGTGTATTTTCAGAGCAAGGGGACCAGTCAAAAATGAAAACAGGTGGCCTAGCTGACTCAGCCTCTCAGAGTGCCTCTGTTGTAGTTCCCTCAGAGTTCTGCATCCAGAACAGCTTCAAGGCTGTTGGCTGAGATGGTCCAGCCTCACAAACTACTGCAGCCAGGACTTAGCCATTAACCTGAGTTTGTCAAGGTTGTCCCAAAGATTCTAATGCACCTAGACAACAGGAAGTAGTCTAGAGAAAACAATACCCACATCCCCAAGAGATGAATCGTGGATGTTTGTTAGCATTTGATGGAGGTTGGTTACAAGTTGTTATTGGTCATAGTCAAAAAAGAAAAGCTTAAAAAAGGAGTTAAATTCAAAGATCTCTTTCTGAAGGAAAAAGGGGGGTGTAATATAGAAATAATGAGATAAAAGGGTAGGTTACTGAATCTACTTTAATCCAAAAATCAACTATTAATCTCAAAATATTTTATATTGGTATGGACTTTTGTTTATTGATACAAATTTAAAGTTTTTTTTTTGCTATACTATGTGCATGTTTCTACTCTTGTTTGGGTTATTGTGCTTATGCAACTCATTTAAAAATATAATGTATAATTAAGAAATGCAGGTTAGTAGTCATTTGTAATAATCAAACCTACAGTCATATTAGGTAGTTTTCAAAGTTAAACATAAATATTCAGATAGACAGATAATCTTCAGCCACTTCAAAGACTTACAGAATATGGCATTTAAGAGGTTTTAGTAACATAAGGCTTTTCATGAGACACATCTGCTCCTGGCAGCACAGATCTACTTCAAAAGATGACGATGATCATTGAAGAACCTCCATATGGAGCTTTCTCTCTTTAAGGGAAAAGCTAGCCATTTGGAAAAAAAAATCTACCCTTGCCTCAATTGCTGACAGTATGCTGCCCAAACTTGACCAGCAGGATGCAAGAGAACATGTTTGCTAAACTTTGCTAGACAAGATAGGACAGTCTTTCAAAATTCCCTGCTTCTCAGAAATGTCTGTCAGATATTCTAGGCCTATAGACTGAAGACGGACTTCCCAAAGTTACAAAAGAACTTTGGGTAACTGTCCAGGCAGCCAGATGTCCCTGTCATTAGGTAATGTTACACCCTTCTGGGGTCTTTGATGAAGTCAAAGACTAAATAACTAAACTTAAAATTTTTCCTTAGTTCTGATAGAAAGTAAATTAGGTATATTAGGTTCACAAAGATAGATATAGAGTATTTTCTCTAATTTTGCCAAATACAAAGGGACTGGATATTGTAATTGTAACTCTTGATAACTGTTTTGTTGTATATAATTTTACTATGTGTAAAGTTAAAATCTTTAGTTAGACAAAAAAGGGAGAATTCTGTGGAATAATCTTTTTTGTACACCGAGAAGATGTGTTACTCTCGTTGTTAATAAATAGCTGATTGGACAATAGCTAATCAGGAGGAGAGGAGGCAGGAGACCAAACTGAGAGGATGCTGAGGTAAGACTCACAGTTTCCAGGCCCATGCAGAGGGACCAGACATGTGGAAAATAAGGTAACAAGCCATGAGCCATGTAGGAACATGTAAATTAATAAATATGGGTTAAGTTGTAAGAGCTAGTTAATAATAAGCCTAAACTATTGGCCAAACATTTATAATTAATATTAAGCCTCTGTGTGGTTATTTGGGAGCTGGCCAGTGGTCCCAATGAAAAACTCCACCTACAGCAAATCAGGGAAGAAAGGATTTATTTGACTTACACTTCGAAATAGCTGTTCATCACTGAAGGAAGTCAGGACAGGAACTCAAACAGGGCAGGATCCCAGAGACAGCAGCTGATGCAAAGGGCATGGAGGGTGCTGCCTGCTTACTGGGTTGCTCCTCATGGCTTGCTCAGCCTGCCTTCTTATAGAACCCAGGACCACCAGCCCAGGGATGGCACCATCCACAATGGCCTGGGTCCTCCCCCACTGATCACTAAATGAGAAATGCCTTACAGCTGGATCTCAGCATTTCCTTAACTGAGGCTTCTTCCTCTCTGATGACTCTAACTTGTGTCAAGTTGACACACAAAACCAGCCAGTAATATGTTTAAATATAACCTTTTAAGTATGGTTATCTGTAGTTAATACTACCCAGGATTGTCATAAGTTTTATATGCTTCATGCATATGGTTTTACAGGACAGGAGATTGATGCTACTAGTTCTAGAAATCTACCACTCTGACTCAGTACAATGGCAACAATGTAAAAGTGAGAAGCCTGAAGTTTTTATTAATATCTCCCATGGAGACCTCATTCCCTCAATGAAAATATTCTCATTCAGAATTAAGATGGCAGCCATAGTTTAAACGGAACTGTAGAAATTAATTCTACTGTTAATGAGTCTATTCAATGACATGTGGTTGGAATGTCAAGTCCTCTCCTGAATTATGGCAATTCAGTTCAGAAGAACTTGTGGAGATTAGCAAGTGGTTTATTTTCTCCTCTGGTCCAGCCCAGAAGATGCTTCCTATGCTCAGGCTGGCTCTTGCCACCTCACCTACATGTCTCTGGAAATGCCCTCACAGTCACACCACCAGGTGTCTCTCCTGGATGATTCCAAAAAAATTGAGAACAATTTTGACTTTTGATACAATTTAAATTTTTTTCTTGCCTTTGAGATTCTAAGTTCTTCCAATTAAAAAGTTAGCCCACACACATACACACACACACACACACACACACACACACACACACACACATACATACACACACACAAACACATACACACCCATACTCACAAACACACACACACATACCTACACATACACACACATACCTACACATACACACACATACACACACACACACATACACACATACACACACATATACACACATACACACAAACACACATTCACACAAATACATACACATACACACATACATTCACAACATACACACACATACATACACACACATACACATATACACACATACACACATACATACACACATGTGGTGATATATTATTTATGATTTATTAAAGCTTGCCTGAGGATTCAGAAAGCAAAGTCAGCCTCAAGATATAGAGATCAGGCAGTGGTGGCCACACCTTTAACCCCAGGACTCAGGATTAAGAGATAGGTGGATCTCTGTGAGTTCAAGGCCATCATGGCCTACACAATAGTGAAGAGTATTTAAGACAGGAACAGGGTCTCAGAGCTGGCTTTCATTCTCCAGCCACACTGAAGATAGAAAGTCATTGAAGTTTCAGAATTCTCCAACCATGCTGAGGAGAGGAAGCAGTCTGAGGTTTGGTGGAGCCAGGATCACCTTTCAGTCTGAGGTAGAGTGAGAACTAGTGGCTTAGCTGCTTTGCTTTTTTTTTTTTATCTTCAGCTTGAAGTTTGAACCCCAATATCTGTCTTTGGGTCTTTTATTTTTCATGCTACTCACATGCACACATATTTAGACAGGGCCTTCCTATATAGCTCCAGTTTGCCTCGTGTAGACCAGCTTGGCTTAAACTTGTGAGGACTCTCCTGTTCTGTCTGTGGGGTGCTGGGATTACTGGTGTGTGCCCCTTGCCTTGGCATTTCCTTACAGCAAGTGTACACTGAGGAAGATTTCACACCTTGACTAGAGACAAGTGACAGTGGCCAGGGCTCGGAACAAAAAGAAGAGAAAGAAAGTTCAACCTTGGCTAAGATACTCAAATATTCCATCGATGGATTGTGTTGTTTCTGAGTCACTGAACATGGGATTATATTGTACTGGCTCCAGTAAGCTCCAAGATGAAAGACAGGAAAAACAAAACAAAAACTAGTAACTGAGTTACACAAGGTGATTTATTGTTTTTTTGTGGAGCTACTGAATCAGGGCCACTGAGAGATTCTATAGTAGATATGATGTGAAAGATGCCAAAACCAAAACTCAGATCAGGGGAGAATCCCAAGGGCGTGTGAGCTGTGAGGGGACAGCGTCAGGTCCAAGAGAAAAGTGACATGGAGGACACTTGGGGAAGACAACGAGATGAATTGGACCAGGAAACACTCCATGCCGGGTCATCCAGCTCACCACTGATGCTCTGGAGAGGGCCACACCCCTGAAACAAAACAGACAGGAGAGGGATGTGTTCCAAAGGCTCCCGAGCTGTGATCACACCTGCACAGTTCTCCAGCAATGCTCCAACTGTGTTTTCACCAGTCTCCCCTTCCCTCGCTCCCCTCTGTGTGGAGGCTTCAGCTCCCACAACACAAACCTCACCTTCCTCTCCAGGGTGGGGCTCATAGGGGCCCTGGGTGTCTGGAGGGGCCGCCTGATCGCAGGCCTTGAATGATGAAGACGGTGCCCACCACGATGCCCACGATGCCCACGGACAACCCCAGGGCACAGACCACAGTCTCCGGCAGCTCTGACACGGGGGCTGGGACCTCGGGTTCTGGGAAAGGGAAGATCTTGGAGTCAGGAGGGAGTGTGTTCATGTGTGTGTTTACAAACAGCCCCTGTGAGGACGGAAGTCAGTCCACACAGACTTTGGGGATGGGCTTATGGAAGACCATGAAGTCTATCATTACGATATATTTTAAGAGTGGAGTTTTGTCACAGAGCCAGAGACAGACTGTTCTAGGGATGACAAAGAACTAGAAAGCGCAGGAGCAGGATGAACTCATACAAACCCCAGTGTTTCAGCGCCGGCTCCTCCAGGCCCCAGTGCTCCACCCTGCAGTCATAGATGTCATCGTCGGAAGGGATGAAGGTGAGGTAAGCCATCTTGTGGAAGGAATGGTCGCTGTTGGAGAGGAAGCTGGTCTCATAAACACCTTCTGTGACTGACTTGCTGTTCCTCAGCCACGTGATGTTGATCACAGGAGGGAAGATGTTGTTTACCAGGCAGATGAGGACGTTGGGCTGACCGAGCAGCACCGGGGACTTGGGGAACACGGTCACCTCAGGAACCTCTGGAAGGGAAACGGCCTGGACGTGAGTGGCTGACGGGAGATTCTCTCCCGGACAATCCCTCACTGCCTGGTGAGGGAGCCTCCTGCCAAGGCTTAAACCATGACTGTCAAGGAGCCCGAGCTTCCTCCTGCTTGGAGCTAAAGTGTAACTGCATCCACTTTAACCCTGTGCCCTTCTCTCTAGGGTGTTAAGTCTGCTGGAGCCTCTTTGAAAGGTTCAAGGAAGGAACTGTGGGAACAAGAGCTTTATATTACACAAAATGTGTGGTTTGTAAGAAGAGAGGGTGAGGGTGATGAGGTCTGGGCATGCCTTGGAAAGGAGAGGGTTTTATAGAGCAGTGGCTCACACTCCCCACTGGGGATGGGAGGGCGGAGCAGGGTGCTGAGCACGAACCATTGGCAGCTGGGGTAGAATTGGTTTCTTTAATCAGGATGTCCAAGTTGTATTTTGCTACAGCTATCTCTTGCAGTCCACCTTGTGGGTCAAAGCTTCTCAGTTGGGCAAACTCAGGAATCCTCCAGATGGTCTCCTTCTTATCCAAGTCCACATAGAACAGCTCATCATCATCAAATTCCATCGTGTACTGGCCGTTGGGTTGATGAGACTGATACAAGTTTAAACCGTAGAGGCCAACATGGTCGGCTGGTGAATTTAGATGGAAATTGGAAAATAGGAAAAAATTGAAAACAGGAAGAAAAAGGAACATTATTAAACAAAATGACAGAAAATACTTTTTAAAATAGCATGAACTTCATTTTTTTTGGGTACATTTCCATCACCCACTCCTCTCAGTTCAGTCTTTCCCTCTGTGACGTGTGTGGCAGGATGTCACGTGTTTGATTTCTGCTATCCTGACTGCCTTGATCAGTGCCTGGCACACTGATGGGTTATGTAAAGTTGCTCACAACTGAATGGAAGAAAACAATTCAGGTATTTGCTCTCTTCTCAAAGATTCAGTCAGTTTATCTCCTTCTCTTATTAGCTTTATTGTCTCATTGATTTTCCAGACATTAATAACATAGGTATTACATTTTATTTCTCTTCCAAAAAATGACATTTTCAACACAGGAAAACTTCCTATTTTTAACAAAAGAAAAGCATATATAATCTTACAGAAAGACAACAATGACATCGTTACAAAATATATAAAAAATATTGTGTCTACATTTCCTGCATTGTTAACTGTGGGGATCTACGGAATACTTTTCTGATTTCTTTTGGAATAAAAAAAATAGAGACTTTATTGGATTATATGCTTCTATCAATGCCTACCTCTTGCTTTTTTCCAAATCAACACTGGCATCCACTTGCAGATTCGTGGTAAATTAAAGTTTTTGCCTCAAACAGTGAGCATGTGTGAGATGCCACAGTGAGCGGCCACCAACCAGGCAATCCCACGCAAAGAACACCAGATACACATGATTGTCAAGGCATAGATGGTATCTAGCATTCATCTTTTCTTCCTACATTTATTGAGTTTCAAGAAAACTCAGACATGACACTGTGTAAGAAGTAACTGGCCAGCCAGGCTTGGCCTTTGCAGTCACCGAGCATGGTGAATTCTGGGAGAAGTGGGTGGGTCACTAGACAAATGGATACATGCAATGTGCTGTGAATGGCTGTGGGCAGGTTACAGTCTGTCATTCTGCACAAGCAACTGCCAACCCAAATTGACTACACCTTCCTCTCAGGGTCCTGCTGTTTGCGGGGGAGAGGGGGGTCTCTTTTTCTCATTGAAATAAAGGTTGTTGCTGTTTTTCAGTTTGCTGAAACCTCCTCTACTGTGAAGGTTTGCACTCGGTTTTAATTAATAGGCTTCCAGCCACATTGCGACTCCCAGCCCCTCTGTCTCCTAGCCAAGCCTGACTGCTCCTGTGGCTCCTCCCTTCCCAGTGTGACCATCTTGGTTGGTGTTACCAGCCCCCCCTCCCCGCCCCACCACACAGACACCACACCTCCCCTCAATGCTGTCTTATTCTTTATTAATAAACCTTCTTGATTCCTTTTCCAAATGAGGATCACACAGCCTGTGCTCCAGCAGGTTCTTGTCCTGGGACACAAGTGCCGCTGAAGACACTGCACGGCCTCCTGAGGTTACAGTTTTGCCCTCAGCTGGGTCCACTGTGCTCGCCAAAGGCCTTTCTGCTTCCTGACCTTGGTCTGCATCTGTCACTTCCCTGCACACTTCCTAGGGGCAGGGCGACACTTCCTAGGGGCAGGATGACATTTCCTAGGGGCAGATGACACTTCCTAGGGGCACGATGACACTTCCTAGGGACAGGATGACCCTTCCTAGGGACAGGATGACACTTCCTAGGGACAGGATGACACTTCCTAGGGGCAGGATGATACTTCCTAGGGGCAGGATGATACTTCCTAGGGGCAGGATGACATTTCCTAGGGGCAGGATGACACTTCCTAGGGGCAGGATGACACTTCCTAGGGACAGGGTGACACTTCCTAGGGGCAGGATGACACTTCCTAGGGGCAGGATGACACTTCCTAGGGGCAGGATGATACTTCCTAGGGGCAGGATGATACTTCCTAGGGGCAGGATGACATTTCCTAGGGGCAGGATGACACTTCCTAGGGACAGGATGACCCTTCCTAGGGGCAGGATGACACTTCCTAGGGACAGGATGACACTTCCTAGGGATGGGATGACACTTCCTAGGGGCATGACAATTCCTAGGGACAGGGTGACACTTCCTAGGGGCAGGATGATATACTTCCTAGGGATAGGATGACACTTCCTAGGGGCAGGATGATACACTTCCTAGGGACAGGGTGACACTTCCTAGGGGCAGGATGACACTTCCTAGGGGCGGGATGACACTTCCAAGGGGCAGGATGATACTTCCTAGGGCCAGGATGACACTTCCTAGGGGCAGGATGACACTTCCTAGGGGCGGGATGACACTTCCAAGGGGCAGGATGATACTTCCTAGGGGCAGGATGACCCTTCCTAGGGGCAGGATGACACTTCCTAGGGGCAGGATGACAATTCCTAGGGGCAGAATGACCCTTCCTAGGGACAGGATGACACTTCCTAGGGGCAGGATGACACTTCCTAGGGGCAGGATGACCCTTCCTAGGGGCAGGATGACACTTCCTAGGGGCAGGATGATAATTCCTAGGGGCAGGATGATATACTTCCTAGGGACAGGGTGACACTTCCTAGGGGCAGGATGACACTTCCTAGGGACAGGATGACACTTCCTAGGGGCAGGATGACACTTCCTAGGGACAGGGTGACACTTCCTAGGGACAGGATGACCCTTCCTAGGGGCAGGATGACACTTCCTAGGGACAGGATGACACTTCCTAGGGACGGGATGACACTTCCTAGGGGAAGGATGACAATTCCTAGGGACAGGGTGACACTTCCTAGGGGCAGAATGACACTTCCTAGGGACAGGATGACACTTCCTAGGGGCAGAATGACACTTCCTAGGGGCAGGATGATAATTCCTAGGGGCAGGATGATATACTTCCTAGGGGCAGGATGACACTTCCTAGGGACAGGATGACACTTCCTAGGGGCAGGATGACACTTCCTAGGGGCAGGATGATACACTTCCTAGGGACAGGGTTACACTTCCTAGGGACAGGATGACACTTCCTTGGGGCAGGATGACACTTCCTAGGGGCAAGATGATACACTTCCTAGGGACAGGGTGACACTTCCTAGGGACAGGATGACACTTCCTAGGGGCAGGATGACACTTCCTAGGGGCATGATGATACACTTCCTAGGGACAGGGTGACACTTCCTAGGGACAGGATGACACTTCCTAGGGGCAGGATGACACTTCCTAGGGGCAGGATGATACACTTCCTAGGGTCAGGGTGACACTTCCTAGGGACAGGGTGACACTTCCTAGGGGCAGGATGACACTTCCTAGGGGCAGGATGATACACTTCCTAGGGGCAGGGTGACACTTCCTAGGGACAGGGTGACACTTCCTAGGGGCAGGATGACACTTCCTAGGGACAGGATGACCCTTCCTAGGGGCAGGATGACCCTTCCTAGGGACAGGGTGACCCTTCCTAGGGGCTGGATGACACTTCCTAGGGACAGGGTGACACTTCCTAGGGGCAGGATGACATTTCCTAGGGACAGGATGACACTTCCTAGGGACAGGATGACCCTTCCTAGGGGCAGGATGACACTTCCTAGGGACAGGATGACACTTCCTAGGGACGGGATGACACTTCCTAGGGGCAGGATGACAATTCCTAGGGACAGGGTGACACTTCCTAGGGACAGGATGACACTTCCTAGGGGCAGAATGACACTTCCTAGGGACAGGATGACACTTCCTAGGGGCAGAATGACACTTCCTAGGGACAGGATGATAATTCCTAGGGGCAGGATGATATACTTCCTAGGGGCAGGATGACACTTCCTAGGGACAGGATGACACTTCCTAGGGGCAGGATGACACTTCCTAGGGACAGGATGACACTTCCTAGGGACAGGGTGACACTTCCTAGGGACAGGATGACCCTTCCTAGGGGCAGGATGACACTTCCTAGGGACAGGATGACACTTCCTAGGGACGGGATGACACTTCCTAGGGGCAGGATGACAATTCCTAGGGACAGGGTGACACTTCCTAGGGGCAGAATGACACTTCCTAGGGACAGGATGACACTTCCTAGGGGCAGAATGACACTTCCTAGGGGCAGGATGATAATTCCTAGGGGCAGGATGATATACTTCCTAGGGGCAGGATGACACTTCCTAGGGACAGGATGACACTTCCTAGGGGCAGGATGACACTTCCTAGGGGCAGGATGATACACTTCCTAGGGACAGGGTTACACTTCCTAGGGACAGGATGACACTTCCTTGGGGCAGGATGACACTTCCTAGGGGCAGGATGATACACTTCCTAGGGACAGGGTGACACTTCCTAGGGACAGGATGACACTTCCTAGGGGCAGGATGACACTTCCTAGGGGCAGGATGATACACTTCCTAGGGACAGAGTGACACTTCCTAGGGACAGGGCGACACTTCCTAGGGACAGGATGACCCTTCCTAGGGTCAGGGCGACACTTCCCAGGGGCAGGATGACACTTCCTAGGGACAGGATGACACTTCCTAGGGGCAGGATGACACTTCCTAGGGACAGGATGACACTTCCTAGGGGCAGGATGACACTTCCTAGGGGCAGGATGACACTTCCTAGGGGCAGGATGACACTTCCTAGGGACAGGATGACACTTCCTAGGGGCATGATGACACTTCCTAGGGACAGGATGACCCTTCCTAGGGGCAGGATGACACTTCCTAGGGGCAGGATGACACTTCCTAGGGGCAGGATGACACTTCCTAGGGGCAGGATGACACTTCCTAGGGGCAGGATGACACTTCCTAGGGGCAGGGTGACACTTCCTAGGGGCAGTGTGACACTTCCTAGGGACAGGGTGACACTTCCTAGGGGCAGGATGACACTTCCTAAGGACAGGATGACCCTTCCTAGGGTCAGGATGACACTTACTAGGGACAGGATGACACTTCCTAGGGACGGGATGACACTTCCTAGGGGCAGGATGATAATTCCTAGGGGCAGGATGACAATTCCTAGGGACAGGATGACACTTCCTAGGGGCAGGATGACAATTCCTAGGGACAGGGTGACACTTCCTAGGGACAGGATGACACTTCCTAGGGGCAGGATGACACTTCCTAGGGACAGGATGACACTTCCTAGGGGCAGGATGACACTTCCTAGGGACAGGATGACACTTCCTAGGGGCAGGATGACCTAGGGGCAGGATGACACTTCCTAGGGACAGGATGACACTTCCTAGGGGCAGGATGACACTTCCTAGGGGCAGGATGACCCTTCCTAGGGGCAGGATGACACTTCCTAGGGACAGGATGACACTTCCTAGGGACGGGATGACACTTCCTAGGGGCGGGATGACAGGGATGACACTTCCTAGGGACAGGATGACACTTCCTAGGGGCAGGATGACACTTCCTAGGGACAGGATGACACTTCCTAGGGGCACTTCCTAGGGATGACACTTCCTAGGGGCAGGATGATGGGGCAGGATGATCAGGGTTTCCTAGGGACAGGATGACACTTCCTAGGGGCAGGATGACACTTCCTAGGGGCAGGATGACACTTCCTAGGGACACTTCCTAGGGTGACACTTCCTAGGGGCATGACACTTCCTAGGGACAGGACACTTCCTAGACACTTCCTAGGGACACTTCCTAGGGACACTTCCTTGACACTTCCTAGGGACAGGATGACACTTCCTAGGGGCAGGATGACACTTCCTAGGGGCAGGATGATCACTTCCTAGGGACAGCAGGGATTCCTAGGGGCAGGATGACACTTCCTAGGGGCAGGATGACACTTCCTAGGGGCACAGGATGACCCTAGGGGCTTCCTAGGGGCACTTCCTAGGATGACACTTCCTAGGGGCAGGATGATACACTTCCTAGGGACAGGGTGACACTTCCTAGGGACACTTCCTAGGGGCAGGATGATACACTTCCTAGGGACAGGGTGACACTTCCTAGGGACAGGATGACACTTCCTAGGGGCACACTTCCTAGGGGCAGGATGACACTTCCTAGGGACAGCACTTCCTAGGGACAGGGTTCCTAGGGACAGGATGACTTCCTAGGGTCTTCCCAGGAGGATGACACTTCCTAGGGACAGGATGACACTTCCTAGGGGCAGGATGACACTTCCTAGGGACAGGATGACACTTCCTAGGGGCAGGATGACACTTCCTAGGGGCAGGATGACACTTCCTAGGGGCAGGATGACACTTCCTAGGGACAGGATGACACTTCCTAGGGGCACACTTCCTAGGGACAGGATGACGGGGCACACTTCCTAGGGGCAGGATGACACTTCCTAGGGGCAGGATGACCTTCCTAGGGGCAGGGTGACACTTCCTAGGGTGACACTTCCTAGGGGCAGGGTGACACTTCCTAGGGGCAGTGACACTTCCTAGGGACAGGGTGACACTTCCTAGGGGCAGGATGACACTTCCTAAGGACAGGATGACAGGGTCAGGATGACACTTACTAGGGACAGGATGACACTTCCTAGGGACGGGATGACACTTCCTAGGGGCAGGATGATAATTCCTAGGGGCAGGATGACAATTCCTAGGGACAGGATGACACTTCCTAGGGGCAGGATGACAATTCCTAGGGACAGGGTGACACTTCCTAGGGACAGGATGACACTTCCTAGGGGCAGGATGACACTTCCTAGGGACAGGATGACACTTCCTAGGGGCAGGATGACACTTCCTAGGGACAGGATGACACTTCCTAGGGGCAGGATGATAATTCCTAGGGGCAGGATGACACTTCCTAGGGACAGGATGACACTTCCTAGGGGCAGGATGACACTTCCTAGGGGCAGGATGACAGGGGCAGGATGACACTTCCTAGGGACAGGATGACAGGGACGGGATGACACTTCCTAGGGGCGGGATGACAATTCCTAGGGACAGGGTGACACTTCCTAGGGACAGGATGACAGGGGCAGGATGACACTTCCTAGGGACAGGATGACACTTCCTAGGGGCACTTCCTAGGGACAGGATGACACTTCCTAGGGGCAGGATGATAATTCCTAGGGGCAGGATGATATACTTCCTAGGGGCAGGATGACACTTCCTAGGGACAGGATGACACTTCCTAGGGGCAGGATGACACTTCCTAGGGGCAGGATGATACACTTCCTAGGGACAGGGTGACACTTCCTAGGGGCAGGATGATACACTTCCTAGGGACAGGGTGACACTTCCTAGGGACAGGATGACACTTCCTTGGGGCAGGATGACACTTCCTAGGGGCAGGATGATACACTTCCTAGGGACAGGGTGACACTTCCTAGGGACAGGATGACACTTCCTAGGGGCAGGATGACACTTCCTAGGGGCAGGATGATACACTTCCTAGGGACAGGGTGACACTTCCTAGGGACAGGGACACTTCCTAGGGAGGATGACACTTCCTAGGGGCAGGATGACACTTCCTAGGGACAGCACTTCCTAGGGGCAGGATGACACTTCCTAGGGACAGGATGACACTTCCTAGGGGCAGGATGACACTTCCTAGGGACAGGATGACACTTCCTAGGGGCAGGATGACACTTCCTAGGGTGACACTTCCTAGGGACAGGACACTTCCTAGGGGCATGATGACACTTCCTAGGGACAGGATGACAGGGGCATGACACTTCCTAGGGGCAGGATGACACTTCCTAGGGGCAGGATGACCCTTCCTAGGGGCAGGGTGACACTTCCTAGGGGCAGGATGACACTTCCTAGGGGCAGGGTGACACTTCCTAGGGGCAGGATGACAGGGACAGGGTGACACTTCTTAGGGTCAGGATGACACTTCCTAGGGACAGGATGACCCTTCCTAGGGGCAGGATGACACTTCCTAGGGACAGGATGACACTTCCTAGGGAAGGGATGACACTTCCTAGGGACAGGATGACACTTCCTAGGGGCAGGATGACACTTCCTAGGGACAGGATGACAATTCCTAGGGACAGGGTGACACTTCCTAGGGACAGGATGACACTTCCTAGGGGCAGGATGACACTTCCTAGGGACAGGATGACACTTCCTAGGGGCAGGATGACACTTCCTAGGGACAGGATGACACTTCCTAGGGGCAGGATGATAATTCCTAGGGGCAGGATGTCACTTCCTAGGGACAGGATGACACTTCCTAGGGGCAGGATGACACTTCCTAGGGGCAGGATGACCCTTCCTAGGGGCAGGATGACACTTTCTAGGGACAGGATGACCCTTCCTAGGGGCAGGATGATACACTTCTTAGGGACAGGGTGACACTTCCTAGGGGCAGGATGATACACTTCCTAGGGACAGGGTTACACTTCCTAGGGACAGGATGACACTTCCTAGGGGCAGGATGACACTTCCTAGGGGCAGGATAATACACTTCCTAGGGACAGGGTGACACTTCCTAGGGACAGGGCGACACTTCCTAGGGACAGGATGACCCTTCCTAGGGTCAGGGCGTCACTTCCTAGGGGCAGGATGACACTTCCTAGGGACAGGATGACACTTCCTAGGGGCATGATGACACTTCCTAGGGACAGGATGACCCTTCCTAGGGGCAGGATGACACTTCCTAGGGGCAGGATGACACTTCCTAGGGGCAGGATGACCCTTCCTAGGGGCAGGATGACACTTCCTAGGGACAGGATGACACTTCCTAGGGGCAGGATGACACTTCCTAGGGGCAGGATGACACTTCCTAGGGTCAGGATGACACTTCCTAGGGACAGGATGACACTTCCTAGGGGCATGATGACACTTCCTAGGGACAGGATGACCCTTCCTAGGGGCAGGATGACACTTCCTAGGGGCAGGATGACACTTCCTAGGGGCAGGATGACAGGGGCTTGGGACACACTTCCTAGGGGCAGGATGACACTTCCTAGGGGCAGGGTGACACTTCCTAGGGGCAGGATGACACTTCCTAGGGACAGGGTGACACTTCCTAGGGGCAGGATGACACTTCCTAGGGACAGGATGACACTTCCTAGGGGCAGGATGACACTTCCTAGAGACAGGATGACACTTCCTAGGGACAGGGCGACACTTCCTAGGTGCAGGATGACACTTCCTAGGGACAGGGCGACACTTCCTAGGGGCAGGATGACCCTTCCTAGGGTCAGGGCGACACTTCCTAGGGGCAGGATGACACTTCCTAGGGACAGGATGACACTTCCTAGGGGCAGGATGACACTTCCTAGGGACAGGATGACACTTCCTAGGGACAGGATGACAGGGGCAGGATGACACTTCCTAGGGACAGGATGACACTTCCTAGGGGCAGGATGACACTTCCTAGGGACAGGATGAC
Source organism: Cricetulus griseus (assembly GCF_003668045.3). Classification (NCBI taxonomy): domain Eukaryota; kingdom Metazoa; phylum Chordata; class Mammalia; order Rodentia; family Cricetidae; genus Cricetulus; species Cricetulus griseus. Next base: position 230,353,708 of record NW_023276806.1, read on the forward strand.
CCTTCCTAGGGGCAGGATGACACTTCCTAGGGGCAGGATGACCCTTCCTAGGGGCAGGATGACACTTCCTAGGGCAGGATGACCCTTCCTAGGGACAGGATGACATTTCCTAGGGGCAGGATGACACTTCCTAGGGACAGGATGACACTTCCTAGGGACAGGGTGACACTTCCTAGGGGCAGGATGATACACTTCCTAGGGACAGGATGACCCTTCCTAGGGTCAGGGCGACACTTCCTAGGGGCAGGATGACACTTCCTAGGGACAGGGCGACACTTCCTAGGGGCATGATGACACTTCCTAGGGACAGGATGACCCTTCCTAGGGGCAGGATGACACTTCCTAGGGGCAGGATGACCCTTCCTAGGGGCAGGATGACACTTCCTAGGGACAGGGTGACACTTCCTAGGGTCAGGATGACACTTCCTAGGGGCAGGATGACACTTCCTAGGGACAGGATGACACTTCCTAGGGGCAGGATGACACTTCCTAGGGACAGGATGACACTTCCTAGGGACAGGATGACACTTCCTAGGGGCAGGATGACACTTCCTAGGGAAAGGATGACACTTCCTAGGGGCAGGATGACACTCCCTAGGGACAGGATGACACTTCCTAGGGGCAGGATGACACTTCCTAGGGACAGGATGACACTTCCTAGGGGCAGGATGACACTTCCTAGGGGCAGGATGACACTTCCTAGGGACAGGATGACACTTCTAGGGACAGGATGACACTTCCTAGGGGCAGGATGACACTTCCTAGGGAGGATGACACTTCCTAGGGGCAGGATGACACTTCCTAGGGGCAGGATGACACTTCCTAGGGGCAGGATGACACTTCCTAGGGACAGGGTGGGACACACTTCCTAGGGGCAGGATGACACTTCCTAGGGGCAGGATGCTACACTTCCTAGGGACAGGGTGACACTTCCTAGGGACAGGATGACACTTCCTAGGGGCAGGATGACACTTCCTAGGGGCAGGATGACACTTCCTAGGGACAGGGTGACACTTCCTAGGGGCAGGGTGACACTTCCTAGGGACACACTTCCTAGGGGCAGGGTGACACTTCCTAGGGACAGGGTGACACTTCCTAGGGGCAGGATGACACTTCCTAGGGACAGGGTGACAGGGGCAGGATGACCCTTCCTAGGGGCAGGATGACACTTTCTAGGGACAGTGCGACACTTCCTAGGGGCAGGATGACACTTACTTCCTAGGGACAGGATGACACTTCCTAGGGGCAGGATGACACTTCCTAGGGGCAGGATGACACTTCCTAGGGGCAGGATGACACTTCCTAGGGGCAGGATGACACTTCCTAGGGACAGGATGACACTTCCTAGGGGCAGGATGACACTTCCTAGGGACAGGATGACACTTCCTAGGGGCAGGATGACACTTCCTAGGGACAGGGACAGGGGCAGGATGACACTTCCTAGGGGCAGGATGACACTTCCCTAGGGACAGGATGACACTTCCTAGGGGCAGGATGACACTTCCTAGGGGCAGGATGACACTTCCTAGGGGCAGGATGACACTTCCTAGGGACAGGATGACACTTCCTAGGGGCAGGATGACACTTCCTAGGGGCAGGATGACACTTCCTAGGGGCAGGATGACACTTCCTAGGGACAGGATGACACTTCCTAGGGGCAGGATGACACTTCCTAGGGGCAGGATGACACTTCCTAGGGACAGGATGACACTTCCTAGGGGCAGGATGACACTTCCTAGGGACAGGATGACACTTCCTAGGGGCAGGATGACACTTCCTAGGGGCAGGATGACACTTCCTAGGGACAGGATGACACTTCCTAGGGGCAGGATGACACTTCCTAGGGACAGGATGACACTTCCTAGGGGCAGGATGACACTTCCTAGGGGCAGGATGACACTTCCCTAGGGACAGGATGACACTTCCTAGGGGCAGGATGACACTTCCTAGGGACAGGATGACACTTCCTAGGGGCAGGATGACACTTCCTAGGGGCAGGATGACACTTCCTAGGGACAGGATGACACTTCCTAGGGGCAGGATGACACTTCCTAGGGGCAGGATGACACTTCCTAGGGGCAGGATGACACTTCCTAGGGACAGGATGACACCTTCCTAGGGGCAGGATGACACTTCCTAGGGACAGGGTGACACTTCCTAGGGGCAGGATGACCCTTCCTAGGGACAGGATGACACTTCCTAGTGGCAGGATGACACTTCCTAGGGGCAGGATGACACTTCCTAGGGACAGGATGACACTTCCTAGGGGCAGGATGACACTTCCTAGGGACAGGATGACACTTCCTAGGGGCAGGATGACACTTCCTAGGGGCAGGATGACACTTCCTAGGGACAGGATGACACTTCCTAGGGGCAGGATGACACTTCCTAGGGACAGGATGACACTTCCTAGGGGCAGGATGACACTTCCTAGGGACAGGATGACACTTCCTAGGGGCAGGATGACACTTCCTAGGGGCAGGATGACACTTCCTAGGGGCAGGATGACACTTCCTAGGGGCAGGATGACACTTCCTAGGGGCAGGATGACACTTCCTAGGGGCAGGATGACACTTCCTAGGGGCAGGATGACCCTTCCTAGGGGCACAGGCAGCAGTTTTTATGTATTTCAGCTCCCACATCTTAGCTGAGCAAGTGTTTTATGAAGGGGAGCACTGAATGGTTATTGCCTGTTCCGAGGACCATGGGCGCTCTGAGAATGAGTGACAGGTGACAGAACCATGTGAAAGTCGGGGGTCAGTGGTGACTAGGCCTGCACTAAGACAAATGAGCCCCATACATTTAGCTTTGGGGCCCTGCCTTGGTGAAATACTGAAAGTCATCTTTTATATATAAGACAAATGTGATATAGGCTGAGTTAAAATCAAAGCATTTTCTTAGACCTTGAAATTTCACTTTTTTTTCTTTTAAATTCAAAGGAAATCGGTTCACAGTTCTGTGGCTCCCCAGAAGTGTGCTCACTGTGCCTGCTCACACCTGACTCCAGCCCTCTAGTGTGACACTGGGGACAAAGGAGCCAGGCTCCCTAGAGAAGCAGGTGAGGCTTTTACCCCCCACCCCCTATAGAACTGGCATGAGAGCAGCCATGGTTCACAGGGTTGCTCTATCCCTTTCACTTCCTGTTTCAAACATTTGACTTTCCAATCAACATTTTACAAAGCTACTATTAACGTCTGTAAAGTGGCACAGAGTTACGGAGGGATTCTGGAAGAGGACAGGAGTCACACAGAGCGGGGAGAGGTGGGCAGCACAGGCTGAGGAGCCTCGGGCTCGCGTATCTGTGTTGGCCTGTGTTGCTGTTATAGAATGGCAGTAGTTGGGGGTAGAACAGGCAGCCTGTATTCCTTCTTTTGTTACAAAAATATGAAGCTATATATGGAATGGAAACCAGGGAAAACTGCCATTTAAAGGCATTTACTAATTCGTTAAGTAGTAAAAGTCTCACCATGTAGCCCAGGCTGTCCTTGATCTCCTGATCCTCCTGCCTGGGCACCTAAGCACTGAGTTACCGGCAGGCACTACCAGTCCCAGCTCAGTTTACGCTGTTATTACAGCACATCTACGTAATTATTTGCCTTGGTCACTTGTGAGGTGACTCATGAGGAAACCAAGCTTCAGGAGGTTTGTCTAGTAAAATGGTGGGTTCCTTCTTTCTCCTCCTACCAGGGCCAGTTCCTAGCATAAGCATTTCCCATACATTAGTAGACAAGACTCATGGAATTTAATGTACACTACAGGTGATGGCTACGAAGGGCTTCAGAAACTCTCAGAGAAATTTGAGAGTAACAGTTCACGGATTTTTAGTAATGTAAAATCACCCATTCGTGGACACACTCCCCAGTCTCGGGACAACCCCGCCTCTCGCAGAGCCCTCCACCCTTCCCTCACTGAATTCAGTATTAGAACCATGACTTGGTGAGCACCGCTCGCCAACCAGAGCCTCCTGAAGACGGGGTCACATAGTTGTTAGACCTTCTAACTAAATCCAGAGAATTTGTATCTCTGAATTTCCCATTTGCCAGCTCTAGGCATCCCTCAGCCGGGCAACTCACCCTGGATGTCATCCTGACCCCCGCAGGGGCTGAGCGCGGTGGTCAGGGCGAGGATCCCCAGAATCAGAGCTCTGCTGGGCGTCATCCTCTCCCTTGAGTGGTCTCCTCCGCTGCTGTCCTGAGTTCTCAAGAGAGTGTGAGGATCCAGCCCAGGAGGTCTGACTCCAAACCAAATCCTGCCAGACCCAATCAGAAAATTCCGTCGTGATGACGTCGCAGTTGCCAGGTGCAGAGCTTGCAGGGAGAGGCCTGGAAGAGGCAAGGGGAACCCCCTGCCTCGCTGCAGCCTCTGCTCAGAGTGGACCCGAGGGAAGCTCTGGGACGGTGGGAGGTTCCACGCGGGACTTTCTCCCGTGCGCGTGTGTGCGGCTGGCAAGAGAGGAGAGAATTTCTGAAAAGCCCATGGATGGGGAACTCTGATAATAATGGCGCTCTTTACAATTTTCTGTGCCAGGAAGTCTCCCCTGAATTCATTCCTTTCCTGTGGCTTCCCCAACCCTGAAACCCATCCACTTTCTCAGGCTCGCACACACGAGTTAGCTGGTTTTGTCTTTTCTTTTCATAGTGTGCGCAGAACACTCCAAATGGTGCGTTGACCACCTGCCCAAGGGGTCCCCGCAGATGGTGGCGGGTCAGTCAAAGCCTTGGCTCTTTCTCCTTGTGTAAACCTGGGTGGGGGCTCTTTGCTCAGAGGTGGGGAGGCTTTAGGACCCAAGGCTGCCATCAGGACTGCAGTGTGTTTATCCAGATTTCTCCCTTCTTTTGAGTAATCTTCGTGCTATGTCTCAAGGAAGTTTGGGGACACTGAACACAAAAAAGGAAGTTCTGGCTAGCTCGACTAGTCTTAATATATATATATATTGAGAATGTTTAAGTAAATGTTGAAGATATTCTTGTAACTTAGAAAGGATCTTTGTTCCCCAAACTACTGGGTTTTCCAAATTTGTTATCCTTTATGTGAATGTTTTGGATAAATGTGAGGGACTGAAAATTAAAGCAACCTAGGGGGTTCTATTCTTCATAAAGACTGAGTTTTGTGCACTCTGTGGAGGCCACAAGCTTGTGATGACTGAGGACCAGTTACCTTGTCCTTGTGAGATGAGTGTGTGAGCCCTTGGTCTTTCCAGAGGCAGACAGGATACCCCAGTGCCTGCCTGGATACAGTGAACTAGGTGCTGCTCCAGCCTTAGCCTCACTGTGGCTTGCCTCCTTCTGGGCAGATTTATTAAGGTAATCACAGAGTTTTCCTACCTGCCCCCCACTTGCTGATGGAATGAGGGATAATTCTCTTTAGATAATGTAGGGACCAGTTTTGAGTGTCTGGGTTACAGCCCCTGTTGCTCAACCAAACACCCTTCCAGTTATCTGTGAACATATTCCATGGATGTGATTAATTCTGTAAGTAAGAGAGATGACCATGGACCAAGGCTCATCTGAGGAACAGGAGAGTCACAGTGGCCTCTGTCTGCACCAAGTTCCCATGTGAAGGCCACCTGTCCAGTGATCTTTGGACATGCTAGTTCACTCCCACATCTGCATAAGCAAATTCCTTGCCACAGTTTTCTTAGCATATATCCCACTGGCTTTACTTCCTTGGTTCCAACAGGCCGATATCCAGAGAGACCCTGTGATCCTCGGTGGTGAGTCTTCTCTTTCGATTCTCTGCTGGCCTTTGCCTGGAGGCCTTAACAGATCTTACTAGATGTTGTATGATTCCTGCAGAGACCTGAACAGATGTCTGTTCACCCAACAGGACACAGACAGCACACTAATGAGATGACTCCACCCAAGTCCAGCTTGGTGAAGCAGCAAGTTTGTTGGAATTACTGACAGGATCACCAGAGAGGAGTTATAGGTACATGGTGACCTAGAGGCAACTACGCAGACCCACACAAAGACAGACAGACAGACAGACAGACAGACAGACAGACAGACACACACACACACACACACACACACACACACACACACACACACAGGCACACAGTCCACCCCAGTCCAGGCAATGACTCATGAAAGCTGCATCCATGAAGCCCCCTGTACAAGTTGCAGCCAGCTCCATAGGAGAGAGTCCTGTGGAGAAAAGGAGGGATGAGCAAGCTATGCTAAGCTGGATTTCTTGCTGCTTGGGTTGTAGGTGGTTGTGAGCTGCCATGGGAGTGCTGGGATCTGAATTCTAGTCCTCCACAAGAGCAGCCAGTGCTCTTCACCACTAAGCTGTCTCTAGGCTGCAGGGCATCTGACACCCTGACATGGTGCTCGTGTAGAAAAGCAGGCGCACACACATACAAATAAATTTAAAATTAAATTATAGAAATAAATGCAAAGTTGAGCACACACAAAATGAAAGATGTCATGCACAAGAAGACATGCTATGAGGCCACAGATGGCTCAGGGGTTGAGAGCACTGACTGCTGCTGTGATGACCTGGGCCCCTTCCCTGCACCCACATGGGGCCGACAACTGATTGGAACTCCAGTTCCAGGACACCCTGTGGCCTCCCTTGGTGCCTTCATGTGTGCGGTGCACATAAACGCATGCGTGCACACACACACATACACATAAATAAAACAATAAATATTCTAAAGAGAATATATGTTATATGATTCATTTTATCAGAAATCTTAGAGTAGACACGCTTATTCTAAAACATAAAGTTAGGATAGTTGTCAGATGTGCTTATATCCACAGTGGACTCTGGGAGGTTCATGAGGCGTGTTCTTTAAAGGTGGTTTTTATTTTTAACTATGTGTCTCTGTGTGTGGGTATGCACATGTGGATGACCACGGAGTCTGGAGAGACCTTGGGCCCCCTGGACCTAGAGTGACAGGCAGCTGGTGCGATAGCACCAATGAGGTGCTGAACTCAGGACCTCTGCAAGAGCACAAAGAAGTGTAAGTGCTCTTCACCCCTGAGCCATCTCTCCAGCCCTGCATCTCTTTTAAAATAAGTCGCTATTCGAGCATATTCCTTGTCCATAGTATTAGGTTTGTAAATACACTTTAATACACGTGCGTCATGAACCTTGGCCATGTTTCCCCACCATCCTTCTCTTCCTCCTCTGTTGTTCCCAATCATTCCCCTAGACAGTGTCACTTCCGTCTCCCCTAGACAGTATACTTCTTTGTGCCTGCCCCCCACCCAGGATTTTATACGTATCCAGAGAACCATATCTCAACAGGGGCATGAGTTATGGTTGTAATTATTTGTTAAAACTTATTGAATAGTATTCCTAAGACTTGCACAAATGTTATCAAAACAAAAAATTTACGAAGTTGAATAAAACTAGGTCTCATTTACAAACCATGCAATGAGGAAACCATACTGTTTTAAAGTTCTTCCTGCATTTGGCTTTCTTTGGTCTCTGAATACTGGAACGCGTGAGGTTTATTTGTCAGTTTTTGCTGCATACAAGGAGATGGCCTAACCTGTAAGGACCTTCAGCCCAGCGGAGACTTATTAGGGGTCTGACATAGAAAAAACAAAAAAGAAACAACCTCACCAGGCTGGTCTCAAACTTGAAATTCCCCTGCTTCAGCCTCCAACATGTAGACTTACAGGCCCCTAGAGCTGTCATGCCTATGTTTGAAGCTAAGGTTGAGATGGATGATGTCGTTGCTAGCATTTCACTGCGTTGTTGAGGCAGACAGGACTGTTGGATTAATACAATTAGCTATCTTTTTTTTTCTTTTTACACAATTTAAGGTCTATTTATCATTCCAATGGTTTTCAGATTTTTATGTTGCTAATTCTGAAATTTTATTTATTTGGTTTACATCATATTTCTATCCCGGACCCTAGGCCAGTGCTTCGGCTTTTACCGAATACGTTAGAAAGTTTGGTTACGTTTCCTCTAAGCCAGCTTTCGCTGGCTTTATGACATGGCTGGCTTTGTCTGTACCGCGGGGCTTTTCCTGTGAGTTCTTCCGGAGACAAGTGACGCTGCCGGCCACACCTGCTCCTCATTGGCTGAGGAGAATGCGTTCAAAGCCAGCCAGTTTCACTTCAGCACAGCTTAGTCTGAGACTCCTGGCAGTGAATCCGGTGAGCTTCTGTTTCCTTGGTGGGGATGATGCACCGTTTGGGCCTCGAGGGGGTGGATAGGGAGCAGAGGGCCCAGCTGCACTGCAAAGCCGCTGTGTTGTCCTGAACCTACCCTTAGAATTAACTCTTTATTATAGAGCTGTAATTATTATCACTGTTATAGATATTACAACATAAATGACAAAATTGTCTCTATATAAGAACAGAAAAAATAAACAGAACCCTGAAAAAAATTAAACAATGTGCTAGTGAGGAATGCTAAATATTTTACAAAATCATGCTATTTTTCTAGGCATCAATATGAAAGAAAAATAGCCTCAAGTTTATAAAAATTCATGTAGATGTTGAGTGCTTTAAAATTATACACTACATTCATCTTTAAGAACATAGAAATCTTTTTCAGTCCCCAAATTTTAATAATTAATTATATTCCTTATGAAACACATGAGTTCAGATTTCTTTCTATGTTTTTAATTGTGGTGATATATTGTTTCTGATCTAATAAAGTCACTGGAGATCCGTTTGGGAAGCCAGCCACACTAGTTAGCTATAGAAATTATGCAGTGGTGGCCACACCTTTAACCCCAGGACTCAGGATTAAGAGGTACAGGGATCTCTGTGAGTTTAAGGCCGCCCAGGTCTACAGGAGATTGGATCAGTCTAAGAGTGAATCAGAGCTCACACCCTTAATCCCAGGATTTGAGAGGTATAAAAGTCTCTAGCCACGTTGAGGAGAGTTTAGCAGTCTGAGTGAATCTGAGGAGCTGTGAGTTGGGAGCAGTCTGAGGATCTCCCCTTTGGTCTGAGCATAGGTAGAGATAAGAGCTAGTGACCAGCTGCTTTGCTTTTCTGATCTTCAGCTTGAAACTTGAACCCCAATATCAGTCTCTGGGTCTCTTATTTTTCAAGCTACATTTAATGGATACTTTCCCCCCCTAATAACTAGATGTTATTTTCATAGTTCTTCATAATGTCTGATTTTGTCATTGTTTGGACCCAGCTTCTGCACAGCTTGCTTGTAATGGAACCCTGGTTAGACAGGAGTGGGGTGGCTGAGTTTGGGGGTTGGCGGGGAGATATGGATGGGACTCATTATGGGTGTGCCTTTGGGGGGCTCTGTCTGGGAAAATGTTCTACATGAGGTGAGGGTCAGCAGGAGGGTAGGCACAGTGCTGCCTTTGAGCTCTGGGTCACAGGCAAGCTTTGGAACCTGGCTGGCACTGCCAACAACTTAAAGTGACCTCTCTTCCATCATGGGATGCAGAGGGCATTTCGTTTCTGTGTCTGTTCAGTCCCAGTGAGTTCCAGGATCCCCCAGATTAGCTCTGCTCTGCCTACTAAACTGCCAATGAGGGGCTGGAGAGACCGCACCACAGTTAAGAGCACTGGCTGCTCTTACAGAGGACCCTGGTTCAGTTCCCAGCACCCACATGGCAGCTCACAACCACCTGCAACTCCAAGGGACTTGACGACCTCTTCTGGTCCCCTCAGGCACTGCACACATATGGTACACGGTTACACATACAGGCAAAATACCCACACATGTAAAATAAATGAATGATTTTAAAGTGCCAGTCAGATCTTCACAGTTTGAGTTCAGCATAAAGTCTGGGCTGTGTTAACGGTGCAGGTGAGGGCATGAACCCAGGTCTGTGCTGGAGCTCACTCTGAAAGTGGCCACGCCCACGCAGAACCAAAGCACAGACAGCCCTCCATTCCCACTCAGTAGAGAATTCCAGTCTTCCAGTGGATCCTGACCTCTGAGACTTTCTTCCCAGAGGCAGCAGGTTCTCTTCTGTCGGGATAGCGAGAAAATGAAGGCATTGCAAGGTTACCTGCCAGTGAAATGACCACAGAGGCCAGTGATGCAGTAATTAATAACAGTTACTATGACGATGACCACGATGCTGACGGCAATGACGATAATGGCGATGACGATGTCAACTCTCTGTACTTCTCTATTAATACCTTCACGTGGCCTGTGAGGTGGAAACTTTCTACTCTTCCTTTTTCCGTTTTACCCAGGTAGCCTAAGTTCTGAGGGATGAGCCAGGCGGGAGGTTGTGATGCACCGTGGACCTGGGGGAATTTACGCCACACTTCCTCTCGTGGGCACCACACACGTCCACGCATCCAGTCGATTCCTCCAGAGAAGCAGCGCACAGGAACCAGCCACCTCCACCTTAGGCCGACTTCCCTTTTCTGTGGACTCCTGGGGGCTCCTCTCTCTCAGCTCTGACGCAGCGTCAGGTGCACGGCTGGGGCTCCTGGTGGGTCCAGCATCGCTCAGCTGCGCGGCAATGCTATAGAGTTGTCGTTAAGTAGGAAGGAATCAGAACAGAAATTCAGTAGGATTTGCTTGGACCTACTACATCCTTTGTCAGGCTAGCAACGCTTTTCAGTTTCATCAAAACCCAAACAAAGGTTCTTGAGCCCAGACCACAAGAGGCAAAGTTAGAGTATATGTCCAACCTGGGTCCAACCGGAATTTTCTGTAGTTGGCCTGAGACTGGAACTTTCCTTCTGAAACTCCCCTTCTTGTGGAGGGAAGTATAAAAACTGCAGCAGGATTCCTTGGGGACAATGAGTCCCTGCTCATCAGATGGGGGAGGGAGTGTTCGTGTCTGCCTCTGTGAGGGATTATAGCATTGTGAAATCTGTGTGCTATCCTGGCGGCATTATTTTAGTTCCAAGAACAAGAGATAAAAAGTAACAGTAAAGATGGCTGAAGAATTAAAAAAGAGTCAGACAGTGGGTTTGAGCGATTAACCCGGGACCGGCATTCCTGCGGTGGAGGAGGAGAGGCAGAGAACAGACACTGGCAGCCTGGCGGTTCCATTAGGCGGTGGCAGGAATTCTGCCCCCCATGCAACCGCCCTGAAGTGAGGATTTTCACAGCCACAAACCTTAGTTCCTCAGGCCCAACTGAGACTCAGAATAGGCCTCAGGGGGTGAAGGTGCCGCCGCCACCAAGCCTGAGTTCTTTCTCTGGCACCCACATGGTGGGAAGACTGACTTCTGCGAGTTGCCCTCTGACCTCTGCATGCATGCACACACAGAATACATATAAAATTGTTATTTTGACTGTAAGGATTATATCTCCATCCAGGTCAGTGGTATCTTTCCACTTTTTTTTTTTTTTTTTTTTTTTTTTTTTGTAAAATGTCATTTTCACTTCCTCTTGATTATATGAGTTTCCTATGAAAATTATACTTTCTCCCAGGTGTTACTGGCACCACTCCCCTCCCTGTGTCTTTGAATTTGTCTTCTCTGCTACTGAGTCTGCCAGAGACAGCTGATGTGGCCTCTCTGCCTAGCCTATTAGCTGGGAAGAAAAGTAACTAAGAAAATGTCATGGTTTCCTGGAGACGTGGTTTATCAAAGGTTTATGTCACTACCCTTCCTCATCAGCCACGGCGACTTCCCACACCTGGGTAGCCTTCTTCTTTTGATTAATTTCTTTTTCATTTATTTTATACACTGCTCACAGTTTCTCCGCCTGTCCCCTGCTCCCCATCTTGCTTATACCCCGACCCCATCCACTCCTCCCGTTTCCATTCAGAACGGGGCAGGCCTTCAGTGAAAGTCAACAAAGCATGGCTATCAAGTTCCGGCAAGACTAACCTCCTCCTCTGCATCAAGGTTGGGCGAGGCAACGCGGCATGGGGAATGGGTTCCCCAAAGCCAGCTCAAATGCCAAGGACAGGTCGCGATCCCCCTGCTAGGAGCCCCACCAACAGACCAAGCTACGCAACTGTCACACACATGCAGAGGGCCCAGGTTAGTCCCATGCAGGCTCCCCAGCTGTCAGTCCAGAATCGGTGACCTCCCACTAGTTCAAGTCAGCTGTCTCTGTGGGTTTCTCTGACCTGATCTTGTCTTATTCATCCCTCCCTCCCTCCCATACAATCCTTCCTCTCTGTCTTTAACTGGACTCCCAGAGCTCAGCCCAGTGCTTGGCTGAGACTGACTACATCTGCTTCCATCAGTTACTCGATGAAGTCTCTCTGAATTATGGAAGTCACCAATCTGATTACAGGGCAAGGCCAGTCCAGGCACCCTCTCTATTACTGCCAGGCGGCTTAGCTGGGGTCATTCTTGTGGGTTCCTGGACATTTCCCTGGCACCAGGTTTCCCCCTAACCCCAAAATGCCCCCATTGAGATAATTTTTTCATTGCTCTCCCCCTCTATCCCCAACCTGCCTAAACCGATCCCTCATGTTCTCGTTCCCCCATCCCCACCCCCACCCCAGTTTACCCAGGAGATCTCTTAGATTTCCCCTTCCCAGGGAAACCCATGCATCCCTCTTTGGGCCCTCCTTGTTATATAGCTTCTCTGTGGTTATGGATTGGAGTCTAGTTTTCCTTTAGTTTACAGCTAATATCCACTTATGAGTGAGTACACACCATGTTTGTCTTTCTGGGTCTGGGTTACCTCACTCAGAATAATTTTTTCTAGTTCCATTCATTTGCCTGCAAATTTCAGGATGTCATTGTTTTTTTTTTTTTTGTTTTTTTTTCTACTGAGTAATACTCCATTGTGTAGATAAATGTACCACATTTTTAAAATCCATTTTTCAGGTGAGGGGAATCCAGGTTGTATCCAGGTTCTGACTATTATGAATAACACTGCTATGAACATAGTTGAGCAAATATCCTTGTTGATGGTGGACGTCCTTCTGTATATGTGTTTCTCTTATTGGTTAATGAATAAAACACTGTTCAGCCAATGAGGCAGGAAGATAGGCAGGTCTAGGAGACAAGGAGAATTCTGGGAAAGGTAGGCAGGGTGGGCCTGCAACACAGAGTCACCATGTAGGCCATCAAGGGAGTAACAGGTCCGGGAATTCTCTGGTAAGCCAAGACCATGTGGAAATACTTAGATTGATAGAAATGGGTTGATAATTAAGACAGAGCTAGTCAATAAGAAGCCTAGTCATTGGTCAACAATTTTATAATTAATATAGCATCTGTGTGTTTATTTGGGGCTAATGGCTGCAGGACCAGGCCAGGAAAGAAAACAACAACACCTTATGGTATGATTAAGTATCCTTTGGGTATAGTTGGGTCTTGAAGTAGATTAATTTCCAATTTTCTGAGAAACTGCCATACTGATTTCCAAAGTGTCTGAAAAAGTTTGCACTGAAAAAGTGGAGGAGTGTTCCCCTTACTCCACATCCTGTCCAACATAGGCTGTCATTAGTGTATTTATTTATTTATTTATTTATTTATTTATTTATTTGTTTATTTTTATTTTTAGGCTAGCCCTATACTTGCAAGCATCAAACACATCATTTATTTTCTGGGGTTCTCAATGTAAAGTTTAGATAGCTAAATGTCTTTTGTTCGACCCAACAATCTTCACACAAGACATAAAGAACATGAGAACAAAGCTATTCATTACTAATGGTGTTAGAGAATAGTTCAGAGCTGTGATTGCTGGGAAGGCAAATACTGTATCAGGCCCTTTCTTTTGGGCCACCAACCAGCTCCCAAATCATGACAGGGAGACTTATTATTAGTTGTGGGTGCTCAGCCTAGCTTAGGCTCTGTTCTGGCTAGCTCTTTTAACTTAAATTAACTTGTTTCTCTTTACTTTTGCCTCAGGGCTTTCTACTTTTCTTTCCTTCTGTGTATCTTACTTTCACTGCCTCTCCATGGCTGCCTGGCTTCTGCCCCAGACATATACCTCTCTTTCTTCCTCATTCTCTCCTCTTCTCTCTTGTCCCTGTGTAGATTCCTCCTATTTATTCTCTCTGCCTGCCAACCCCACCTGTCCTTTCTCCTGCCTTGCTATTGACCATTCAGCTCTTTATTAGACCAATCAGGTGCCTTAGGCAGGCAAGGTGAAACAGCAACACATCTTTACATTGTTAAACAAATGCAGCAGAAACAAATGTAACACATCTTTACATGTTAACAAAGGCAGCAGAAACAAAGGTAACACACCTTTGCAAAGTTAAAGTAATATTCCACAACATAAACAAATGTAACACACCTTGCAAAGTTAAAGTAATATTCCACAACATAAACAAATGTAACACACCTTTGCAAAGTTAAAGTAATATTCCACAGCATAAACAAATGTAACACATATTTGCACAGTTAAAGTAACATTCCATAACACAACTACAAGAAGATGGCTTTTTACAGGAAGCTTGCTGGGCATAAGAATCCTATAGGACCAACCTCATCTCAACTGCTCAATAGTGTTCTTCTATAGGATGACTTGGCTGTTTTGTATCGCATTTCTCTGCGAACTTTAGAATCAGCTCATTACCTACTGAGGGTTCATTTGAGACTCTGCTGGAAGTTACATGTATCTTTTGGGACATTGCCATGATAGCAATGTAGTCTTCCAGTCCATGAACTTGGTGTGTCTGCTAATTTTTATTTTAACTTCCTTCAATAGCATCCTGTAGTCTTTAGAGTATTAATTAGTTTAGCACTTCCTTTGTTAAATTTGTTACCATTGTAAATAGAATATTTTTCTTGATTTCATTGTTTGGGTCATTCAAGTGCACAGTGCAATTAATATTAATTTTTATTGAAATTAGTTTTCAGACATTTCCTTTTTTTCTGTAGTAATTGTCAATTGCTGGAATGACTGATGGCAACATAATTAAAAAATTAGCGATTGCTAATATTTACCTTGTCCCAGGAACCAGCTGGGTGCTAACATGGAGATCATGTAATTCAACCCACCCATTTTATTATAGTCATGAAGAAATAAAGTGAGAACACTAAAAAACTTGAGCAAATGATGCCAAATGTAGCTGGGCGTTGGTGGTGCACGCCTTTAATCCCAGCACTCGGGAGGCAGAGGCAGGCGGATCTCTGTGAGTTCGAGGCCAGCCTGGTCTTCAGAGCGAGTGCCAGGATAGGCTCCAAAGCCACAGAGAAACCCTGTCTCGGAAAAAAAATGCCAAATGTAAATATCTTTCTTGTGGATATAGTATTCTTCTATCCTCTTCCATAATTACAACTGAGTTGTAGAGTAACTTGTCAGGTGGAGTATCCCCTTTTATTGGATGGTACCAGCGGGGAAACACTGCATTCCAGATGTGGTGAACTCACAAAATGAAGGTTTATAGGACTTTTGTCCAGACAAAGTTATGTTTTTTTAAAATTTATTTTCACTTTACATGTATGAGTATTTTTCCTGTATGTATGTTTATGTACTACATGCATGTAGAGCCCAAGGAGGCCCCAGGGGGAGTTAAGTCCCCTGTCATTGGAGTTGCAGATGGTTCTGAGCTGCCTTGTGGGTTCCTGGAATCAGACCCAGGTCCTCTGGAAAAGCAATCAGTGCTCTTAGCCATCTCTTCAGCCCCCCAAACTAACATTTTTCTTTTTTAAATTCCTAGAATTTAAATTTAGGTAGAACTGGGTTTGAACTATATAAAAAAAAATCCTTGGATCACTAAAGATGATTAATTCTTAGTGTCATATCCGGCTAATTAATTTTAAAATATTTATTCAGTACCAGAAACTGTCATGGATACTAAAGATCCAACAGATGACAAAATACAATAAAAGATTTCTTGGGGGGGGGCAAATAAAGATTTCTTGTGGGAATGAGCTGGGATGGGAGCGTGGGCATGGCTGGCCCGCGGTAACACGACTTCCCCTCGCCGTGTCTCATGACAGTCAGGCGTGACCACCCCGGCGCCCAAGCATCACTAGCAGGGAGCCTCTGGCGTCACCGTCACTCCCTTCCCCTAACGCTGACCAGGGACTTCCCTCAGATGCACGAAGAATGTCTGATGTCCATCCCACCCCGCTAATGGCACATACGAAACCCTCCCTCTCTGCTCGCTTCGCAGCCCAAGCTGCGACCCTGCCTTTCCGCACCGCAGACCTTCCTTTTCCCCACCCGCTCGCCCGCTCGCCGCCGCCACCTCCTGTTCCTCTCCTTAGACACTTTTACACACTCTCCAGACCTGCTTCAGCTCAGACCTTCTTAGCAGACACGTCTGCTGGAAACAAGTGACGCCGCTTCTCTCTCTGTTCCTATTGGTCGAAGGAAAGCCCGCCCCGACGGGGGTTTCCAAAAAGGTTTCTCACTCCGAAAATGCGTCGGTGCAGAAAATGCTGGGCTGCTTTCCCAAACAGGAACTAGCTAGCCAGAACTGAGACCGTGAGGGGGAGTCTGGGTTTGAGTGGGGGCCGTGGGGGCCTCCGCTGAGGAAGAAAAGGAAAGGCACGGGGTGCAGGAGTGCGTGGGGGGGGGGGAGGAAGAGGAAGGAAAGACCAATCTCAGAAGGATTATCTTTCTCTATTCTTCGAGTTATATTTTCTAGTACAATTATGAGAATATTGGCTACTCAGTTAATCCAAACCCTCGGCTCCACCTGTCACTCCGTTAGCCTTACAGCTTTTTTTTTTTTTTTTTTTTTTTCCTCTCAGAGGAATACGAGATGCAGGCCACTAATATAGAAGACAGGGCAGCTTCGTTGGCTCATTATGTCAGGAATGCGCGGCACTGTTGTGGGTGGCGACGGTGCAGATGTGTGCTGGGGAAGTGGGGCCGAGCAGACAAAGAGAGACAGAGACAGAGAGAGCCCACCCAGCAGTATTCCTTGTGTAACAGCTTCTCAGGAGAGCTAAGAACTTACTAAGGGGTCAGGTGACAACCTCCTATGTCCCCAACAATGGGTCAGGTGATACCTATGTCCCCAACAAAGGCTCCAACCAGCTCTCATGTCTTTACTTTCTTGTTTGTCTCTAGACAGGGTCTCATTCTGTAGCCCAGGCTGTCCTAGAACTCACTATATAGCCCAGGCTGGCCTGGAACCAGGCCACAAGCCTTCTGTCTCAACCTCCCAACTAATAGGGTTACAGTGGTGAGCCACCACGGCTGGCTTGTCTTCACTTCTTAAAGGTCCACAGTGTCTTTTGACACCACCCTCCTGGGGACCCGGCCTTCAGTTTGATAGATGCCTTGGGGGTTTCCCACTCCTCGCAGCTGCAGCACCAACCCTGGGTTCTGATGTTTACAGACGCTCATCTAAGCTCAACTCCTTCCTAAGGAAGCGACCATTCTAAGGATGCTCACATGAAAGACCTCTCCTTATCCCAAGTCGTCTGCAGTCAGCGCCTCTCCCCACCTCCACCCAAGGCTTCCCAGACCCCTCCCCCAAGCCTGCTCTTGCTCAGATAGCTCAGGCCTGAGCCAAGCCACACCCTCCTCTCTGCTTCAGGCCTCACTATGCAAATGAGCTCCTTCAAGTGTTCCATCGTGCTATGGTCTGTGAATATGCTCTTTCTATTCTATTCTATTCTATTCTATTCTATTCTATTCTATTCTATTCTATTGGGTGGAAGTGTTTGCCTGCATGTATGTCTGTGTACCACATGAGTACCTGGTACCTTCAGAGTTCAGGAGAGGACATCAGATTCCCTGGAATGGGATGGTTACAGATTGTTGTGAGCCACCACGTGGGTGCCGGGAACTGAACCCGGGTCCTCTGCAGGAGCGGCCAGTGCTCTTAACTACCGGCCCATCTCTCCATATCTCTCTACTATTCTTAAATGTTAGTTCAAAATAGTAGTAATTTGAATTTTCATTGTAATTTATAAATACCTATAGTTTAAAGCTTTTATTTCATTTTTATCTATGTGCGTGTTTGCATGCATGTATGAGTGTGTGTGTGTGTGTGTGTGTGTGTGTGTGTGAGAGAGAGAGAGAGAGAGAGAGAGAGAGAGAGAGAGAGAGAGAGAGAGAGAGTTCTCCTGGAGCTATAGTTACAGGCAGTTTTAGAGTTGTGAGCCACTGGAAGTGAGTGTTGGCAACTGAACTCTGACTGTCTGCAAGAGTAGCAAGCACCCTTAACCACTGAGCCACCTCTCCAGCCCCCATTAATGCTGATGCTCAGGTGTAATGAATGATTTATGTATGATACTTTTCTTAGTCAGTTCCATTGCTGTGAAGAGACACCATGACCATGGCAACTCCTTTAAAGGAAAGCATTTGATTGGGGCTTAGAAGTTTAGTCCATTATCATGGTGGGAAGAATGGTGGTATGCAGGCAGACACGGTAGCTGAGAGCTCTACATCTGGATCCCAAGGCATCAGAGGAGAGAGAGAGAGAGAGAGAGAGAGAGAGAGAGAGAGAGAGACAGAGACAGACAGAGAGACAGAGACAGAGAGACAGAGACAGAGAGAGAGAGACAGAGAGAGAGAGAGACAGAGAGAGAGACAGAGAGACAGAGAGAGAGAGAGACAGACAGACAGACAGACAGACAGAGACAGACAGAGACAGAGAGAAGGAGGGAGGGAGAGGGAGGATACTGGGCCTGGTTTGAGCTTTTGAAACCCCAAGCACACCCCAGTGACACACTTCCTCCCTCAAGGACACATCTGCTCCAAAGGGCCATGCCACATCCCTCTCAATTAGCATCACTCCCTAATGACCAAGCATTCAGATCTCTGAGCCTATGGGGCTATCCCTATTCAAGCCACCACAATACTTAATTATGATTTATGTATAGGAAACAATTGATAGTTACTGCTTTTGAGACAGGTGTCTTTCCAGGAGCCAAGGGACAGTATACAAGGAGCACAGGGCCTCAGGCTGCTAGTCGTATCCAGGGAGCAGGCAGGAGCCAGAGTGCCCGGCCAGGAGGTGGGCCAGGCCATACCCCTCAATGGAATACTGTCTGTGTCCCTCCTCCCTCAGCTAAACACACAGCCTCCTGAAACAGCAGCTGGGGACCAAGTCCTCAAGCACAGGAGCCTGGGAGACAAAGGAGAGCAGAGTGGACAGGAAGAGCCATGCTGGCCGTCTGTGTTCCTTGCTGGCTTTAGGTCTGCATGGGTCTATGGACATTGGGACAGCAAAGAACAAATTGTGCATTAATTTCTTCTATTCACAAGTTCTATTTCACTATATGGTGCTAAAAATTTAAAACATTTCATTTCTGGTCACTTCTCAGTAATTCAGCATTTAGTAAGTTTTCCGGGGGGCTCAGGCTGTCTTAGTGTGCTCAGTTTGTGGTGGTCCGTGGGACGCAGTGTGATGGCTCCACTCTCTACTGTGCTGCCGTGAGATCAGAAGGTGTCTGGCTCCCTAACTCAGACTCTGGTAGAAAGTAAATCTAAGTAAATTCATTCCCTGAGACAGGAGTTTGAGCAAGAGCCTGTGGCGGTCACAGCTGAGGCATCAGGCCTTTCATGGGCCCAGTGAGACTCAGCATCATTCTGTATATTTACGTTAACGGCCGGCTCTTCCAGCTTCGCCCCACCTTTGCACTACTCAGCAAACACTCTTTTCTCACTGGGCACACATTCATGTCCTAATTCTGCAACTGAAGGAAATTCTCAGCCTTAACAAACATCAACGGGGGGGGGGGGCCTGGGAGCAGGGCTAGGGATAGAGTGCTCGCCCAGCATGTGTGAGGCTCCAAGTCTAATCCCCAACATGAAACAATGTTATCATCAACTACCTCACCCTAGTTTCTCCCAAGATTCACAAAAGACCTTCTGGCCACCAGTGTCTGCTGGAGACAGCTGACGCTACCTCACCCTTCATTCCCATTGGTGGAGAAGAGAAACCTGAGAAAGGGGGGAACTTCCAGTAAGAGCTCTCGCCAGTGCCAGATGCAGCAGTGGGCATCAGTATTTTCTGGCGGTGAATGTTTAGACCTGGGAGTGTGTACGAGAGAGAAAGACCGTGTTTCCCTCTCTATAAGACTCAGTCCCCCCCCCCCCCCATTACTGCTTAAATTGCCTCTGTTTGGGTTTCCTGGAGACGGATTCCTTACTTCCTCTCCTATCCTCAGTCCCCACCCTTGGGAAAAGCCTGGCCTGGCTCCTGCTTGTTGAGGGATCCAGGCTCCTGCTTGTTCCCGGCTCCCGACAAAAGCTCCCCTCCATCAGCCATGGGAACCAAAAACACCCCGACACCCATCCCCATTCCTGTCAATGCCATGGCTGAGGTGACTTCCTTGTCTGACTAGACTTTGCTGACCTTGGCCCAGGAGCCACCTTGGCTAACTTTCCCCACTTTGTCAACCTTCTGTGACCCATGTGCAGAGTATAACACCGGCTTCCCCGGAGACCACAGAAAATGTGAGGCTTGTTCATTGTGAACATTTTGGAGGGCTTTAAAAAATACTTAGGACAAAATTTAACTTATTTTATTTACTGTGATAAAGCATATATTACTGTATTTAAGTTGGTGATTATTTAATATTTACTTATTTTGTGTGTGTGTGCACGCACACATATGACATGATGATGAACAAAATCTTTGTTTTAATGTTTGTCACAACATAGTGACTCAGTGGCTTCTAGATCCCAATTAATGTCTGATTACTCCACGATGTCAGCGGGTGTGTGCTGGGCTTACTGAAATATGACACAGAGGATGACATGGTGATGGTAGGGGCTTACTCTCCCCTAACCTTATTTTATAAAATGTTTAAGTTGATTTTATTTAGGCAAAATGTCATTAATGTGAATAACTGTTATTCATTTCTTGTTGTCAGTTAAAAGATTATTAGTCATCTAGTGTGGACCAACGGTAAATACTAAAATACTTCATTTATTTTTAATTAAACAACATTCTGGAGGCTCTACTTACAGGATGGACTGGAATGATGGGGTCCACAGGCTTATTAATGTCTCTGTGGGTGTGTGTGTTTGCAGGTGTGTATGTGCAGGCATGTGAGAGCATGTGTGTGCATGTATGGATGTGTGTGTGTCTCTGTGTGTGTGTATGAATATGTGTGTGGGGGCATGTGGAAGCCAGAGGTCAGACTCTGTTGTCCTTTCTCGGGTACCACTAACCTCATTCTTTGAGACAGGGTCTGTCACAGAGACCTAGAGCTTTTAGGCTGTCAGGTCACTGAGCCCCCAGGACCCTCCTGTCTCAGCCACTCCATTGCTGGGACTAAAGGACAATATGCCTGTCTTTTATGTGGATTCTGGGTACCTCCACTCAGGCCCTCACGCTTGTATGATTTGCATATTTCCAACTGAGCCATTTCCAGCCACAGGTTGGTCAGTTTCTACAGTGTCCACACCACATGGAATTACTGGATGAGACATGCTGCGATATGTCACCAACTCTCTCTGTCTCTGTCTCTGTCTCTCTCTCTCTGTCTCTCTCTCTCTGTCTCTCTGTCTCTCTCTCTCTCTCTCTCTCTCTCAATATATGTAGAAATCTAAAGCATTAACAATCTTCCACCTGGGCCTTTTAGAACAACAAGTCTGTAATCTCAGTTAGTCCAGAGGGTAAGGCAGGAGGGTCACAAGTTCAAGGCCAACCTGGGTAACTAATAAATTCTTCATCAAAGTAGAGAGAGGTCTGGGCTGTAGCTCAGTGGCAGGCACTTGCCCAGCATGCATGAGGTCATAAGTCCAACCCCTAGCACTTTGATCTGCCCAGTGTGAGCTCTGAACTCTAAGGTGGTGGATGCGTTGCCATGGTGAGGTGATGGGTGATTTAGATAAAAAGGAAATCAACACTCTTCCCTGTTCTATTTTAATCTTCACAGCTTTGAGAATTCCAGTTCCCTCCCTGAGCGTCCACAGCTGTCCTGCATCACAGGGTGTTGTGCTAAAGATATAAAACAGGTAAACTAGATCAAAGACATCAGGAAAAGGAGCCCCGCCTCCAGCTGACAACCGCAGAGATGAGCACATCCCCCAGGGCTGCACACCAAGTCAGAGGACTGCTTCAGTCCAGATCCAGTTCTGCCTCACACTCCCCACTCCCCAGACTCTCGCTCTCAGGATTCAACCTGGCAGGGCCCCACCCTCTGCCCCCAGGATATCCAGCCTCTGCTTTGAGTGTCTCCCTTGAGGACTGGGCTGTGATGACCACAGGGACCCTAGACTGAGCTTCTGGAGGCACCACTGAGATCAGCAACAGTTCAGGGACCAGGCTGGAACCCCCCCCCCCCCCATCTCCTCCCGCTATTAGGGCCACACCAAGACTATCCTTCAGTTTCCTTTAGTTTGTCAGACATTTCCCTCATGGAGGAAGTGCAGATTCCACTGTCCAATCAGGAGCCGGCATTCTGCGACATCATCAGTTACTAGGAGAAGCTGCTCCTGGAGATGTCCACAGCACCACAGCCTTGTCCAGCTCTAGGGAACGTGAGAGATGGTGGTGACTTCACCTGAAGTGGATGAACTGGCATCACCTTTGTCATCTCCATCATTAACCTGAGGGGCAGTAAGTGCCAGGCTAAAGGTTCCTGGCTTGCTGTCATCTTCAGTCACCTCCTTTGCTCCCACAAGCTTCAGACACACAGTTGTGCCAACAGCCCTGTGTAGGAGGTGAGCGCTCCCCCAGTGCTCACAGTGATGAATGAATTACGGACCACAGCAGAGCTGGCTCAGCACTGTGGGCTGATTAATGTTTCAGCTGCAACTGGATCAAGCATTAAAAACACTAAATAAAAAAAACCTCTAAAAAACCCTCTGTATATTTATTTATACAGTATTTATTCTTTGAAAGAGTTGTACATGTATACAATGTATTTTGATACTGTTTGCCACCACTATCTTCTTCCAGCTTCCCCTGGGACCTTCCCACACCTCTCCTTCCCAACTCATTTCCTCATCCAAAAAATTGATTAATAGTCCACTGAGTCCAGTAAGCACTGTCCACACATACACAATATGGGGCAGTCAACAGGGGACAAGACTTCCTGCTCCCCACAAAATAACTGTCTTTTTGTTTGGTTCTTGGGTTTGTTTGTTGGTTTGAGACAGGCTCTTACATTGTGGACCAGGCTGGACTCGAACTCACAGAGCCCCAGCTGCCTCTGCCTCCCAAGGGCTGGGGTTGGAGACTCTTGGGCCACCTGGCCAGACTGAGTGTCCTTTTAATGAAGGGAACTGGAATTGTAGGTTTCAGAAGGAGACCTTCATACTGAAACCCTAACCAGCAACTGGTGATGCTGTTCTACTCTGCTGCTGATTGGCTGCTCACCCTGACTTTACCCAATTAGCACCAGAGCAGTGACTGCCCTGGCTCTTACTATCCTGCCAATGAGTAAAGAAGGGAGACAGTTTCTACTGTGTGAGTTTGTCTGCTCCTCCTATTCGGGTCTCTCCTCTCCTCTAACATGGTGCGACTGTGGCTCCCCAGAGGCTCCTGTGTGGCAGCTGTGGTCCTGACCCTGATGGCCCTGAGCCCTCCTGTGACTTTGGTCAGGGACCCCCGACGTAAGTGCAAACCTCAGGGGCTGAGCTGCTGGGGTTGGGGGTGTGGGAAGGAAGGGGTCGACTTCCTCACTATCCAGGTCAAGTCCCTTGAATCCACTGATATTCTCTGTGACTAACCACATCCTCGCATGAAATCCAAACTATTTCCCAGAATTGAGTCTGGATGTTTATGTCCTTTCAAATCTGTGTGAGAGGCCCCTGACATCAGCCATTGCCTCTCAGTTTCCTCAGGTAACATCTCCAGCCTTATGTCGTATTCCCTCAGGGCCTGGAGAGGATCCATAAATCATGATGTTAAATTAGCCCCTTGCACAGGGCTTGTCCTCCTTGTGTTGAGCTATTTTGGACAAAGAGGTTTCTCTTTAAAAGTAGCACTTTCATGCGTGTATTCTATTCTGTGTATATGTTTCTGTTATTGTAACCAACCAAAAACAGGCCAATACTGAAGTAATCAAACGATTTCTCTGGGAGTATCACAGGTCACGGGAACAGGAGGGCATCCTTGGGATGATCAGTGTGTGTCCTCTGTAGGCTGTGAGGCTGCTGCCTGGGTACCCAGGGCTCTGTCTTTCTCTCTCCCTGACTCCAGTGTCTATGCAGCCTGTTGCCATGGGGGCTCTGCTGGGTGGTGGTCAGTTCCCTTTCTCCCTGGATCACACAGCAGCCAAGGCAGCCTTAGAGAGTTTGGACTCTGTGAGCTGTTTCTAAGTGTGTGAGGCCTCTTCTGAGGCAGGTTAGAGCCTTCTGATGTTTGTGACTTGATCTGTTTCTATTTCATGTTTTCCTACACGGAACTGAATTGACTTCTCTCTGCATCCTGTGATCCAATTCTAGTTTCACGGGCCATGTCTACACCACACACACAGGGAAATCAAAGTCTGAGGTCTGCATATGGGATATAAAGACAGGGTTATTAACACTGCTAAAAGCATGACACCAAAATCCTGGGACTGTGGACGAGCCCTCTGACCCCTCTGTGCTTTAACTGATGCAGAATGGGGAAGAGACGATGTTTTTCATGGAGCTGTTTAGGGATTGGCAGGGATGGCCATGCAGACCATGAAGGCCTGCTGCCACACTGTGTGTCCTCTCTGTAAGTGCTATCACCTCACTCAAGAAGGGACACAGAGGCTTCCAGACTGCCTCTCACCTCATTGTCACACTCCACAGAGCAGGTTCCTGCCCCTGCATTATTTTCCTTCACACAAACTATTCTTTAACTAATTAATTGAAACAATTTATTTATTTAATGTATGAGTGCTCTGTCTGCATGTCCACCTTTGTGCCAGAAGAGGGCATCAGAGATGGTTGTCAGCCACCATGTGGTTGCTGGGCATTGAACTCAGGGCCTCTGGAAGAGCAGTCGGTGCTCTTAACCTCTGAGCCATCTCTCCAGCCCCTTCACACAAACTATCCCTACAACTTCTGAAACTGCTATTTTCCCTCCATTTTCTTTTTTTATATAAATCAAACTCATTCTCCTCACTGTTGTCATTTACGTCTCAAAATACGTAATTCAGGTCAGTAATTCCATCTCTGAGACTCCCAGTATCCTCTCTCTCTCTCTCTCTCTCTCTCTCTCTCTCTCTCTCTCTCTCTCTGTCTGTCTCTCTGTCTCTCTAAGTCGTGGGTAGTGATGACTGCCACAGATATTTCCCCACAAAAGGCACCGACTTCTTCATCTCTCTGTGCATTTGGTGAGGTGATAATGTCTGGTGCTCGAATGTATCTGAGTGACTGTTTCAGACGTCTTGTACATTTTCTGAGTTAGAGTAAGTGTGAAAATGAAAAACTACACATCTGAGGCGTCTTTCCCCATCTCTAGCTGTGGAAACCCAGAAGCTCACATGGCATCTGATTTTTAAAAGTCCTTGGTTTGTGAATTCTCGGGATCTGTAATTCAGATAAGAGATTGTGGGTCAGTGTTGGGATCATGGATTTATTTCCAGAAACTTCTCCAGTAGTTTCCAGAAGCTCCTGTCAACCCCAAGTCTTGTGAGTGGGGGCTCCTCTTGACCCCACAGCCTCATCTCTCAGCTGCCACCCCCAGCCCTGTGCACTGTGGCTCATGATGTCAGCGCTTGCAGGAGCTGTTACCTCAGCTGAGATGTGTCCCTCCCCTGACACCTGCAGTCCCCCTCTTCTCCTGGCTCACATCTGTGACACATCTGCATGGTCACTCCCCACAGTGCTTTGCTGTCCCCTCCTGTCACTCAAGTCTTCCTGTCAATGGAGCTCCATCCCCCTCTTCTACTCGTTCTTCATTGGCAATTTTAAGCTCCAAAGTCTGGGGTGGGGGTTTCACCTGTTTTCTCTCTTTGGATTCCCGGGGCAGCACAGGCTTGCCCAGGGTCAGCCCTGAGAGAGATTTCCGTGTTCTGCCTGGTGTGTCTAGGAGCAGCTTGAGCATGAGGGATGCAGGGGTGGTGTCTTGTGAGCTGCTGAGGTGAGAGCTGGCTCCCAGCTCCAGGTGGGGCAGGTGTGGGGTCACAGAGGGGCAGGTGTGATCAGAGAGGACACCCCACTGCCCCCTCTGCCTCTGGAATACAAGAGATACATGTGCTGGGAGCTGATTTTGGGGGGTTGTGACCTGAATCTGGGAGCCCACACCAGTCCCTCCTGGATGGCCTGTGACAGGATTGTTCGATTCTCACGTTTATTCCCAAATGGGCCATTTTTCCCTGGAGCTGTGGTGCCAGCAGCAACACCCAGTTCTAACTGAGCAGGGGACAACACTTGCCTTGACCAAGTGTGTGACAGGGAAGGCCACGGGGCTCTAGCCCCACACAAGGAACAAGGGGCAACTGAGGAATGCGGAGTGTAGGAGAAACCGTCTTCCCCAGGGAGGAGCACAGCGTTTGGTCAGTCCTAAAAACACACTGAGAAGGGTGTGTCTGTGTATTTAGGAATGTACACACATATACACACATGAACATAACAGCTAATGACAAAAGACAGCAAGGAGGGATCTGCAGGAGGACCCATGGGGATGAAAAGAAAGGAGCAAAGGATGTAATTATATTAATCTCAGAACCTACAGGAGTCCCACTGATCGCAAACCACACTTAGGGGCAGGCCCCATGCCCAGCAGTAGATGTTCCCACAGAGGGAACTCCAGGGTATTCTTGGAGTTGTTTGGTCTGTTTGTTTGCTTTATGCCTTAAGGATTTAATGCTCATATATTATGGTTTCAGATTTTGTGTTTTTTATGTTTTCCCTGTGTTTGTCTGTGTTTCTTATGGTTTTTCTTTGGCTTTCCAGTGTGTTTGTTTGTTTTGTCCTATCCTAGTCTTTTTCCTTTTCTCTTAGTGGTCTGTCTGTTTCTATGGGAGAGGGAAAGACAGAGTGTGGATTTGGTGGGTGGAGAGGTGGAGAAGGTCTGTGGGAGTCGAGGGAACAGAAACTGTGATCAGAATAGAAAAGTCTATTTAATAATAATAATAATAATAATAATAATAATAAAGTGGGAGATAAAATCCAATCAGCCTCTGCCTTCTCTCGGGGTCTGGGGGTTTTGGATGAGGGTTAAAGAAAAGTGTGGCCCCTCCTCTCATATTCCACCTAGACGAGGTAAACTCAATGTGCCATGTTTGCTTGATAACCGTGGGGGGTAGGTCCTTCTCTGAAGAGAAGAGGAGTGGGGGTGGGGCTGGGAGGATAAGAGGGTGGGGAAGGGGGACAGGAAGGGAGGAGGGGAGGAAGGAAGGGGAAGGAAGGATGGGAGGAAGGAAGGGGAAGGAAGGAAGGAAGGAGAAGGGAGGAAGGGGAAGGGAGGAAGGAAGGAAGGAAGGAAGGGATGAAAGAAGGAAGGGAGGAAGGAAGGGAGGAAGGGAGGAAGGAAAGAAGGAAGGGGAAGGAAGGAAGGAAAGGGAAGGAAGGAAGGAAGGGATGAAAGAAGGAAGGAAGGAAGGAAGGGAGGAAGGGGAAGGAAGGGAGGAAGGAAAGAAGGAAGGGGAAGGAAGGGAGGAAGGAAGGAAGGAAGGTTGGAAGGAAGGAAGGAAGAAAGGGAGGGAGGAAGGAAGGAAGGGAAAGGAAGGGAGGAAGGAAGGGGAAGGAAGGAAGGGAGGGAGGGAAAGGGTGGTGTCAGGTGGTGGTGTGTAACGGTAATGGTAACTGTTTCCACCAGCCGCCTGGGTTCTGCCGCCACTTCAGCCCCCAAACAAACACACAAACTTACATTAGTGACAGTGCTGTCGGCCAGTGTCCAGGGCTTCTCGTCGCATAGTTCTGTCTTAAGTGTTCACCCAGAACTACTAACGTGTGCATTTTCACAAGGACTTATGTTGACGAGAACCCCAGCCTCATGGGTCCTCTCCTCCCAGGACCGCAGGGCGACTCTTTACACTTTACCACATTTCCCAGAATCCTCCTCGACTCCTGGTCCCTAACTTACTTCCCTATTGGCCAGCAGTGCTTTATTTATCAACAATAAGACAAAGTTATACACAGAAGGACCGCCCCCAGCAGTGGGGGTCACGCCTGAGGCAGAGACGGGAAGATCTCTGAGTTCGAGGCCAGCCTGGTCTGCAGAGTGAGTTCAAGGACAGCCAGGGAAACCTGTCTCAGAACAAAAACAAAACCCCACAGAGAGAGAGATAGAGAGAGATAGAGATAGAGATGGAGATAGAGACAGAGATAGAAATAGAGAGAGACAGAGAGAGAGACAGAGAGAGACAGACAGACAGACAGACAGACAGAATGAGCAGACACTGTCCACCTCCCCTAGGAGTTGGGGAAGATTTCCTAGTCCCCCTCCTGTCCTTGTTTACACCCCGTCGTCGTCTGTCCTGTGGGGCCGGGTTGTGTCCTTCTGTCCCGTGTGTGGTGACATCAGAGGTGGCTGAGCGAGCTCGGGTGCTGTCACTTGGGGCAGCTGAAGAGATAATTCCCGTGTCCACAGCGCGGTTCTTGGAACAAGCTAAACACGAGTGTCATTTCTACAACGGGACGCAGCGCGTGCGGTATCTGGAGAGACGCATCCACAACCGGGAGGAGTATGCGCGCTTCGACAGCGAGGTGGGCGAGTACCGCGCGGTGACCGAGCTGGGGCGGCCGGACGCAGAGTACTGGAACGGCCAGAAGGAGCTCCTGGAGCAGAGACGGGCCTCGGTGGACACGTACTGCAGACACAACTACGGGGTTGGAGAGAGCTTCACTGTGCAGCGGAGAGGTGAGGTGTGAGGGGTGGGGAGTGGGACAGGGTGTGAGTGTCAGTGTGTGAGTGTGTGTGAGTATGTGTGAGTGTGTGTGAGTGTGTGTGAGTGTGTGTGAGTGAGTGTGAGTGAGTGTCAGTGTGTAAGTGTATGAGTGAGTGTGTGAGTGTGAATGAGTGTGTGGGTATGTGTGTGAGTGTGTGACTGAGTGTGTTACTGAGTGTGTGGGTCTGAGTGAGAGTGTGAGTGAGTGAGTGTGACTTGGAGTGAGTGAGTGTGTGACTGAGTGTGTGAGTATGTGAGTGTGAGTGTGTGAATATGTGAGCGACTGTGTGAGTGTGTGTGACTGTGTGAGTGAGTGTATGAGTGTGTGAGTGAGTGTGTGAGTGCGTGAGTGACTGTGTTAGTGTGTGAGTGTGTGACTGTGTGAGTGTGAGTGAGTGAGTGTGAGTGTGAGTGAGTGTGAGTTTGTGACTGAGTGTGTATGTGTGAGTGTGTGAGTATGTGAGTGTGTGAATATGTGAGCGACTGTGAGTGTGTGACTGTGTGAGTGAGTGTATGTGTGTGAGTGTGTGTGTGAGTGAGTGTGAGTGTGTGAGTGTATGAGTGTGTGAGTGTGTGAGTGACTTGTGAGTGTGTGAGTGACTGTGTGAGTGAGTGTGAGTGTGTGAGTGTATGAGTGTGTGAGTGTGTGAGTGTGTGAGTGACTGTGTGAGTGAGTGTCTGTGAGTGAGTGTGAGTGAGTGTCTGTGAGTGAGTGTCTGTGAGTGAGTGTCTGTGAGTGAGTGTGTGAGTGAGTGTCTGTGAGTGAGTGTGTGAGTGAGTGTGTGAGTGTCTGTGAGTGAGTGTCTGTGAGTGAGTGTGTGAGTGTGTGAGTGAGTGTCTGTGAGTGAGTGTGTGAGTGAGTGTGTGAGTGAGTGTGTGAGTGAGTGTGTGAGTGAGTGTGTGAGTGAGTGTCTGTGAGTGAGTGTGTGAGTGAGTGTGTGAGAGAGTGTGTGAGTGAGTGTGTGAGTGAGTGTCTGTGAGTGAGTGTGTGAGTGAGTGTGAGTGAGTGTGTGAGTGAGTGTGAGAGTGAGTGTCTGTGAGGGAGTGTGCGCACGGTCCTCCCGCAGGAAACTGTGTTAAAGATGATCTCATCTCAGCTTCATAGGGTTAGGAAGATGCTGGGTGGAGAGGGAGATGAGGACGCGCCCACAGTGTGAGCTTCCCAGAGAGTCACACAGAGGGACAGCAGCCCGGGTGTGGCTGCAGCTCACACAGGCGCAGCAGGCAGGGTTGCCACGGCTAAAGCCACACACAGCCTTTGTCTCCCAGGTGAGATCACAAACTAATTCTGAGAAACGTGTTTTTCTTTCTCTCTCTCCTCACGAGAGACGTGCAGTGACTCTGTGGGTGCCGTGGACGGGGTGAACTCAGGAGCTATAGTGCGGCCTGAAGGACTGAGGGTCTCTTTCCTGCAGCGGGTCTCAGTGAGAACCCCAGGACACGTCAGGTCACAGCTGGGGACACAAACCTCACAGCTGTGGGTGACTGGGAGGGAGACGTTGCTTCTTTGTTAGCTACAAGCTTCAGCCAAACTCTCTTCCCCTCCCCAGGGTTTCCCGGATTTTCCCTCCTTTCTCAGGGGAAGCAGAGTGTGCTGTGCTTGCAAAAGCAGCTCTCTGGGAATGAGTGTCAGAGGAAGCTGTGTGGGGAGAGTCGGTGGGGAGGGCGTGGCCTGTGAGGGGAGATTCCACAAAGAACTGGACCTGCTGCAGGCTGGGGACTCACTGGGCCTTCAGTGATGTGGGGAGGCTGGAAAGTTGCAGGTCATGACCTCATTATACTAAATCTAGGCCGATCCCTAGTCCACTCCATAGTCACTCTTTGCCTTCTGTCTCTGACTGGACGCTGTGACCACTGAGGAAACCTTTTTGGGATGTGTGGAATTTTCAGTTTCCCTGGCTCAAAACCCAAGACTGTCATCAGAGAGCACCCAAGGCCCTTGTCACAGTTTCTCCACTTTGTGACTGTGCCCCGCCCAGCTGATGCCTCCACAATGCTCTTGAAAACTGTGTATTCATCAATTCCTGTGTTCTGTTACCATGGAAACGTCACAGGGCACTCACCATATGGGAACATGGAATTTGGAGTCTTCTGACTCACATTCCTGGGCCATGGTCACACTTGCTTGGCTCTAGAATCAACTGTCCCTTGTCCCTCTGAGGTGACACCTGTGTCATATACTGACGGATCACAAGGTGATGCTGGCTTTTCCTGGGCTCCTTAGGTCTGAATCCCCACTGTTGTCTGTTTCCTAATCCACATAATTTTACTTTTCTGGATGATCCACACTCGGCCTTTAATTCATCATTCCCTCATTTAATATGTTAGCATTGCTATCTAGATAAAGCTGACTGTGTCTGCAGGTCCCTGATCTTTCTCTGTGTCACTGGGAGGGTGTGAGCCTCACCACCCTCCTTAGATCTGCTCTCCTGTCTGGTGTGGAGAGGCTGTGGTTCCAGGACCCCAGGGATGACTGACATCCAGACACTCAAGACCCTTCCATGAAATGAGCCACAGTTGGCCTGTGAGCTGTCTACCGGCTCCATTTCTAGTCACTCAGGATATCTCCTGGTCCCCAGAGAAAGGCCCAAGTTTGGGGTTCTGAGTGTCAGGGTTTGGTGACCCGCCCACACCCAGAATGAGAAGAAAGGGATAGAAAGGGAAGCTGGTGGAGCCAGGAAGGCAGCTGATGTCCCTCCAGTGTTACAAGTTACAGC
Organism: Cricetulus griseus; assembly: GCF_003668045.3. Lineage (NCBI taxonomy): Eukaryota > Metazoa > Chordata > Mammalia > Rodentia > Cricetidae > Cricetulus > Cricetulus griseus. Next base: position 230,384,924 of record NW_023276806.1, read on the forward strand.
AGCAGAGACAAAAGAGGAAACCTGGAGATGGCAGGCTGTGGTGCAGCCAGGAGTGTTGTGACTCTGGCTGTGTGTGCGTTCCAGTCAGGGTTACTGTTGCTATGATGAAACACCATGACCAAAGCAAACTGGGGAGGAAAGGGCTCATTTAGCTTATACTTCTTTATCACTGTTCATAATCAAAGGAAGTCAGGGCAGGAAATAAAGCAGGGCAGGACCCTGGAGTCAGGAGCTGAGGCAGGGCAATGGAGGGTGCTGCTTACTGGTTTGCTCCTCATGGCTTGCTTAGCCTGCTTTCTTATAGAACCCAGGACACCTGCCCAGGGATGGAACTACCCACAATCGCTAATTTAAAAAATGCTCTACAGGTTTGGCTACAGACAAACCTTATGGTGGCATTTGTTAAATTGATGTTTCATATTCTAATGAGGCTTTAGCAGTGTTCACTGGCCAGGACAGTTTGTGATGTTGAAAATCCCAAACCCTGTTTCTAGAACACAAGGTCTTGGTAGGGTTTCTCCACAAAGCTTGAGAAGGCCGTATAGAGATGACCTCACAATAAGAACAGGAAAAGAAGTCTTCTTTAAACTAATTTTAAGGGAGGGAGAGAGATTGACAATGACAAGCCATAAGAATGGCTGCTTCACTGTGCTGTCTAGACAGAAACAGTAAGAAACTCGGCCCTGAGCTTCTTTAGTTCAAATAGGATTCTCCTCAGGTACCACCTTTTGCAGCTTGTCCACCGCTCTGCATGGGGCAGGGTGCAGACAGTCCACAGCCCACAATTCCTGCAGCTCACACTGACAGGCCCCTGCTGAGGTGCCTGTGAATCCCTGTGTAACACACATTAAGAGAACATTGACCTAGGATACGGCAGAGTTGATTTATGTAGAGTTTGGCAAAAACAGATGAGAAAAGAGATCCCAGTAAGTTTCCTGCCTCACACACAGAACCGTCACCATCTATAGACAAGAAGAGACAGAGCCTAGGGACACATGTGTGTAATTTACCTCCTGGGGAAGTTACCACAGCTGGGAGATGAGCCTTTCCCTTACTGCCAGGATGTCCACCTCCAGCTGGTGATTCCTCCAGGGAGTGGAGCTGACAGAGAAAGTGTGAAAACAGACCCTGAGTCCTGGGACAGCTATGTTAGAATATTAGTGCCCCTGGACTTCCCCCTGGCTGGATGGAGACAGACAGACAGCCAACCTGGGAGGACAGCTCTGCCCTCATGACTTATTCTCACCTCCCTTTGTCCTCTTAGTTGAGCCCCAGGTGACCGTGTACCCGACAAAGTCTCAGCCCCTGGAGCACCACAACCTTCTGGTCTGCTCTGTGAGCGGCTTCTACCCTGGCCACATTGAAGTCAGATGGTTCCGGAATGACCAGGAGGAGACGGCTGGGGTGGTGTCCACAGGCCTGATCCAGAATGGAGACTGGACCTTCCAGACCCTGGTGATGCTGGAGACAGTTCCTCAGAGTGGAGAGGTTTATACCTGCCAGGTGGAGCATCCCAGCCTGGCCAGCCCTGTCACAGTGGAGTGGAGTGAGTGAAAAGCTCTTGTCCTTGCTAATTCCCGCCCACAGGGAGGGGCTTGGCATACCCCTGTCTGTCAGTTTTCTCTGACCCTGCGAGTCCCCGCCCACAGGGAGGGGCTTGGCATACCACTGTCAGTTTTCTCTGACCCTGCGAGTCCCCGCCCACAGGGAGGGGCGTGGCTTACCGCCTGCCAGCTCTCAATGCCCACACAGTTTCCACTGGTCTGTGCTGTGCTATCCTTTAGCATGGCTCACAGGGGTAGGTGTGTGATCTTCTACAAGCACCTTGGTCCCCGGGGAAGCAGTTAGGCCACCACACACTCTTCTGAGCCTTCCAGTGACACCACAGCCCAGGGACCTGCTTGTCCCTGGCTGCAGCCTCTGCCTCTGGCTGGGTTGTGTTTCTGCTGCTGCTCATGCAGATGTTGGACAAGGAGAAGCACAGGGTCACAGCTGACCTCAGGGGCTCCAGTCTCAGCTCTGACTTTGCTGAGCTCTGTCACCCTCAGGACAGTGCAGCCTCAGAGCTCAGAGGCTCAGCTCAGGACAGCCATATGAAGTCTCTTCATGCTGTGACCCTCTTGCTGTTTGATTGCTTTCCAACATCAGCAGGGTGTTCAATTCCTGCTCTTCTAGAACAGCCTTCTTCCCAGTCTCTAAGCTCTGTGTCTCAAGGTCCCAAGGGGAAACAGAATTTGGGCTGAAAACCTCTAGACCTGGCTTCCTTTCTCAGGGGCACAGTCCACATCTGCACAGAACAAGATGCTGAGTGGAATCGGGGGCTTCGTGCTGGGTCTGCTCTTCCTCGGGCTGGGGCTGTTCATCTACTTCAGGAACCAGAAAGGTAAGGAGCCTGGTGGTGGCCAAGACCCCATAGCATTTCAGGGAAGATCCACACTTTGTTCTCGGGATGTCACAGAACTTGTGATCTCAGGTTTCAATCAACTCTGAACCCAACAGTCTGAAGTTACTGGATTAGATCCTAAGGAGTGATAACATATGGCCATGGGAAAGCTAAGGTGACTCTGACTTGAGAACTGGGAAGAGAGGAAGAGAGAAGGAAGAGCCACTGGACTGCTGTGTGCCTGAGGCTTCCTGAGCCCCTCTCTCTGTCCACAGTCTGCTCTGGCATCACTGCTGTGAGTTGTGGTGCCAGAGGAATCTCAGGTGGCAGCTCAGAGTCTGGGGACATGAATCTGGGGACAGATCTCCTCCATGTACTTAAGTCTCTATTTTATTCTCTTTTCCAGGACAGTCTGGGCTTCAGCCGACAGGTAACACCCTTCAGTCTCCCTCAGAGACAGATCTGCTTTCCCTACCATGTGGGCTGGGGTTGATGGGCACCAGACAGAAACACCGGGGAAGGTGCAGAACCCAGGGCCTGGGCAGGAGGTTTGCACTGAGCCTTGTTCCCTGAACTTACTAAGGAGTCTGTGCTCTGAAGCAGAGTTGACTTAGGGTGTGAGGAGTTCTCTCTCCTCACTGCCATGTGTCAGGAGAGGTCTGAGGGGGTGAGAGAATCACTGTAGAGTTAGGTCTGCAAACACCTCTGTCCCCTGTGCTCTGCAGGACTCCTGAGCTGAGGTGAGGTGAGAAGGCTGAAGGAAGGAGCTTCCCCTGTCTCCATGGCTCCAGTTTCTCCATTGACAGAGTATCCCAGGGCCTGGCTCCTCCTGGCTCTGGATCCTGCAGACCTGTGCTCCCTGGTGGCTGACTCAGCCCTGCCTGGCCCTGGCAGCACTGGACAGAAGTCCCCTCCTTTCCCATGTCACTCTCCTTTTTGTCACCTGCATTTTATCTGAGCTTCTGTGCCAGGCTGTTGTCATAATGCTTTCTTACATTTTTCTCAAATAAACAAAGAATTAAAATCACCTGCTTCATTGAGATTCAAGGATAAGAAATAGCAAAGAGAAAGAACGGCCCACATAAAAACACTGTGCAGGGCAAGTATGGCAGACAGCATATAAGAAATAAATTCAGCGTTATATAATACTTGTTGATTTGATAATCTTAAAATTGTATTGAATTTTAATAGACAACATATAATCAGATCAAACACACAAGAATGGAATCCATGAGAGTCTGTGTGAGAGGAGGGAACTCGTAAACCAATCTTTAATGGTAGGCCAGGTCCAGCCCTGTGTGCCTGCTGCAATCTTCCCACAGCACCTGTGTTCTTCTGGGACCACACTGAGCCTAAAGGGAAATGCCATCCAAGACAGTGTGGCCATATTCTCTGTGAGTCCAGGGAAGGGACACAGAGTCATGTGCTTTGCTCTTCCAAAAGTAGCAAGAGAGACAGTCAGGACCTTGTCCAAGCAGCAACTTGTGGTGGTACCAAGATTACAACCAGACAAAGCAGCGAACCTCCACAGTGCTGGTCCAGCAGACCGGGACAGCCATGCACAGGCACCTTCTCATCCTCTGTCCTGCCTGTGCTCACCAGGTGTATCCCTCCTCCCCTCCCTGTGTGTCATCCTGACCCTGGCATGGTCTCCTGCAGCCACACACCCAGCCTGACACAGTCTCTCCTGACCCCTATTCCAGCATCCCATCCCTGGACTGCTCTGGTCTCTCTGTCCTATGCTTCCCACAGTCACCCACCCTCAGTAGCTGATCTGTAATGACCGACTCCAAGGCAGCCAGAGAAAGCTGCTTGCTTTAAACCCACCTTGGAGAACAAAAAGTATACAGTTTCTTAATTCATGTGAACACACTTCTGTGGGTTCATGTGTCAAGTTTAGGGTCTATAGCAAAGGTCTGTGCAGACTGATCCAGGTGTCCAGAAACCAACACAGCTGCAGTCCCTCAGGAAACCAGCTTCTGTTCTGCCTCCTCACACTCAGCATAAGTGGAGAGACTGTCTCTGCTTTGCCTTCAGTGGGGGAATTCAGCCCAGATGACCCACAGTTTGGGGACATCTCTCACACTGTTTAATCTGAATGATCAAGAAATATTCAATTTAAAACAGCCTGCTTTTGACATTCATAAGTTATTGAAGCAACGTACTGGTTTCAGTGTGGGCATACATCTTGGATCCAGTCCTCAAGAGAAACAGCTCACACAAAGGTGATCCCAGCACTAGGTATTGTACACCTTTAATCCCAGCATTAGGGAGGTGGAGACAGGGGTGATACGGCTGGGGGCAGAGAGGTATAAAAGGAAGAATCAAAGGGTCTCATTTTGTCTCTTAGATTTGTGAAGATAGCATCACCCATTTTGGCCTGAGGTAGAGTAAGAGCTAGTGGCTGGTGGCTTTGCTTTTCTGATCTTCAGCTTGAACAGCAATAATTGTCTCTGAGGTTTTTTTTTTTTTCTTCATATTTTACTCCATTCTTGAAGACCTCATCTCAATCCCTATTCAAATTACCTTGCTTGCCATGATAAAAAACATCTGACATTTTGATTTTTCCTAAGATTTTTAAATTCCTTCTCTTATCAGTGTAGCATCATAAATGTGAGATCCAATATCAGCCGTATTTCCAATCCATTCATGTATGGTGCTGGTCTTCCCATTAAAGGCAGGATCACCCTTTTGCATTCTGAATTAGCATTTTCAAAACCCAAAGATTCAATTAATATTCATCTGACTTTTGGATCCAATGCTATTCTATTTACAACTGAAGTCTATCTTTGCAAAAAATCAGTGAAGGATTCTTTGGACATTGTATTATTTTAGTAAATGACTCAGTCCTCTTTTCTATTCTTCAATCTGTCCCAAGCATTTAAAGTTGCTAAATGACATAATACCAAGGTGTTGGTATTATGACCACCAAGGTGTGGTCATCCAGCTGAAGCTTTCTTTGTAACTCAGCAGATTAGCCTTCACCTAGAAACTGTCTTGGGAAACAATAATACCTCTAGCCCTATTTCCTTGTTCTATGGCCCCAGCTTCCTCTTTCCACCATGTTTTCCATTGTAACCGAGGACCAGCTTCCAATACTGCTGTTGCCAAATCTTTCCAATTTTGAGGGATAATTCTGTTCTGAGATTACCATGAATTTAGCATCTGTTTCACAAAGGGTGAATGCAAACAATACTTAAATCTCAAATCAAACATTTCTATAGGATTCCGTTAAATTCCACCTTTCACAGGAGTTCCTGTTGTCTGCTGCTAGTTCCTGTATAGTAGCTGGATAAACTCACCTTGGTTTTCTAATAACCTTGGGTCACTGCTCTTCACTCTTCTGTTACTTTGCACAGAGCACAATAGGTTCTTGTCTAAATTTCTCTGTCAGTATCTAAGAATTTGTCTTTGGTTTATAAGTCTTTCTATTGCTTGTATCTTACCAATCCATTTTTCATATTTGGCACAAAAACCACTATGGCTGTTAAGAATAAAATATGAATTACAGGACTGATAGTAATTATAATCTGCATTATGTCAATGAACTTGTTGCTTCCTCTGAATCTTAACCTATGATTCCTTTTATTTAATTCTTTACAATATTGGAGCAGAAAGCTCTTGGATTAAATGTGTGTGCTAGGGCTGAGCCATAACACAACTAGAAGCAGGTTTTTCCAGCAAATAATATAAACTCAGGGTTCAGAGTATGATTAAATATTGATATATGAAATGTTGATATTTGAAAGGAATATAAATAGAGTCAGTGTGATGGCTGTTCTTGGTTATCTACTTGACTATATCACTAATGAACTACAATCCAGAAATGGAGGACACACCTGTGAGAGATCCCATGCTTGGTTTTAAGGTGGGTGAATTCACTACTAGTCTGTACCTTTGAGGCAGGAAGACACATGTCTTTAATCAGTTCTTGAGTCCTGAAGACCTTTAATATGAGCCAAACCTTCTGCTGGGATTCTAAATAAGGACACAGAAGAAGAAACATTGTACTATACCTGTTCTCCCTCTCCGCATCCATTCCTTCATAGCATTGGAACCTACTTCTCAGGACTCCAGCATACACAGAAGAGCTGAGACACCCATACTTATGGGATTTAGCGACTGCTGGATACTTAAAACTTCCATTCGCACCTAGCCAATGTTGGATTTCCTGGACAGTCTGCAAGTCATTCCAAAAAATCTCCCTTTATATATAAAGAGAGTTTCATTCCATAACTTCTGTGACTCTAGAGAACCATGACTAATACAGTCACCAAATAGTAGCAGGGACAGTGCCCCAACTAAACATATTTTACCACTAAGTAAAATTTTCTGTGCGAGGGGGTTACTTCTTGTTAAGTTATTTTGAGAAGGGGCCCCATGGAAACCCCAAACTTCACAGGTTATTGCCAAGGCTATTGGTTGTCAAGGCTATTGGTTGCTCTCCACAACCTGTTCGTTAAGTCCCTATTATTGAAGACTACATTCACACATATCATCAAACATGGAGACATTTAGTTGTTGCCTGATGAGAAGCTTCAGCCCTACTGACTAGTGTTCATGGCACCAGGTGGTACTCTTGATGCTAACAGAGAGAAAGGTGGTCATCAGTGTCTCCCAGCTACACTCCCTGTGGTCTACAACAGTGAACCTTGCTTCATGACCCATGGGTGCAGTAGTGACCAGGATGTCATGGGAGTTGCCAACTGCTTTCTACTTGAGTTTAAGGGAAATTCCATGAGATGGAACCCATAACTGACCCTGCCAACGTGCCCAGGAACCTCAGATAGTCCATGGGCCCAGGGGAAAACCTAATTCAATTATTCTGCTCAAAGACTATAGCAGTAAGATGACTTCCTATGATATATTGCTATACCCATGGATCAGTGACTTGTTCAGCAACTGGTGTAGAAGCTTCTTCCTGCAGTAGACAGGAACTAATACAGAGACTCACAACTGGACAGTGTGCAGAGAGTGAGGGACTTTGGAGCACTCAGTACTGAATGGAATGTCTTCATAAAGCTTCCTTCTCAAGGCTCAATGACGTATGTGCAGCAGGAGTCAGAAAGATTGTAAGAGCCAGAGGTGATGGATTTCTCCAAGGAGATGGTACTCCAGACACAGAAGTCCTGGTACACATATGTACACATACCAGGCTTTCTTTTAGGCCAACAGCCAGCTCCCAAATCATGACATGGAGACCATATTAATAATGAATGCTTAGCCTTATGCCCGTTTCTTGCTAGCTCGTACAATTTAACCTGTTTCTCTTCATCTACATTTTACCTCAGGGCTTTTTACCTTTCTTTCCTTCTGTATGTCCTACTCCATCTAGATGGCTGGCTGGACCCAGGCATCTCTCTCTCTCTCTCTCTCTCTCTCTCTCTCTCTCTCTGTTTCTCTTTCCCTCTCATCTCTCACTCTCTCTCTCAAGCCTAGATTCTTCCTCCTATTTATTCTTTCTGCCTGCCAGCCCCTTCTATCCCTCTCCTACCCAGCTATTGGTTATTCAACCTTTTAGTAGACCAATCAGGTGCCTTAGGCAGGCAAGGAGAAACAGCAACCCCCTTTTATATAATTAAACACATGTAACACATTTTTACATCATTAACAAAGGCAGCAGACACAAATGTAACACCTTCACATAGTTAAAGTAATGTTCCACAGCACAAACAAAATGTAGCATCTTTGCTCAGTGAAAATAATAGTCCACAACACACATATGAACTCACAGAGACGATGGTATCATGAATAAAACCTGCACCTGTTCCCATTACTGAGATGAGAAGGGGAGCAGAGGGTCTCACCCTTCACTAGGAAGTTAACTGTAATGCTATTGTCACTGGGCGTATCAACCACATATCAGGGCAGACCCCTTGCCCAGGAGTAGCCAACACGGAATGAACTCAAGGGTATTTTGCAGACTTTCTTTTTCTCATTTGTTTGCTAGGGCATTTTTGTCTTATCTGTCTTTATCTTATTTGTTTTGATTTTCTTTTGCACTCATGGGGTGGATATAACTGTTTCTTGGTTTTTGTTTTGTTTGTTTGGAGAGAGAGAGAAAAAAAAAACATAAAGCCGGGTGCGGAGGGAGGTGGGATGGAGATGGAAGGAGTATATGGAAAGGGAAACATGATCAAAATATAGTGTGTAAAGAAAATTCTTCTTTTTTGAGTTTTGAAAGAAAGCCCTTGGTTCAGCTCTGAGTAAAAGTCAGCTGCCCAAAAACTTTGTCCATTAGTTCCAGTGATTTTCATTTCAGGATGGTAAATTCTGCCCTGAGAAATAGCAAGATAAAGAATGACAATCAGAAAAGAATGAATTAATATTGCGGTTACTATACTTCACTGTCACTCAGTGTACATTCTTAATCTAAGTCATTATGTTTATATTAATACAATGTGTCATTATTATGCAGTATGTGTGGTGATATATTACTTATGATTTATTAGAGCTTTCCTGAGGATTCAGAAAGCAAAGTCAGCCACAAGGCATAGAAACCAGGCACACACCTTTCATCCCAACATCCAGAAGCTAGGAGGTGGTGCTACACACCTTTAATCCTAGGGCTGAAGATGAAGAGGTACACGAGTCTCTAAAATTGAGGCCACACTGATGGACACGAAATTGATCCAGTCCTAAAGAGAAACAGCCTCACATCAAAGTGATCTCAGCACTTGGGATCACAAGCTTTTAATCCCAGTACTCATGAGGGGTATTTAAGACAGGAGCAGGTCTCAGAGCTGGCATTCAATCTCCAGCCACCTAGAGGATGGGAAGGCCTCAGTCTCCGGATTCTCCAGCCACGTCGAGGAGAGCACAGCAGACTGGCATTGCAGTCTGAAGTTTGGTGGAGCTGCTTTGCTTTCCTGGTCTTCATCTTGAAGCTTTAATACATCATAAATAATATATCACCACAAATACAAGGTTCATATTTCACAAATAGTATGATTGTGTTTATATACTGTATTCATACTGTATGTATAGAGATCGTCTTTCTAAACCAACACTTTATAGGCATCTGTTAGCAAGACTTCTTCTGAGCTTTCTCAGGATAAAGCAGGAGGGGAATAAGGAATGGAGGGATTTCCCTCAGACAATGGGGAAGTCAGTATGGGACCCACAGTAGGAACTGGACTCCCATGGGTTGAATCGTCCTAATGCAGAATGACAGTGTCAAGGCTGACCTGAGTCACAAGAGGTGGCTCCTCAGCATGCGTTTGAAGTCCTGCAGATGCAAACTGATCGAGCCCTGAGCTGAAGCCCTCTGTTTAACATTGGAAACTGGAAACTTCAGAAAGACCTTCATACTGAACTTCTGCCCACCAACTGATGATGCTGACCCCTGTCTTGCTGCTGATTGGTTCCTCTGCACTGAAGGTGCCCAGCCAGGTACCAGTGGGCGGAGCTGCTCACAGTCCCTGCCAGCCAGGCTGGCCTGCTTCTCTAGCCACCTACCTCTCCTCCACCATGATGGGTCTGTGGCTCCCCAGAGGCTCCTGTGTGGCAGCTGTGGTCCTGATGCTAATGGCGCTGAGCCCTCCTGTGGCTTTGGTCAGGGACCCCCGACGTAAGTGCACACCTCAGGGGCTGAGCTGCTGGGGGAGGGGAAGACAGAAAACTAGCTTCATTTGGTCAACACCTTTTAAAACTCATTATTTCTTTGACTGTTTCTTTCAAGCATAAGAATTTCAAATTATTTCCATTTAAATGATCCTGGATGCTCTTCCTAGGCCTGTGGATGGAATCTCACGTGGGTCCTGTCCCCCTTCTTTTTATGAGACACCCTCCAGTCTAACATCGAATTTCCTAGGTGCTGGAAAAGATGAAAAACTCAGGGTTTTAAATAATGAACTGTCCAGAACCTCTCTAAAATATTAAGAAGATTTAAAAACTAAAAGGAAAAAAAATGAGCAATTAAGAGACAATGGGGGGCTCTGTCTGGAAGACTGTTTTGTGCCCTCACTGGGATCTGTGGCATTTCATACATCTGGCTAATATGTCAGGGGGGAACATGACATCTTCTCTTCTCTCTGAACTCCAGTGTTTATGAGCCCTGCACCCTGTGGTAGAAGTGCTGTGGCGGGAAGCAGTCAGTGTTCTCTCTACTGTTGGAGGGACCTTGGAGCACTCTCTCTCTCTCTCTCTCTCTCTCTCTCTCTCTCTCTCTCTCTCTCTCTCTCTCTCTTCAAATGGACCTGGGAGCTGACCCTGGAATTAATGCTTGTGTCAGCCTCCTAGACAAGGAGCATCTACGGTGTGCTATTTGGTGCCTTGAAGACTTAGCGGTTCCTCTGACAACCTAGCACAGGGTGGTGTCTGCTGTTTACTTGGAACCAGCCCGCAGTGTTTCTCCAGCGTCTGCTGCCTTCCTGCCTGAATGAAAAACACAATTTCAATTGGTTTTAGATATGAAATTATATTTTCGTATATCAGCATTGGTCAGAATCAACAATTTCACAGAATTCAATCTGTGTACCCCGAGCAGGGGTGCAGAGAGCGTGAAGGCTGCTAACATCTCCCGGGTCAGAAGCCAATCAGCAAATAAAGGCCACTGGTCTGCCAGGGTTTCCCAAACCCTGTAGGTTCCTTCTTCTCACTGTCTGCACAACTGTCCATGTCGAGTTGTTGGTGTTTACAATTCCTCTTTGTCCTTTCCCAGTGCCATGAAGCAAAACCTACGCTGTAAATCTGTACATATGTATTCTGCATGTATGTATTCCTGAAGTCATTACCCCTTTCATTACGATAAGTCCTCTTTAAATGGTCACTTGTTAATGTTCTATTTCTTGTCTCTGTTGCAATGGGTCAGTGTTCCCAACACAGTTACTTTAGAGGACACTTACACACCAGAGCCTCAGGACTCCAGATCCAGGTCTTTCTTTCTTGCAGAATAGGAGGCAGTGGTCCCTCGAGGTGTCAGGGAGCCTCCCCTATGGCTTATCTGGCCCAGCCAACCCAGGAGCTTCCCTGTTTAGTCCAGTCATCAACTTCTCACATGGATAGACTTGGCTTTGTCTTATGGGGACTCTGTGGTGGCCTTGTCCTGTGGTCCCCAGATGGTGCCTGGGTGAGTTCTCTTTGTGGCAGCCCAACCCTTACAACAAAACCTGGGTCATGCTCCATGTGACATCTGGATGGAAACCCCCATGGCCGACAGCTCTTGGTCTCAGTGCACCTGCAGATTTAGCTGCACATTGAGGCCTCCACAGTTAACAGCTGTGACCTCTGGACGGGCTGTTAGGACACACGTGCACCCCCGGTGCTGTGGATGGGGAGGGCAGGGGGCCCTGTGCTGGGAGAAAGTGAGGAAGCATCCAATGTGTCCCTTCCTCTTCAGTCTGTTTTCTAAGTAAAACTCAGGGCCAGAATCTCAGTCTGAACATCTGAATTCAGACAGCAGCCAAGGCCTGGCTGGCGCCCCATTTTCTTATTTGCTGTGTCCTGTACCCTCATGCTGGGCAAATGGCATCAGGAGGCTCTCAGCAGACAGAATGAAAGCAGGTTTGTGCTGCTTGTTGAACCCCAGGCTGACAGGGAACAGCTCCTGCATGCACACACCAGAGCTTCAACTGTCTGTCCTCCAGGAAGCTCCTCAGTAGTAAGATTGGCTCTGTCTGCTCTGGAATTTGCTCCTCTGTAGCAGCATTGGGGTTGGGGCGGAGCAAGGGGTGTGTTATGCAGGTCTCTCCATGATCTGGCTCACAACTGTCTGAAACTCCAGATCCAGGATACCAAATTCCCTATCCTGTCTACTGTGGACACTGCTTGCAGTGGTGCATGTGCAGACAAGCACACACACACACACACACACACACACACACACACACACACACACACACACAGACACACACACAAACAGACACACACACACACACACACACAGACGCACACAGAGACACACACAGACACACAGAGACACACACACACATACACACACAGACACAGACACACACACAAACAGACACACACAGACACACACACAGACACACACACAGACACACACACACACAGACACACACAGACACACACACACAGACACACACAGACACACACACACAGACACACACAGACACACACACAGACACACACAGACACACACACACACATACACACACACACAGACACACACACACAGACACACACAGACACACACACACAGACACACACACAGACACACACACAAACAGACACACACACACAGACACACACACACACAGAGATGCACATACACACACACAGACGCACACAGACACACACAGACACACAGATACACAGACACACAGACACACACACACAGATACACAGACAGACAGACAGACAGACAGACAGACACACACACACACACACACACACACACAGACACACACACACACACACACACACAGACACACACAGAGAATAAAAGCAAACACATGCAATTCAGAAGGAAACAAAAACCTATCTGACGGCTGCTGAGAAGGCTTAGTGGTAAAAGTGCTCATCAATCCTGACAACCTGAGTTTGGTCCCATGGTGAGAGCAGAGAACTGAAGTCCTGGAGTCCACACAGGGCCATGGCATACACATGTACACACACACACACACACACACACACACACACACACACACACACACACTATAAGATGCAATTAAAAAGCAACAAATTATTAAAATGTGTTATCAGTGTATTTGCCTGGGCTATATAGTGTTGATATGACACAAATATTTAAGATCTATTTTTATTACATTTTAATTGTGTGTGTGTATGTGTGTGTGTGTGTGTGTGTGTGTGTGTGTGTGTGTACACATGAGTGAAGCTGCCCATAGAGTTAGAAGAGGACATTAAATTTGCTGGAACTGGATTTACAGGGAGCTATGAGCTACCTGATTTAGTAAGTTCTGGGAACCAAACCTAGGTCTCTGTCATAGCAGCAAGTGCTCTGACCACTGAACTATCTCTCAGCTCCCAACACATCAGTATGTGCATGGTAGCTGGTGACTCCTGACATAGTGTGTGTACAGTGTGACTCCTGACATAGTGTGTGCACAGTGTGACTCCTGACATAGTATGTGTACAGTGTGACTCCTGACATAGTGTGTGTACAATGTGACTCCTGACATAGTGTGTGTACAGTGTGACTCCTGACATAGTGTGTGTACAGGGTGACTCCTGACATAGTGTGTGTACAGTGTGACTCCTGACATAGTGTGTACAGTGTGACTCCTGACATAGTGTGTGTACTGTGTGACTCCTGACATAGTGTGTGTACAGTGTGACTCCTGACATAGTGTGTGTACAGGGTGACTCCTGACATAGTGTGTGTACAGTGTGACTCCTGACATAGTATGTGTACAGTGTGACTCCTGACATAGTGTGTGTACAGTGTGACTCCTGACATAGTGTGTGTACAGTGTGACTCCTGACATAGTGTGTGTACAGTGTGACTCCTGACATACTGTGTGCACAGTGTGACTCCTGACATAGTGTGTGTACAGTGTGACTCCTGACATAGTATGTGTACAGTGTGACTCCTGACATAGTGTGTGTACAGTGTGACTCCTGACATAGTGTGTGTACAGTGTGACTCCTGACATAGTGTGTGTACAGTGTGACTCCTGACATAGTGTGTGTACAGTGTGACTCCTGACATAGTGTGTGTACAGTGTGACTCCTGACATAGTGTGTGTACAGTGTGACTCCTGACATAGTGTGTGTACAGTGTGACTCCTGACATATCACCATGCTAAGCATCCCATGTTCCCAAGCACCAGCCATGTATCCATTGGGATTCCTTTCTCTTCAGCCATACTGATGTGAACTGTAGATTGTTTTAACTCAATAATAACCCCATTGTGCTATAGAAAACCAAGTATGACTCTCTGACTTCCTTTGGTCCCCTTTCAACTTTGTCAACTCCCTCCCTCTGCCATCCCCAGACTCTAGTGACCCCCCCCACACATTGTTCTTCATCCAGGGTGACTTCTCAGCTCATGAGGAGTGGGAATATGTCACATTTGTCTTTCTGAGTCTGACTCATCTTGTTTAGCATCCCATCTCATCCAGGCAGTGTGTGTACACGGAGGAATCCTGCTCAGCCCTGAAGGGAATGAGGTCTCCTCACACACTTCCTTTATCCATCCATACATGGGTAGGCATTTCTGCTGACTGGACGCTTCCCATGAGGAGCAGCATTGTGGCAAACAGGGACTCAGATTTCTCTGGACACAAAGATTTCATCTTTGGGTTAAAACACACAAGCATTTAGTTTTTATGAGGACTTTCCCACTGTTCACCATGATATTTGTATTAATTTTAACTTCCTCTATCCTTGATAATATTTCCTGAGCCACCCTACCTGCTGTGACAATATTTCACTATGTTTCTGGGTTTGCACACTAAAATCCTATCCCTAACCCTTCTTTGTTTCTTTCACTTTTTAGAATGTAAAGTCAGCTTAACCTGGTGTGAGAATTGTTACTTTGTCTCACTTTTAGTTTCCATTTGTGTGATGTATCTTGCCCAAGCCTTCATTCCTAGTCTTTATATATGTTCATGAATGTGATGAGTTTCTTGTAAGAAGTGTATAGTTGAGACTTTTGTTATCATTTCTTCCAATTTATATCAGTTGATTGGTGAATTGAGTTTCTCTGTATTCAAGTGTATTTTTATTATCTTTTCCTTCCTTCTCCCCTCCTCTTTTTCTTTTCTTTTTTCTTTCTTCCTTCCTTTTTCTTTTTTGTGTGTGCCGCAGCACTTACACATCTGAAAACCTACTGCTTAGTGTCCTTCTGTGAGATATTGATAGCGTTTACCTTGTTACTCTGTTAACAGAAGCTCCTATATTTGAATTTTCCCACCCATGGATAATTTCTTCCCTACCTTCCATAATGTTAAGCTCCAAGAATGGAAAGGAGAGATTGAATTTTCCCTCTTAGTGTTCCCAGGGGCAGCAAGGCCTGACACAAGGCCAGTGCTCAGGGTGTTTTACAGACAATTCTGGGTGGGTGCAGTTTCAGGTGAGGCTGAAGACCTGTGGGCATGAGAAGGGCCAGCAGGTGGGGTGAGCAGGATCAGAAGGGGATTCCCTGCCCTGCATGGTTTCTGGGCTGGTTAGTTTAACTGTCAACTTGACTCAACTCAAATGAAATCATCTGGGAAGAGCATCTTAATGAGGAGTTATCTATGTCAGGATGCCCATGGCCGGGTCTCTGAGGGACCGTCCTGCTCAGGGATTCGTTGATTTCCTGACTCAGTTGGTCAGAGGCAGAGTTGGCTGTGGAGTCAGGTCCAAAGTGGACTTTTAAAATTTTCCCTTTTACCCTCCACTGTCTTTTTTGTTAGCTGAGGTAGGTAGAGTCACCACAGTGTGGGCAGCACATTCCCTAGGCAGGGGGCCCTGAAGAGCATTAGAGAAGAGGAAACTGTATGAGAGATGTAAGGAGCCGTGTGTTTATTCTTTCTCTGCTCCTGACTGTGGACATGAGGTTGGCAGTTCTCACCTTGACTTGCAGGCAGCCGTAGACTGTACTCTGAAATTGTCATCCAAACAATCCCTTTGTCCCCTACATTGTCTTTGTCAGGATATTTTTTATCACAGCAACAGTAACAAAACTCAACTTTCCCTCTGCCTCCATTGATCAAGATGGGCTCATGGTCTGGGTAGCTGGGAATTAGAGGCTGCAGTAGGTGAGTTCCTTGCAGGTGTCATAGTTCTCTTGCTGACCTCCCAGTTTGGGACATTGCTTGAGTCTCCTCCCAGAGAGCCTGTACTAGAGTGTGTTCTTGTCTCCACAGCACGTTATCTGGAGCAGCTGAAGGCTGAGTGTCATTACCTCAAGGGGAAAGAGAGTGTGAGGAGTGTGACCAGATTCATCTATAACCAGGAAGAGTTTGCACAATTTGACAGTGATATTGGGAAATTCCGGGCAGTGACAGAGTTGGGGCAGCCCATAGCTGAGGACTTGAACAGCCAGAAGGATGTCCTGGAAAATTATCGGGCCTCGGTGGACAGGTGTAGAAATAACTACAGACTTGTTGATTGGTTCCTATTGAACTTAAAAGGTAAACATTGGGGTGGAGGTGCATAGGGGAAAGTGTGTTGGGGGGGGCAGATAGACAGGCGAGAAAGACAGAGAGACAGAGAGAAGATAATGCTGCATTACGTCTGTGGAGATCACCAGACAGACTGCAGGAGTCATTCTCTCCTTTCACCCTGTGGGTCCTGGGAGTTTAACTGATGTCATCTGTCTTGGCAGCAATCTCTTTTACCCGATCAGCCATCTCACTGGCCCTAAACGTAATGACATTTTAGATTTTCTCTCCTCAAGGCCTCTGAGAATCACCTCTCTCTGCACCTGTTTCCCAGGGTAGAACCACCCTTGAGTTATTTTAGGGATGTGTGCACTGAGGTGCTGTGACCATGGTCTATCTGCACTGCCTTCAGTTGAGAAACTGGGAAAATTTATTTTGGTAAGAATTATTGTTTCAAGCTATAAAATAAAACTGTATATTTCCTCATATCCCATGAGGCCTGCCTTCAGGATTAACATTGCAGGAAGGTTTAGGAGGATTGTCTGGACTTCAGCCTGGCTGGCTGGAGACAGCCAGCCAGCCAACCTGGGAGGACAGCTCTGCCCTCATGACTTATTCTCACCCCCTTTTGTCCTCTAGCTGAACCCCAGGTGAGTGTGTACCCGACAAAGACACAGCCCTTGGAGCACCACAACCTCCTGGTCTGCTCTGCGAGCAGATTCTACCCCAGCCACATTGAAGTCAGATGGTTCCGGAATGGCCAGGAGGAGAAGGATGGGGTCATTTCCACAGGCCTGATCCAGAATGGAGACTGGACCTACCAGATCCTGGTGATGCTGGAGATGGTTCCTCAGAGTGGAGAGGTTTACACCTGCCAGGTGGAGCATCCCAGCCTGGCCAGCCCTGTCACAGTGGAGTGGAGTGAGTTAGAAGCCCTTGACCCTGTAAATCCCCACCCAGCAGGGGGGGGCATGGCTTATTCTACAGAGAAGGATGCATAGAATCTCCAAATTACTGGCTTTTACTCCTCACCTAGTTCAATGTCTACACCCACTGTACTGGCTGATTAAGAAGGAAGTAAAACAGAAAATCATTGGAAAATAAAATATTTAGATGGATGGGTGAAGGTTCTGGACACTCTCTGCCAGATGTGTCTATGAAGACAGACATCCCCAGTACAGCACACAGCATGAGCTAGGTTCTCTGGCCAGAATCAGGACAAAGTATACCTCTAAGTTTTAGGCTATAATCCCAGAAAGGAACTGAAATTAGATACACCTCTTCAAGACAGCAGCTGTTAACAGTAAAGTGGAGCTCAGGCTGGACTTGAACTCAAGATCCTCCTGCCTCACCTCCTTCAGGAAATCCTACAAGTGTGTGCCACCACAACTGATGGTGGTAGTGCAGGCCTTTAATCCCAGAACTCCGGAGGCAGAGGCAGGTGGATCTCTGTGAGTATGAGACCAGCCTGGTCTACAGATTGAGTTCCAGACAGCCAGGGCTGCACAGGGAAACCCTGTCCTGGAAAAACAAAACAACACTAAACAGGTAGTGGGTGACAAGTTTCACCAAGCAGTTCTCTCTGGTGCTGACAAACTCTTGAGTGAGATGTACGCCCCCACAACAGGCTGTGGACTCCAGAGCTCCAGATGGTATTGGACAAGTTATTTATGAACCCCAGGTGGTCGCCCACTGCATCCCACAAGTGCAGGAGAGGTGTCTCCACACCTGACAATGCTTGCTATGCAGATGAGTCCAGCAGGGGACCCAAGAGTCTGGATGGCTCTGCTGCTGCAGGAAAAAGTGCAGATGACTCTTCTGCCTTGAGACCAGACCCAGTCAGTAGCAGGATAAAGACAAAGGGTCACACTAGGTTTGGGTCACAACGAACTCAGTTCCTCTTAGTCTTGTTCCACTCTGAACCTGTGCCTGTGTCTGGTGCCCTCAGAAAATGCCTGCAGGCACCACAGTTGACTTCATGGTCTGCCTGCTCCTTCACTGTTGGCTGTAGGGACGACTCATTGGCCAAGATGTGTAGTAGGCAACACTACCGAGCTACCAGCTGCTGCCACAGCACTGGCAGAAATTGTGTCTTGAGTTTCATCGTGAGGAACAGTGTAGATTTATGAGGCAAACCAGGCATTAAAATTCCCATCCACGGCTGCAGCTGCAGTGTTTCCCTTACCTGCTTTGTGTGATTCTGAAATACCTTTCCAGGAGTGGCCAGGTCTAGCTCCCTGGTGCTCTGAATATCAGGACCTCAATGAAGGGCGTTGACTTTGAGATAAAACCCACACCTGGCTTCCCTCCCCAGCGGCTCAGTCCACATCCACACAGAACAGGGTATGGAGCGGGGTTATATTCGTGCTGGGTCTGCTGCTGCCTGTGGTTCAGTGCATCTGCTTCAGGACCAGAGAGGTAAGGAGCCCGGCAGGGGCCAATCGTCTCCATAGCATTTCCGGGGAGGGGCGTGGCTTCCTAAGGTTAGAGATGAGGTATCAGGAGAACCTCTGAGAAGATGGCCGTCACCTAGGTTACCTCAAACTCTATGGAACTTCTTTACTCAACACTCTGTGGGTGTTGAGTGCAGCCTGAGGAACAGTGACTTGTAGATCAGAGAAAGATGAGCCTGCCTTGAAGGACAAGGAAGGGGGCCCTGCCAGGGCCTGTCCAGATGCTTTGCACTGAGCCTTGTTCCCTGAACTTATGGAAGGCCTGTGCTCTGAAGCAGTGTTGACTTGGGGTGTGAGGAGTTCTCTCTGCTCACTGCCATATGTCAAGAGAGGCCTGAGGGGGTGAGAGAAGCCACTGTAGAGTTAGGTCTGGAAACACCTCTGTCCCCTGTGCTCTGCAGGACTCCTGAGCTGAGGTGAGGTGAGAAGGCTGAAGGAAGGAGCTTCTTCCCCTGTCTCCATGGCTCGAGTTTCTCCATTGACAGAGTATCCCAGGACCTGGCTCCTCCTGGCTCTGGAACCTGCAGACCTGTGCTCCCTGGTGGCTGACTCAGCCCTGCCTGGGACTGGCAGCACCAGACAGATGCTCCCTCCTCTCCCCGGTTTTGTCCCCTTGTATCCCCTGCCCTTTGTCTGGAGCATCTGAACCCATCCTGTGACAGGATCCCTTGTCACGTTTTTTCCTCAAATAAGCATGCAGTTTTAAAGACAAGATATAGCAAACAGAAAGGAGAGATTACATTGCACAACATGGGTTTCGTTTAGTTATAAGTATGTGAGGTAATCCATGTTCTGAATTCTCAATGAAACATTGTGTGTGGGTCCATATGTGTGTGTATCCTTATGTGTCCTGTATGTGTGCCTGTGTGTGTGTGTATGTGTGTAAATAAAAGACCATGCTCTCTACACTGTAGTTACATATGTAACCCTGACTGGCCTGTAGACTAGGCTGGCCTACAATTCACAGAAATCCACCTGCCCCTGTCTCTGATAGGTTAGAAATAAATGCATGTGCCCCCACACCCAGCTGGCCTGAACTTCTTATTTAAAAAATCAAAGGCAGTTCCTAAGCATTCAAAACTATGGTAGAGGCTGAAACGGGTGTGATAGTGTAAAGATCAGGAGCCGGACTGTCAAAGTAACCTGAAACACAGGACAAGGCTCATCAGTCATCATAATGACGAAACCCTGTGGATGAGCTTAGATGGAGCCTGAGGTTTGGTTCACACAATGGACATCTGCTCCTCTGTGGACCTGCACAGAGCACGAAGGTGAGTATTGGTTCCACTCAGATCTGAAGAGTTAGTTTCAAATGTAAATCCAAGAATCGAGCCATTGGCTAAAGGTTCCTAGCTCTAAGTCACCTTCAGGCACCTCCTTTGGTTCCACAAGCTTCAAACACACAGTTGTCCAACAATCCCGTGCAGGAGGTGAACACTCCCCCCAGTGCAGAGTGATGAATGAACGACAGACCACGGCAGAGCTGGCTCAGCAGTGCGGCCTGACTAATGTTTCAGCTGCAACTGGATCAAGCATTAAAAACACTAAATGAAAAAATCCTCTGAAAAGGATACATGTATACTAATTTTATAGTGCATTTATTCTTAGGAAGAGTTGTACATGGATACAATGTATTTTGATACTGTTCTCCTCCACTGTCTCCTTCCAGCTCCCCCTGGGACCTTCCCACACCTCTCCTTCCCAACTTCATTTCCTGTTACAAAAAAATTTTAACAATCCACTATGTGCAGTAAGCACTGTCCACATCCACACAGAAATGGGGTCAGTCAAGAGGTGACAAGAACTGCAAACCAACGGTCACCCTTCCCCCACAAAACAACTGTCCTTTTGTTTGGTTCTTGGTTTGTTTGTTGGTTTGAGACAATGCAGACCAGCCTGGCCTCTAACTCACAGAGACCCAGCTGCCTCTGCCTCCCAAGGGCTGGGGTGTTATGATAAATCTTTCCGCCAAATGCTGCCTGAGCCCCACCTCCATGTGTGAGCTTTATGCCAGCCGCCTGCCTGAGTTATGCCCAAATGAATACACAGAAACTTGTATTAAGTTCAAAGCTGCTTGGCCAATGACTACGGCTTCTCATCTGTTAGCTCAGTCTTAACTATCATAAACCTATATATTTTATAAGACTTATCTTATTGGACACCTGATTGGCGTCCCTCCTTGCTGGGATCACATCTTGCCACTGGAGCAGGAGCATAGGGGAAAAAGGGACCCTTCCTGTTTCTCCTTCTTTAAATATGAGTCTCCTTGCTATGTCACTTCCTGCCTGGATCACGACTTCTCTACTACATTTCCCAGAATCCTCTTTGACTCCTAGTCTGGTCTAACTTGCTGTCTCATTGGCCAAACCATATTTTATTTAACAATCAATAAGATAAACATACAGTACATTCCCCATCATCTCCTCTTTTCTGTCTAAATAAAAGAAGGATAACTTATCTTTTATAATAACTGAAGAAAACTATAGCCATAACTATCTGTCTTCAACTCTATCAAAGACCACAGAAGGATAATATATAAACACTAGAATTGACAGAGACATTTGGCTACCTGGGCAGTCACCCAAAGTTCCTCTGTAACGTTGGGCATCCATCTTCAGCCCATAGGCCACAGTGTGTCTGGCACACTTCTCCATTTCAACAGGAACAGTACTGTCTTGTTTTGTAAGTTCAGCAGTCATTTTCTTGTGGGTCCTGCATGTCCTGTTTATATAGCAACAAACAGTCCAGGCAAGAGCAGTTTCTTGCCCAAATGGCTAATCTTGCCATGTTGAAAGCAAACTCCATAACAAGTTTCTTCGATGCCCATCCTTCTTTCTGACGTAATTGGTGTGCTAGGAGCAGTTGTGTCTCACTGCCAAGAAAAACCCTAAACCATTTAAATGCCACATTTCTGTAGGTCTTTGAAAGGTTTGAAGAATATCTATCCATCTCAAATACATCTCTGTATATCTAGAAAACCTAACTAACCTAATTATAAGTTCTGACTATTATAGGTAAAAGATCTGTATAAACACAATACCTAAACAAGAATACCTAAACACATACATATCACAAAATTGACCTTAAAGTTGTATCAATAAATGAAAATCTATACCAATTGCAAAGTATTCATTCCTATATCCTATTTCCCTTTTCTTTCTTTAAAAAGAGATTGACTATGTTCATTATCATTTATAACTAACCCCATTTAAATGAAAACAAACATTTATAAACAATATTTGGGGATATGGACGTCATTCTTTCTAAACTGCTTCCTGCTGATTAGGGGTGATGTTCATATACCATGGGAATCATCATAAAACACAGAAACCTGACCAAGTCCTTGTTTTTGTAGTCTGTAAGGCTGTGTCATCTCAGCTTCAGGGGGTCTTGCTTGATCAAACCATATTAGTCTGGAAGAAATCCACAGCTTTTCATTTTCTGTGGAAATATAAGGAAAACCTTTATTTCTAAGTAGCTTGTCCTTAAACTTAAATTTTGAAGTTAGAGCATTTTTAAAATGTATAAGTTGGATTAATTTAGCAGCATTTATAATCAAATGTATTTTAGTAGCAGTAAGTCTTTCCTCGGCGTACAAAAAAATTAAAGACAACAATATGGCATATAGTATCCAGATTCTGTGTATTTTTTCCATCTTTATATGGCTTTTTTATTACTTTATTTTTACTTTCTTTTTTTTTTCCCGAGACAGGGTTTCTCTGTGGAAATCTGCCTGCCTCTACTTCCTTCAGAAACTCCTACTGGCGTGTGCCACCACAACCGGCTACTCTATTTCCTCCTGTTACTTTTTCTCTCACAAGCCTACATATATTTTTAAATATAGTGCAAACATATATTTTTAAATATAGTGCAAAGCTTTAGAGGTTTTTCTTTATCTGGATCTGTCTTTATCATCTCGGCAGTGTGGGACTCCAAACCCCATGAGCGCCAGGACGGTGTGAGCCTATGGAAGCTGTTCCGATGCCTCTCCGTGGCCCGACAGGGCAGGCTGTGGCGGCAGGATTCCCTCTTTCTCTGGGAACCTTGGAGCATGGGGTCATCCCACTCCTGACACCATTCTGTTATAAGTCTTTCCACCAAATGCCCCAGAGCCCCACCACCACGTGTGAGCTTTATGCCAGCCGACTGCCCGAGTTATGCCCAAATGAATACACAGAAACTTGTATTAAGTTCAAAGCTGCTTGGCCAATGACTATGGCTTCTCATCTGCTAACTCAGTCTTAACTATCATAAACCTATATATTTTATAAGACTTATCTTATTGGACACCTGATTGGCGTCCCTCCTTGCTGGGATCACATCTTGCCACTGGAGCAGGAGCATAGGGGAAAAAGGGACCCTTCCTGTTTCTCCTTCTTTAAATATGAGTCTCCTTGCTATGTCACTTCCTGCCTGGATCACCACTTCTCTACTACATTTCCCAGAATCCTCTTTGACTCCTAGTCTGGTCTAACGTGCTGTCTCATTGGCCAAACAGTATTTTATTTAACAATCAATAAGATAAACATACACAGTACATTCCCCATCACTGGGGTTGGAGACTCTTGGGCCACCTGGCCAGACTGAGTGTCCTTTTAATGAAGGACACTGGAATTGTAGGTTTCAGAAGGAGACCTTCATACTGAATCCCTAACCAGCAACTGGTGATGCTATTCTACTCTGCTGCTGATTGGCTGCTCACCCTGACTTTACCCAATCAGCACAAGAGCAGTGACTGCCCTGGCTCTTACTATCCTGCCAATGAGTAAAGAGGGGAGACAGTTTCTACTGTGTAAGTTTGTCTGCTCCTCCTATTTGGGTCTCTCTTCTGCTCCACTATAATGGGTCCCTGGCTCCCTAGAGGCTCCTGTGTGGCAGCTGTGGTCCTGACCCTGATGGCCCTGAGCCCTCCTGTGACTTTGGTCAGGGACCCCCGACGTAAGTGCAAACCTCAGGGGCTGAGCTGCTGGGGTTGGGGGTGTGGGAAGGAAGGGGTCGACTTCCTCACTTTCCAGGTTAAGTCTCTTGAATCTACTGATATTCTCTGTGACCAATCACATTCTCCCATTAAAACCGAACTATTTCCCAAGATAGGAGCCTGGTTGTTTGTGTTCTTTCAGATATGTATGAGAGCCCCCCGCAACTCCGCCGCCCATATCAGCCATTGCCTCTCAGTTTCTTCCAGTAACATCTCCAGCCTTATGTCGTATTCCCTCAGGACCTGGAGAAGATCCATAAATCATGATGTTTAATTAGCCTCATGTACAGGGCTTGTCCTCCTTGTGTTGAGCTATATTAGACAAAGAGGTTTCTCTTTAAAAATAGAACTTCATGTATGTATTCTGTTCTGTGTATATGTTTCTGTTATTTTAAGCAACTAAAAAAGGCCAATATTGGAATATCACAGGTCACAGGAACAGGAGGGCATCCCTGGGATGATCAGTGTGTGTCCTCTGTAGGCAGTGAGGCTGCTGCCTGGGTATCCAGGACTCTGTCTTTCTCTCTCCCTGACTCCAGTGTCTATGCAGCCTGTTGCCATGGGGGCTCTGCTGGGTGGTGTTCAGTTCCCTTTCTCCCTGGATCACACAGCAGCCAAGGCAGCCTTAGAGAGTTTGGACTCTGTGAGCTGTTTCTAAGTGTGTGAGGCCTCTTCTGAGGCAGGTTAGAGCCTTCTGATGTTTGTGACTTGATCTGTTTCTATTTCCTTTTTTCCTACATGGAAAGGACCTGACTTCTCTCTGCATCCTGTGATCCAATTCTAGTTTCACGGCCCATGTCTACACCACACACACAGGGATTTCAAAGTCTGAGGTCTGCATATGGGATATAAAGACAGGGTTATTAACCCTGCTAAAAGCATGACACCAAAATCCTGGGACTGTGGACGAGCCCTCTGACCCCTCTGTGCTTTAACTGATGCAGAATGGGGAAGAGACAATGTTTTTCATGGAGCTGTTTAGGGATTGGCAGGGATGGCCATGCAGACCATGAAGGCCTGCTGCCACACTGTGTGTCCTCTCTGTAAGTGCTATCACCTCACTCAAGAAGGGACACAGGGACTTCCAGACGCCTCTCACCTCCTTGTCACACTCCACAGAGCAGGCTCCTGCCCCTGCATTATTGTCCTTCACACAAACTATTCTTTAATTAATTAATTTAAAGGATTTATTTATTTAATGTATGAGTGCTCTGTCTGCATGTCCACCTTTGTGCCAGAAGAGGGCATCAGATCCCACTATTGATGGTTGTGATGGCTGGGACTTGAACTCAGGACCTCTGGAAGCACATCCAGTGCTCTTAACTGCTGAGCCATCTCTGCAGCTCCCTCACGCAAACTATTCTTATGACTTCTGAAACTGCTGTTTCCCCTCCATTTTCTCTTTTTATATAAATCAAACTCATTCTCCTCACTGTTGTCATTTAGGTCTCAAAATACAGAGATCTGTAATTCCATCTCTGAGACTCCCAGCATCCTCTCTCTCTCTCTCTCTCTCTCTCTCTCTCTCTCTCTCTCTCTCTCTCTCTGTGTGTGTGTCTCTCTCTCAGTCATGGGTAGTGATGACTGCCACAGTTATTTCCCCACAAAAGGCACCGACTTCTTCATCTCTCTGTGCATTTGGTGAGGTGATAATGTCTGGTGCTCGAATGTATCTGAGTGGCTGTTTCAGACGTCTTGTACATTTTCTGAGTTAGAGTAAGTGTGAAAATGAAAAACTACACATCTGAGGCATCTTTCCCCATCTCTAGCTGTAGAAACCAAGAAGCTCACATGGCATCTGATTTTTAAAAGTCCTTGGTTTGTGAATTCTCAGGATCTGTAATTCAGATAAGAGATTGTGGGTCAGTGTTGGGATCATGGATTTATTTCCAGAAACTTCTCCAGTAGTTTCCAGAAGCTCCTGTCAACCCCAAGTCTTGTGAGTGGGGGCTCCTCTTGACCCCACAGCCTCATCTCTCAGCTGCCACCCCCAGCCCTGTGCACTGTGGCTCATGATGTCAGCGCTTGCAGGAGCTTTTACCTCAGCTGAGATGTGTCCTTCCCCTGACACCTGCAGTCCCCCTCTTCTCCTGGCTCACATCTGTGACACATCTGCATGGTCACTCCCCACAGTGCTTCGCTGTCCCCTCCTGTCACTCAAGTCTTCCTGTCAATGGAACTCCATCCCCCTCTTCTACTCGTTCTTCATTGGCAATTTTAAGCTCCAAAGTCTGGGGTGGGGGTTTCACCTGTTTTCTCTCTTTGGATTCCCGGGGCAGCACAGGCTTGCCCAGGGTCAGCCCTGAGACAGATTTCCGTGTTCTACCTGGTGTGTCTAGGAGCATGAGGGATGCAGGTGTGGTGTCTTGTGAGCTGGTGAGGTGAGAGCTGGCTCCCAGCTCCAGGTGGGGCAGGTGTGGGGTCACAGAGGGGCAGGTGTGATCAGAGAGGACACCCCACTGCCCCCTCTGCCTCTGGAATACAAGAGATACATGTGCTGGGAGCTGATTTTGGGGGGAGGTGACCTGAATCTGGGAGCCCACACCAGTCCCTCCTGGATGGTCTGTGACAGGATTGTTCGGTTCTCACGTTTATTCCCAAATTGGCCATTTTTCCATGGAGCTGTGGTGCCAGCAGCAACACCCAGCCCTAACTGAGCAGGGGACAACACTTGCCTTTACCAAGTGTGTGACAGGGAAGGCCATGGGACTCTAGCCCCACACAACGAACCAGGGGCAACCTAGGAATGCGGAGTGTAGGAGAAACCGTCTTCCCCAGGGAGGAGCACAGCGTTTGGTCAGTCCTAAAAACACACATACTGACACATCACACACACTGAGAAGGGTGTGTCTGTGTATTTAGGAATGTACACACATATACACACATGAACATAACAGCTAATGACAAACGACAGCAAGGAGGGATCTGCAGGAGGACCCATGGGGAGGAAAAGAAAGGAGCAAAGGATGTAATTATATTAATCTCAGAACCTACAGGAGTCCCACTGATCGCAAACCACACTTAGGGGCAGGCCCCATTCCCAGCAGTAGATGTTCCCATAGAGGGAACTCCAGGGTATTCTTGGAGTTGTTTGGTCTGTTTGTTTGCTTTATGCCTTAAGGATTTAATGCTCATATATTATGGTTTCAGATTTTGTGTTTTTTATGTTTTCCCTGTGTTTGTCTGTGTTTCTTATGGTTTTTCTTTGGCTTTCCAGTGTGTTTGTTTGTTTTGTCCTATCCTAGTCTTTTTCCTTTTCTCTTAGTGGTCTGTCTGTTTCTATGGGAGAGGGAAAGACAGAGTGTGGATTTGGTGGGTGGAGAGGTGGGGAAGGTCTGTGGGAGTCGAGGGAATGGAAACTGTGATCAGAATAGAAAATTCTATTTAATAATAATAATAATAATAATAATAATAATAATAATAATAATACAGTGGGAGATAAAATCCAATCAGCCTCTGCCTTCTCTCGGGGTCTGGAGGTTGTGGATGAGGGTTAAAGAAAAGTGTGGCCCCTCCTCTCATATTCCACCTAGACGAGGTAAACTCAATGTGCCATGTTTGCTTGATAACCGTGGGGGGTAGGTCCTTCTCTGAAGAGAAGAGGAGTGGGGGTGGGGCTGGGAGGATAAGAGGGCGGAGAAGGGGGACAGTAAGAGAGGAAGGAAGGAAGGGGAAGGAAGGATGGCAGGAAGGAAGGAAGGGGAAGGAAGGATGGGAGGACGGAAGGAAGGAAGGAAGGAAGGGGAAGGGAGGAAGGGAAGAAGGAAGGAAGGAAGGAAGGGAGGAAGGAAGGGAGGAAGGAAGGGAGGAAGGAGGGAAGGGGAAGGAAGGAAGGGGAAGGAAGGAAGGAAGGAAGGAAGGGGAAGGGAGGAAGGGAGGAAGGAAGGGAGGAAGGAAGGAAGGAAGGGGAAGGGAGGAAGGGAGGAAGGAAGGGAGGAAGGAAGGAAGGAAGGGGAAGGGAGGAAGGAAGGAAGGGGAAGGAAGGAAGGGAGGAAGGAAGGGAGGAAGGAAGGAAGGAAGGAAGGAAGGGGAAGGAAGGAAGGGAGGGAGGAACGAAGGAAGGAAGGGAAAGGAGGGAGGAAGGAAGGAAGGGAGGAAGGAAGGAAGGAAGGGAAAGGAGGGAGGAAGGAAGGAAGGGAGGAAGGAAGGAAGGAAGGAAGGAAGGGAAAGGAGGGAGGAAGGAAGAAAGGGAGGAAGGAAGGAAGGAAGGAAGGGAGGGAGGGAGGGAGGAAGGGGAAGGAAGGAAGCAAAGGAAGGGAGGGAGGGAAAGGGTGGTGTCAAGTGGTGGTGTGTAACGGTATCGGTAACTGTTTCCACCAGCCGCCTGGGTTCTGCCGCCACTTCAGCCCCCAAACAAACACACAAACTTACATTAGTGACAGTGCTGTCGCCCAGTGTCCAGGGCTTCTCGTCGCATAGTTCTGTCTTAAGTGTTCGCCCAGAACTACTAACGTGTGCATTTTCACAAGGACTTATGTTGACGAGAACCCCAGCCTCATGGGTCCTCTCCTCCCAGGACCGAGGGCGACTCTCTACACTTTACTACATTTCCCAGAATCCTCCTGGACTCCTCGTCCCTATCTTACTTCCCTATTGGCCAGCAGTGCTTTATTTATCAACAATAAGACAAAGTTATACACAGAAGGACCGCCCCCAGCAGTGGGGGTCACGCCTGAGGCAGAGACGGGAAGATCTCTGAGTTCGAGGCCGGCCTGGTCTGCAGAGTGAGTTCAAGGACAGCCAGGGAAACCTGTCTCAGAAGAAAAACAAAACCCCACAGAGAGAGAGATAGAGAGAGATATAGATATAGATAGAGATGGAGATAGAGACAGAGATAGAAATAGAGAGAGAGACAGAGAGAGACAGACAGACAGACAGACAGAATGAACAGACACTGTCCACCTCCCCTAGGAGTTGGGGAAGATTTCCTAGTCCCCCTCCTGTCCTTGTTTACACCCTGTGGTCGTCTGTCCTGTGGGGCCGGGTTGTATCCTTCTGTCCCGTGTGTGGTGACATCAGAGGTGGCTGAGCGAGCTCGGGTGCTGTCACTTGGGGCAGCTGAAGAGATAATTCCCGTGTCCACAGCGCGGTTCTTGCAACAATCTAAATACGAGTGTCATTTCTACAACGGGACGCAGCGCGTGCAGCTTCTGGAGAGACACTTCTACAACGGGGAGGAGTTCGCGTTCTATGACAGTGACACGGGTGAGTACCGCGCGGTGAGCGAGCTGGGGCGGCAGGACACCGAGGACTGGAACAGCCGTAAGGAGCTCCTGGAGCAGAGACGGGCCGCGGTGGACACGTACTGCAGACACAACTACAGGATTGGAGAGACCTTCACTGTGCAGCGGAGAGGTGAGGTGTGAGGGGGGGAGTGGGACAGGGTGTGAGTGTCAGTGTGTGTGTGAGTGAGTGTGTGTGAGTGTGAGTGAGTGAGTGTGTGAGTGTGTGAGAGTGTGTGTGAGTGTGTGAGTGTGTGAGTGTGTGTGAGTGTCAGTGTGTGAGTGTGTGAGTGTGTGTGAGTGTCAGTGTGTGTGAGTGAGTTGTGAGTGTGAGTGAGTGTGTGTGAGTGTGTGTGAGTGTGAGTGTGTGTGACTGTGAGTGTGTGAGTATGTGAGAGTGTGTGTGTGTGAGTGTGTGAGTGTGAGTGTGTGTGAGTGTGTGTGAGTGTGTGTGAGTGTCAGTGTGTGAGTGTGTGAGTGTGTGTGAGTGTGAGTGAGTGTGTGTGAGTGTGTGAGTGAGTGAGTGTGTGAGTGAGTGTGTGTGAGTGTGTGGGTATGTGTTGAAAGACCTCAGAAGAGGTACTTTCGTAGAAGGAGACCCGCACCCAGGAATCAGCGAAACCACGAACTTTGGATGCAAAAGCAAGAGGCTTTATTAGTAGCGCTGGTACCCGGGGACTCAGCTTTTGGTAGGCTAAGCCCCGAGTCAAGGGAGAGGGGTCCTTATATAGCTAAAAGCACCATGCAGAAGCGAAAAGCATAGTTACAGGGATTCTATTGGACAATTTAATGAGGTACAGAGTTATTTTAGGTCAGTATATTCTCAAGGTCTGCACCTGGTACAACAGACCCAATTCCCCCCTCCGCGTCCAGATGGCTGACCTTGGGACGGAGGTTCCCCATCGGGCGGGGGCGCGGGGGCGGGGGGCGTCCTCTCCCCGCTCGGCCCCAGCCCCGGGGCGCGGCGCCAGGCAGGCGGGCCTGGGTCTCGGCCCCGCCTGGGTGAACTGGCTTGGGAGGGAGCCAGCCGCCAGGCGTGTGGGTGCGCACGCGTACGGGAGTGTCACCGAGAGAGAACCAGCCAGGGGGCGGGGTCTTTCATTCCCCCATTTCTCTTGTAACTGAATGGAATCTTTCATTCAGAGGTCTCTGGTTAAGTCTTTCTCTAAGCTTGGCCATGCTGTCTCTAACTATTCCTGTATGGTCTGCATAAAAGCAGCATTCTTCCTTGAGGGCAGCACATAGCCCTCCTTTCTGTAAAAATAATAAATCTAACCCTCTTCTGTTCTGCAGGACTACCTCAGAGAGTGATGTTAAGGATTTCTCGAGTGCACTGACTGACTCTTCTAGGACCTGGATATCTGTGTGCATGGCTTGTTGTAGAAGCTTAAAATGGATTAATTCCCTGTAAGGCAATGGTTCCGGTCCCTATGCGGCTGCTATGCCCCCCCCCCATTGCTATCCCTCCTAATAATAGGGCCACGGTAAAGGATATTGGCTCCCTCTTATATCGTGTTGATTTCCCTAATACGCTGTAAACATATTCAGGTTGGTGATAGTTTTTACTTTGAGTCTAATTTTAAAGATGGCCCCCCTGATCTGGTCCCGACAGGTACCAGCGAAGGCCCAAAGCATATCCCTTCTGTCATTTTGTCGCTTTCTTACCCTCATCCGTAAAGGAAATAAGGAGAGGCATAGAGGTGGTACCGGTGGGGCCCTTTTGCCATCCTCTGGTTACCTGAATCTTGTCCCATGAGGATGAAGGCTTCCAGTGAGCATCCCCTGTCGTTTCGCATCCCCATGCAAGGGAGTTCCTTTTGACTTAGCATTTTAACCAGGGAAAATGGACGGCGAAATTTCTTTCCAAACTGCTTCCTGCTGACTTTGGGACGAAGTTAGGGACCCCAGAAGGTTGAAATGCTAGTCAAAAGCAAAAAGGAATTTAGGCAATGGGGAATCCATCAGGGGCTTCTGGTTAGCAGACTCTGTTGCAGAGACAGGGAGTGTCCATATCAGCTGGACTGGTTCACATCCACAGCAAGTCCAGGGCTTGCAGTCTACTTGGAACAGCCTGTAGTCAGCAACTGGTACTCAGATGTCTGTCAGAAGCAGAAACCTGTTTAAGACATATTTAAACTAGGAACAGAGGTTAAAACTTATTTACTGAAGCCCACAGTGTAGAAAAAGCAGATATCTGGATATCTGTTCAAACAGCAAGAACATATTTATAACTTTGAGTCCTAGCAAGAACTACAGATTTGGGCTATAAGCATGTACATTTCTCCTCTGTCCAGAGAGCCGGGTATGGATTGGACAGAGGTGCCTTTGGCCTAATGAAAAACCCTTTAAGTTTGTACTTAGATGACAACCAAAATAAACTTAAAAACCTTGAGCTTGTGCCTGAACAGTAGATAGTCATTATTTTATCAGCTAACATACTGACTAGTCTATAGTGGATCTGACTGTCTGATGCTGTCAAGCTGACAACCAGTAATATTTCAGAGATCTGAGAAGGGTATATTTTATCCGAATCTATTAAAAAGTGACAGAAGCCAGTTAGAAGCAAGTCCATATACAGTTAGCGAAACCCAAGTTTCTCCATCACCGTTGGAGGCAGCTGTCTCAAAGAACAGCAATCTTCGCCAGGCCTATACTGTGAGAGGTTTTTTTCCTCTCTGTGGAAGAGGGACATGGAAAAGACTGACCTTGTTTTGTCTAGGCAAAGGGGTACAATCAATTTTCCAGTGTCCAGCAGCTTTGTCCACAGTCTCGGCCAGGTTCTGGCAGGCGGCAGGTTTCATATCTGAGCATCTCGCTCATTGGTCCAGGTGCAGGAACTGAGGTGCCTGTAATCTTCGGGTCATTGTCAGGATCTGGCAGTCTGTCTGACATTATAAACTTTAAAGATAACAATTTAAATGCCATATTCTGAAGATCTCTGAAGCATTAGAGGTCTGTTTGTCTGTTTTAATTACTTGCCTTAAGCACACATTAAGTATACAGGTGGCTAGGTAAGGTCTTATTTCTGTAAATAATTTTTAGTCTGACTGTAACTGGTTTTAACTTAGTAAGATGTTTGAAACAGCACAGCTGAACTTAAAACTGCATAGAGCTACCTTATATTCCTTAAACAGTAGCTTAACTTCTTTCTTAGGCAGGGTTTTTCTGTGACTTTGGAGCCTGTCCTGGAATTCGATCTGCCGGACCAGGCAGGCCTTGAGCTCATAAAGATCTATCTGCCTCTTATTCCCGAGTGGTGGGATTAAAGGCGTGTGTCATCAATGTTCTAAACTTAAGGCGTGTGCTATCTACATCCTGAGCTTAAAGGTGTGTGTTATCAACATCCTAAATTTATTTCTAAAATACAAACTGTAATATCATATAATAGATCAGCATCTTTCATAAAACAAAAACTTTACATTGTCAGGCTTTGCTCAAAAATAATTCTAAATTGAAGCTCTTTAAGTACAAACATTAATAAAAACAAACATTAAAAAAACTGTTTTTTTTTTAAAAAGAAATTTAAATTCCCTTAAGGTCTTTCTGTAATATATAGAAGCATTAACATTTTAAATCTTAACTGAAAAACTTGTTTCTAAGATGGTATCTCTAATTTCCATGCGGTCATCTTTAGTCAAGATGGCGGTTTAAGTATTCTTTTTTTAATTTTAGCAAAATGGCGACCAGTCAAGTCATGTGAACATTTTGCCATGTGCTGGCTACCGGGAAGCAGAACATTTTAAAACAAGTATATATAATTTTTTTGAGAAATAAACAGGACCTTTTAAAACAGAATTAGCTTAGTATGGTTAAACATGAGAAACCATAGCATAGTTTATATTTTTCTCTGACTTATAACAACCCTTTTTTTTCCTGACTTTTAACAACCTTTTTTTTTTCTAACCTCTTATAACTTGCTTTAACCCTCTATTACTTTCTGTAACAATCTTCTCTGCTATGACTTGCTTTAGCTCTCTATAACCTTTTAGTTCATTTCTCTGACTCTCTTAGACATTTTTAGACAAGTTTTCTTTTTTTTTCTTTCCCTCTTTATTATTTAAGTTTCTTATATATTTTTTTTCTTCTCAG
This sequence comes from Cricetulus griseus, assembly GCF_003668045.3. Taxonomy (NCBI): domain Eukaryota; kingdom Metazoa; phylum Chordata; class Mammalia; order Rodentia; family Cricetidae; genus Cricetulus; species Cricetulus griseus. The sequence goes on from NW_023276806.1 coordinate 230,418,062, forward strand.
TCAACATAAAAATTTTATTAAAGTCTTTTTACAGTTCTTAATAACTTTAAGGCCGTTTAGATGTCCTGGCGGGGGCTCCTCAGTCAATTCTCCCGGGGGGAGTACCTCAGGTGTCTTCTCTTTTACCTGAAATATAGTTTGGGGGTTAAAGGTATCATCCCTCGGCCACCCCATGCCAAAGGCTGGCCATTCTGAGGAACAAAGAGTAATCCTTTTGCGTTTATGCACATCAACTACAAAACAAAGACCAAACAACCCAGAACAGGCTTTCGCAGTGCGGTTTCGACAGAGAGTCGAAAGTAAGAATTGAGAGGGGGGTCGAAGAAGGGGGCCCTCCTTCTTCGTCCCCAGTAAAGATTGCAAATCCCTCAAGCCGAGGGCCTTCTCCAAAGAGACTGGGAAGATGTCCAGTCATAGATCTAAGTTCAAAGTACAAATTCCTCACGCCGAGGGCTCCAAAGTACAAATCCCTCACACCGAGGGCTTCAAAGTACAAATCCCTCACGCCGAGGGCTACAAACGCTACCAGGACGTCTCCTGGAGCCGCGGTTGGGAGTCCGAACTCGTCAGTTCCTCCCCGGAGCCGCCAAATACAATTGTACGCAGCTGGGTACTACACAAACGCAGGCGCAGTTCATAAGACGGATTCAGACAGACAGACAAGACACAAGACAGCGGATCCGCACAACGCTTACCTCCCAGACGTGGGTCGGTGGTCCCTGGGCGGGTCTCGATCCCGGACAAGCCCCCAAATGAAAGACCTCAGAAGAGGTACTTTCGTAGAAGGAGACCCGCACCCAGGAATCAGCGAAACCACGAACTTTAGATGCAAAAGCAAGAGGCTTTATTAGTAGCGCTGGTACCCGGGGACTCAGCTTTTGTTAGGCTAAGCCCCGAGCCAAGGGAGAGGGGTCCTTATATAGCTAAAAGCACCGTGCAGAAGCGAAAAGCATAGTTACAGGGATTCTATTGGACAATTTAATGAGGTACAGAGTTATTTTAGGTCAGTATATTCTCAAGGTCTGTACCTGGTACAACAGACCCAATTCCCCCCTCCGCGTCCAGATGGCTGACCTTGGGACGGAGGTTCCCCATCGGGTGGGGGGCGCGGGGGCAGGGGGTCCTCTGCCCGCTTGGCCCCAGCTCCGGGGCGCGGCACCAGGCGGGCGGGCCTGGGTTGCGGTCCCGCCTGGGTGAACCGGCTTGGGAGGGAGCCAGCCGCCAGGTGTGTGGGTGCGCGCGCGCGTACGGGAGTGTCACCGAGAGAGAACCAGCCAGGGGGCGGGGTCTTTCAGTGTGTGAGTGTGTGAGTGTGAGTGTGTGTGAGTGTGTGTGAGTGTCAGTGTGTAAGTGTGTGAGTGAGTGTGAGTGACTGAATTAGTATGAGTCTGTGTGTGGGTGAGTGAATGAGTGTGTGTGAATGTGTGTGAGTGAGTGAGTGTGTGTGTATAAGTGTGTGAGTGAGTGAATGTGTGAACGAGTGAGTGAGTGTGAGTGAGTGTGTGTATGAGTGTGTGAATGTGTGAGTGACTGTGTGACTGTGTGAGCGAGTGTCTGTGAGCGAGTGTCTGTGAGTGAGTGTGTGAGTGAGTGTGTGAGTGAGTGTGTGAGTGAGTGTGTGAGTGAGTGTCTGTGAGTGAGTGTGTGAGTGAGTGTGTGAGTGAGTGTCTGTGAGTGAGTGTGTGAGTGAGTGTGTGAGTGAGTGTGTGAGTGAGTGTCTGTGAGTGAGTGTGTGAGTGAGTGTCTGTGAGTGAGTGTGCGCACGGTCCTCCCGCAGGAAACTGTGTTAAAGATGATCTCATCTCAGCTTCATAGGGTTAGGAAGATGCTGGGTGGAGAGGGAGATGAGGACGCGCCCACAGTGTGAGCTTCCGAGAGTCACACAGAGGGACAGCAGCCAGGTGTGGCTGCAGCTCACACAGGCGCAGCAGGCAGGGTTGCCACGGCTAAAGCCACACACAGCCTTTGTCTCCCAGGTGAGATCACAAACTAATTCTGAGAAACATGTTTTTCTTTCTCTCTCTTCTCACGAGAGACGTGCGGTGACTCTGTGGGTGCCGTGGACGGGGTGAACTCAGGAGCTATAGTGCGGCCTGAAGGACTGAGAGTCTCTTTGTGCAGCGGGTCTCAGTGAGAACCCCAGGACACGTCAGGTCACAGCTGGGGACACAAACCTCACAGCTGTGGGTGACTGGGAGGGAGACGTTGCTTCTTTGTTAGCTACAAGCTTCAGCCAAACTCTCTTCCCCTCCCCAGGGTTTCCCGGATTTTCCCTCCTTTCTCAGGGGAAGCAGAGTGTGCTGTGCTTGCAAAAGCAGCTCTCTGGGAATGAGTGTCAGAGGAAGCTGTGTGGGGAGAGTCGGTGGGGGAGGGCGTGGCCTGTGAGGGGAGATTCCACAAAGAACTGGACCTGCTGCAGGCTGGGGACTCACTGGGCCTTCAGTGATGTGGGGAGGCTGGAAAGTTGCAGGTCATGACCTCATTATACTAAATCTAGGCCGATCCCGAGTCCACTCCATAGTCACTCTTTGCCTTCTGTCTCTGACTGGACGCTGTGACCACTGAGGAAACCTTTTGGGGATGTGTGGAATTTTCAGTTTCCCTGGCTCAAAACCCAAGACTGTCATCAGAGAGCACCCAAGGCCCTTGTCACAGTTTCTCCACTTTGTGACTGTGCCCCGCCCAGCTGATGCTTCCACAATGCTCTTGAAAACTGTTTATTCATCAATTCATTTCTTATGTTACCATGGAAACGTCACAGGGCACTCACCATATGGGAACATGGAATTTGGAGTCTTCTGACTCACATTCCTGGGCCATGGTCACACTTGCTTGGCTCTAGAATCAACTGTCCCTTGTCCCTCTGAGGTGACACCTGCTGTGTCATATACTGACGGATCACAAGGTGATGCTGGCTTTTCCTGGGCTCCTTAGGTCTGAATCCCCACTGTTGTCTGTTTCCTAATCCACATAATTTTACTTTTCTGGATGATCCACACTCAGCCTTTAATTCATCATTCCCTCATTTAATATGTTAGCATTGCTATCTAGATAAAGCTGACTGTGTCTGCAGGTCCCTGATCTTTCTCTGTGTCACTGGGAGGGTGTGAGCCTCACCACCCTCCTTAGATCTGCTCTCCTGTCTGGTGTGGAGAGGCTGTGGTTCCAGGACCCCAGGGATGACTGACATCCAGACACTCAAGACCCTTCTATGAAATGAGCCACAGTTGGCCTGTGAGCTGTCTACCGGCTCCATTTCTAGTCACTCAGGATATCTCCTGGTCCCCAGAGAAAGGCCCAAGTTTGGGGTTCTGAATGTCAGGGTTTGGTGACACGCCCACACCCAGAATGAGAAGAAAGGGACAGAAAGGGAAGCTGGTGGAGCCAGGAAGGCAGCTGATGTCCCTCCAGTGTTACAAGTTACAGCAGCAGAGACAAAAGAGGAAACCTGGAGATGGCAGGCTATGGTGCAGCCAGGAGTGTTGTGACTCTGGCTGTGTGTGCGTTCCAGTCAGGGTTACTGTTGCTGTGATGAAACACCATGACCAAAGCAAACTGGGGAGGAAAGGGCTCATTTAACTTATACTTCTTTATCACTGTTCATAATCAAAGGAAGTCAGGGCAGGAAATAAAGCAGGGCAGGACCCTGGAGTCAGGAGCTGAGGCAGGGCAATGGAGGGTGCTGCTTACTGGTTTGCTCCTCATGGCTTGCTGAGCCTGCTTTCTTATAGAACCCAGGACACCTACCCAGGGATGGAACTACCCACAATCGCTAATTTAAAAAATGCTCTACAGGTTTGGCTACAGACAAACCTTATGGTGGCATTTGTTAATTTAATGTTTCATATTCTAATGCGGCTTTAGCAGTGTTCACTGGGCAGAACAGTTTGTGATGTTGAAAATCCCAAACCCTGTTTCTAGAACACAAGGTGGTGGTAGGGTTTCTCCACAAAGCTTGAGAAGGCTGTGTAGAGATGACCTGAAAATAAGAACAGGAAAAGAAGTCTTCTTTAAACTAATTTTAAGGGAGGGAGAGAGATTGACAATGACAAGCCATAGAATGGCTGCTTCACTGTGCTGTCTAGACAGAAACAGTAAGAAACATGGCCCTGAGCTTCTTTAGTTCAAATAGGATTCTCCTCAGGTACCACCTTTTGCAGCTTGTCTACCGCTCTGCATGGGGCAGGGTGCAGACAGCCCACAGCCCACAATTCCTGCAGCTCACACTGACAGGCCCCTGCTGAGGTGCCTGTGAATCCCTGTGTAACACACATTAAGAGAACATTGACCTAGGATACGACAGAGTTGATTTATGTAGAGTTTGGCAAAAACAGATGAGAAAAGAGATCCCAGTAAGTCTCCTGCCTCACACACAGAACCGTCTCCGTCTATAGACAAGAAGAGACACAGCCTAGGGACACATGTGTTTAATTTACCTCCTGGGGAAGTTACCACAGCTGGGAGATGAGCCTTTCCCTTACTGTCAGGATGTCCACCTCCAGCTGGTGATTCCTCCAGGGAGTAGAGCTGACAGCTCAAGTGTGAAAACAGACCCTAAGTCCTGGGACAGCTATGTTAGAATATTGGTCCTCCTGGACTTCCCCCTGGCTGGATGGAGACAGACAGACAGCCAACCTGGGAAGACAGCTCTGCCCTCATGACTTATTCTCACCTCCCTTTGTCCTCTTAGTTGAGCCCCAGGTGACCGTGTACCCGACAAAGACTCAACCCCTGGAGCACCGAAACCTCCTGGTCTGCTCTGTGAGCGGCTTCTACCCTGGCCACATTGAAGTCAGATGGTTCCGGAACGACCAGGAGGAGAAGGCTGGGGTCGTATCCACAGGCCTGATCCAGAATGGAGACTGGACCTTCCAAATCCTGGTGATGCTGGAGACGGTTCCTCAGAGTGGAGAGGTTTATACCTGCCAGGTGGAGCATCCCAGCCTGGCCAACTCTGTCACAGTGGAGTGGAGTGAGTGAAAAGCTCTTGTCCTTGCAAATTCCTGCCCACTAGGGAGTGGCTGGGCATAGCCCTGTCTGTCAGTTTTCTCTGACCCTGTGAGTCCCTGCCCACAGGGAGGGGCGTGGCTTACCGCCTGCCAGCTCTCAATGCCCACACACTTTCCACTGGTCTGTGCTGTGCTGTCCTTCAGCATGGCTCACAGGGGTAGGTGTGTGATCTTCTACAAGCACCTTGGTCCCCTGGGAAGCAGTTAGGCCACCACACACTCTTCTGAGCCTTCCAGTGACACCACAGCAAGGGTCCTGCTTGTCCCTGGCTGCAGCCTCTGCCTCTGGCTGGGTTGTGTTTCTGCTGCTGCTCATGCAGATGATGGACAAGAAGAAGCACAGGGTCACGGCTGACCTCAGGGGCGTCCAGTCTCAGCTCTGACTTTGCTGAGCTCTGTCACCCTCAGGACAGTGCAGCCTCAGAGCTCAGAGGCTCAGCTCAGGGCAGCCATATGAAGTCTCTTCATGCTGTGACCCTCTTGCTGTTTGATTGCTTTCCAACATCAGCAGGGTGTTCAATTCCTGCTCTTCTAGAAAAGCCTTTTTCCTAGTCTCTAAGCTCTGTGTCTCAAGGTCCCGAGAAGAAATTGGGTTTGGGTGAAAACCTCTGGACCTGGCTTCCTTTCTCAGGGGCACAGTCCACATCTACACAGAACAAGATGCTGAGTGGAATCGGGGGCTTCGTGCTGGGTCTGCTCTTCCTCGGGCTGGGGCTGTTCATCTACTTCAGGAACCAGAGAGGTAAGGAGCCTGGTGGTGGCCAAGACCCCATAGCATTTCAGGGAAGAGCCACACTTTGTTCTTGGCATGTCACTGGCCTTGTGATCTCAGGTTTCAATCAACTCTGAACCCAACAGTCTGAAGTTACTGGATTAGATCCTAAGGAGTGATAACATATGGCCATGGGAAAGCTAAGGTGACTCTGACTTGAGAACTGGGAAGAGAGGAAGAGAGAAGGAAGAGCCACTGGGCTGCTGTGTGCCTGAGGCTTCCTGAGCCCTCTCTCTGTCCACAGTCTGCTCTGGCCTCACTGCTGTGGGCTGTGGTGCCAGAGGAATCTCAGGTGGCAGCTCAGAGTCTGGGGACATGAATCTTGGGACAGTTCTCCTTCATGCACTTAAGTCTCTATTTATTCTCTTTCTAGGACAGTCTGGGCTTCAGCCGACAGGTAACACCCTTCAGTCTCCCTCAGAGACAGATCTGCTTTCCCTACCATGTGGGCTAGTGTTGATGGGCACCAGACAGAAACACCGGGGAAGGTGCAGAACCCAGGCCCTGGGCAGGAGGTTTGCACTGAGCCTTGTTCCCTGAACTTATTAAGGAGTCTGTGCTCTGAAGCAGAGTTGACTTAGGGTGTGAGAAGTTCTCTCTGCTCACTGCCTTGTGTCAGAAGAGGCCTGAGGGAGTGAGAGAATCACTGTAGAGTTAGGTCTGCAAACACCTCTGTCCCCTGTGCTCTGCAGGACTTCTGAGCTGAGGTGAGGTGAGAAGGCTGAAGGAAGGAGCTTCTTCCCCTGTCTCCATGGCTCCAGTTTCTCCATTGACAGAGTATCCCAGGGCCTGGCTCCTCCTGGCTCTGGATCCTGCAGACCTGTGCTCCCTGGTGGCTGACTCAGCCCTGCCTGGCCCTGGCAGCACTGGACAGAAGTCCCCTCCTTTCCCATGTCACTCTCCTTTTTGTCACCTGCATTTTATCTGAGCTTCTGTGCCAGGCCGTTGTCATAATGCTTTCTTACATTTTTCTCAAATAAACAAAGAATTAAAATCACCTGCTTTATTGAGATTCAAGGATAAGAAATAGCAAAGAGAAAGAACGGCCCACAAAAAAACACTGTGCAGGGCAAGCATGGCAGACAGCATATAAGAAATAAATTCAGCGTTATATATTACTTGTTGATATGATAATCTTAAAATTGGATTGAATTTTAACAGACAGCATATAATGAGATCAAACACAGTTATTTAGGCACACATGAAGGGAATCCATGAGAGTCTGTGTGAGAGGAGGGAACCTGTAAACCAATCTTTAACGGAAGGCCAGGTCCAGCCCTGTGTGCCTGCTGCAATCTTCCCACAGCACCAGGGTTCTTTTGGGACCACACTGAGCCTAATGGGAAATGGCCAACCAAGAAAGTGTGGCCATATTCTCTGTGAGTCCAGGGAAGGGACACAGAGTCATGTGCTTTGCTCTTCCAAAAGTAGCAAGAGAGACAGTCAGGACCTTGTCCAAGCAGCAACTTGTGGTGGTACCAAGATTACAACCAGACAAAACAGCGAACCTCCACAGTGCTGGTTCAGCAGACCGGGACAGCCATGCACAGGCACCTTCTCATCCTCTGTCCTGCCTGTGCTCACCAGGTGTATCGCTCCTCCCCTCCCTGTGTGTTATCCTGACCCTGGCATGGTCTCCTGCAGCCACACACCCAGCCTGACACAGTCTCTCCTGACCCCTATTCCAGCATCCCATCACTGGACTGTTTTGGTCTCTCTCTGTCCTATGCTTCCCACAGTCACCCACCCTCAGTAGCTGATCTGTAATGACCGACTCCAAGGCAGCCAGAGAAAGCTGCTTGCTTAAAACCCACCTTGGAGAGCAACAAGGAAATTGTGTCTTAGTTCATGTGAACAGAATAATATGGGTTCATGTGTCAAGTTTAGGGTCTATAGCAAAGGTCTGTGCAGACTGATCCAGGTGTCCAGAAACCAACATAGCTGCAGTCCCTCAGGAAACCAGCTTCTGTTCTGCCTCCTCCCAATCAGCAGAAGTGGAGAGACTGTCTCTGCTTTGCCTTCAATGGGGGAGTTCAGCCCAGATGACCCACAGTTTGGGGACATATGTCACACTCTTTTACCTGAATGATCAAGAAATATTCAATTTAAAACAGCCTACTTTTGACATTCATAAATTATGGAAGCAACGTACTGGTTTCAGTGTGGACATACATCTTGGTCCACTTATCTTAAAAAAGAAGACTCGGGGGTGGAGGCCTGGCTCAGTTGTTAGGAGCACTGGCTGCTTTTTCTGAGTATCCTGGTTCAAGTTCCAGCCCTCCCTTGATGGTTCACAACTGTCTTCAATTCCAATTCCAAGGCTTCTCTGTGCCCTCTGGCTTCTGTGGCCACTGCAGACCGAACTACTCATAAACATAAAATAATAACTTTAATCCTAAAAATAATTGTATGTCATTTATAAATTACCAGAATGATATGAATGTGTTTTGACAGTATTCTTTTTAGAGGTAATCTACTGTGTTCTTGCCATGGTGATTATGTGATTCTCAGGAGAGCTTGCTCACCTTATCTCCCCTTGATCAACGTCTCGATTGTGTTTTCTCTGTTGGCCACATTAGTGTCACATTCTTCTTTGTGCAATTTAGAACTCCCCTATAAGGCAGGACTGTGGGGGTCTCTGCACACACATGGCCAGAAGAGTCATGATCCATCTGAGACTCCTGTCAACACAACTCAGAAGCTGGTGCTGGTTCAAACTTGAGAGTCTGATCCTTGTGCTTTATTTTAGGCATAATTAAGTGCAGTAAAATTTGGAGAGAAGTCTTCTGGTATAACTCAATCCCAAGAGACAATTATTCATTTTTAACATCCCTGGTTTCTCCAGTGGTTATCTGTGAGTGCAAAGGCCTCATGCCCTCTACTCCACCCACTCTATAGTTTTTTAAAGGAAAATAGTGAGGCCAGGGATGGATGGTTCCCTCTATGGCCAGTCTAAGTAATGCAGGCAAGCATAAGAGAATTATAGAAATAGCTAAGAGTGGTCAAGAAAGGAGGAAAGCATATTAACCATGATAGCCATTCAAAGGTCACCTGCTATAGAGGGCGCCCCCCATATTCCAATGAGCTCAGAGAGCTGTCTGGACTAGGTGAGCTGCAACCTTAAGCAGCATGGTCTTGTTGCTAGAGTTTTTCTTTCCAGTCTGGTCCTGCAGCCACCTTAGCCCCAAATAAAGTCACAAAGACTTATATTAATTATAAATCTGTTGGCTAATGGCTAGGGTGTCTAGCTCTGTCTTCATTATTAACCCATTTCTATTAATCTAAGTATTTCCACATTGTCTTATCTTACTGGAGAATGGTCTGGACCTTTTACTCCTTCCTCCACTTCATGGCACCTCTCTGCCTACATTTCCCAGAATCCTCCTCATCTCCCAGCCCCTGTCTTCCTGCCTCTATTGGCCAAACTGTTTTATTCAACAATCAATAAGAGAAACATACATACAGAAGGACATCTCCCATCTTGGTGTTCCAGCAGATCATCAGATATCCCTTTTTCATCTTCGCACAACTATAATTTCCAATACCACACCTTATTAAAGAGTACTAAATTATGATATAATCTATAAATTTGCATTGTATTGATCAGTTAGATTAGTCCAACCAAAATATCCCCCATTCAGGTGGCTAAATATTTGTATACCATCTTTTGTCCACAAAACTTGTCCTAAAAGATCAGAATAATCCTTAGTTAGCATGACAAAACCACGTCGTACTGTCTCCTATTACAGATGCGCCATTTGTTCCTGCTGGCAAAGGCATTGGTGGTCTCTGGGATGCTGTCCTTCTTGGATGCATCAAAGTGGGACTGTGTTGGTTTTCTTGAAAGACTCAGGCATAACCACACCTTGATGTTTAAAGAATTCAAGCCCTTTGTGTTGATTGGTTTCTAGAGCCCTTCATTTTATATATCATGTTTCAACAGGAATGGATTTATTTTATTTACATTTTATTTTCAAGGCAAGAAAGCTCAGGTGAAGGAAAGCACCGTGCATTTCTCTCATTTCTGTCTCCAAGCTGCTTCTGTCCCATCTGTCGTAACTTTCCATTTACTAGCCTCCATGTGGTCATTTATCATTTGTGAGTCATTAAAGCTTGACTGAGGGATGGTTTAGAAGGCAAAGCTAGTCACAAGCCACAGAGGTCAGGCAGTGGTTATACACACCTTTAATCCCAGCAGCCATACTAGCAAGCCATGGAACCAGGCAATGGTGGCACACACCTTTAACCCCAGGTCTCAGGAGACAGGCAGGCAGATCAATGTTAGTAAAGGTTGCACTGAGTTACATGACATTGATGCAGTGTAAAAGAGAAACAGCTCTCACAAAGGTGATGTCAGCACTTGAGATCATATACCTTTAATCCCAGCACTAGGGAAGTGTAGACAGGAGTGATATGGCTGGGCAGAAAGGGGTATAAAAAGGAAGAAACAAGGAGACTCATGTGGAGATTTAGTTCCCAGACAGGGAAAGCATTTTTGTCTCTGAGGATTTGAGGAGCTAAGATCACCCATTTCAGCCTGTGCTAGAGTAAGAGCTAGTAGCTGGTGGCTTTGCTTTTCTGGTATTTATCTTGAATCCCAATATCTGTCTGTGAGTTTTTATTTTTTTATTTTTGTGTTTCACTCCATTCTCTATGACCTCATCAACCCTTTTCTTTTTTTGTTGACATTATTTTTTATTTCTTAGGTATTGTTTTTTTTTAGATTAGACCTTACATATTTAATATGTAAGGGGTAATAGTGTGTTACCCCTGTACAAATGGAAAAAAATTAAGTTCAACATTTCTAGACCAATATGGCTGCTAATTTCTGTACAATGCCAACTCAACATGGTAAACTGGGATATTTTTCCAAAGTTGACAGCACAGCTAAAGTTTCCAAAAATTCAATATATATCTTTATATAGAAAGACCAATAATGGCAATATGTTATGCATCAATAGCAACAGCAGCTTTTCCAGGTTCTGCAGTCATTTGAACAGAATTGTAGAGACATCCAGCAGACTCCATTAACAACAACAACAACAACAACAAAAAGTAAAAAACAAAATCCCGAAAACAGCACAGTTCTGTTACTCTTGTGGTACCTGACACCATTTTTTAAAAAATTAGCTTCTCAGTCATCATCTGGGAGGAAACCATTCTGAGCAACATCATTAAAAACAGCTCTGATAAAGCACAGTCACTACTATGTATCATAAAGCAGGTCCACATATGAGAGAGTACATATCATGTTTGTCTTTTTGTGATTGGGTTACCTCGCTCAGAATGGTTTCTTCGAGTTCCATCCATTTGCCTGTGAATTTCAAGATTCCATTACTTTTTTCTGCTGAGTAGTTCTCCATTGTATAAATGTACCACATTTTCTCTATCCATTCTTCGGTTGAGGGGCATCTAGGCTGCTTCCAGTCTCTGGCTATTACAAATAATGCTGCTATGAACATGGTTGAACATATGTACTTGTTATATGAATGTGCTTCTTTTGGGTATATACCTAGGAGTGGAATTGCTGGATCTTGTGGTAGACTCATTCCCATTTTCTTGAGGAGTCGCCATACTGATTTCCACAGTGGCTGTACAAGTTGGCACTCCCACCAGCAGTGGAGGAGTGTTCCTCTTTCTCCACATCCTCTCCAGCATAAACTGTCATTGGTGTTTTTGATTTTAGCCATTCTGACAGGAGTAAGATGGTATCTCAGAGTTGTTTTGATTTGCATTTCCCTGATGGCTAAGGATGTTGAACACTTTCTTATGTGTCTTTCAGCCATTTTAGATTCCTCTATTGAGAATTGTCTATTTAGTTCTGTACCCCATTTTTTAATTGGATTGTTTGGTATTTTGGAGAATAGCTTCTTGAGTTCTTTGTATATTTTGGAGATCAGCCCTCTGTCAGATGTGGGGTTGGTGAATATCTTTTCCCAGTCTGTGGGCTGTCGTTTTGTTTTGCTGACTATGTCCTTTGCCTTACAGAAGCTTCTCAGTTTCAGGAAGTCCCATTTATTAATTGTTGATCTCAGTGTTTGTGCTACTGGTGTTATGTTCAGGAAGCGGTCTCCTGTACCAATTAACTCAAGGGTATTTCCCACTTTATCTTCTAGTAGTTTCAGTGTGGCTGGGTTTACATTGAGGTCTTTGATCCATTTTGACTTAAGTTTTGTGCAGGGCTAAAGGCTTGGGTCTATCTGTAGTCTTCTACATGTTTGCATCCAGTTATGCCAGCACCATTTGTTGAAGATGTTCTCTTTGTTCCAGCGTACATATTTGGATTGTTTGTCAAAAATCAGGTGTTCGTAGGTGTGTGGGTTAATTTCAGGGTTTTCAACTCTATTCCATTGGTCTACCTGTCTATTTTTGTGCCAATACCAAGATGTTTTCCAGACTATAGCTCTGTAATAGAGCTTGAAGTTAGGGATGGTGATGCCTCCAGAAGTTCCTCTATTGTACAGAGTTGTTTTGGCTATCCTGGGTCTTTTGTTTCTCTATATAAAGTTGAGAATTGTTCTTTCAAGGTCAGTGAAGAATTGTGTTGGGATTTTGATGGGGATTGCATTGAATCTGTAGATTGCTTTTGGCAAGATTGCCATTTTTACTATGTTGATCCTGCCTATCCAAAAGCATGGGAGATCTTTCCATTTTCTGGTATCTTCTTTAATTTCTTTCTTTAGAGACTCACAATTCTTATGGTACAGGTCTTTCACTTTTTTGGTTAGTGTTACTCCAAGGTATGTTATGTTGTTTGTGGCAATTGTAAAGGGTGATGCTTCTCTGATTTTTTCTCCACCAATGTGTCATTGGTTATAGTAGGGCTACAGATTTTTTTGAGTTAATCTTGTATCCTGCCACTTTGCTGAACGTGTTTATCAGCTGTAGGAGTTCCCTGGTAGAGTTTCTCTGGTCACTTATGTAGACTATCATATCATCTGCAAATAGTGAGAGTTTGACTTCTTCCTTTCCGATTGTATTCCCTTGATCTCCTTTTGTGTCTTATTGCTCTAGCTAGAACTTCAAAGACGATATTGAGGAGGTATGGAGAGAGTGGTCAGCCTTGTCTTGTTCCTGATTTTAGAGGAATTGCATTGAGTTTCTCTCCATTTAATTTGATGTTGGCTGTCGGATTACTGTATATTGCTTTTATTATGTTGAGGTATGTTGCTGTTATCCCTGATTTCTCCAGGACCTTTATCATGAAGGGGTGTTGGATTTTGTCAAAGGCTTTTTCAGCATCTAGTGAGATGATCATGTGATTTTTCCCCTCAGTCTGTTTATATGGTGGATTACATTGATGGATTTTTGCATGTTGAACCATCCTTGCATGCCTGGGATGAAGCCTACTTAATCATGGTGGATGATTTCCCTGATGTGTTCTTGGATTCAATTTGCCAATAATTTATTGAGAACTTTTGCATCAATATTCATGAGGGATATTGGTTTGTCGTTCCCTTTCTTAGTTGTGTCTTTGTGTGGCTTGGGTATCAAGGTTATTGTGGCCTCATAAAGAGAGTTTGGTAATGACCCTTCTGCTTCTATTGTGTGGAATACTTTGAGGAGAATTGGTATTAGCTGTACTATGAATTTCTGGTAGAATTCTGCATGAAGCCATCTGGCCCTGGGCTTTTTTTGGTTGGGAGACTTCTAATGACTGCTTCAATTTCATTAGAAGTTATAGGTCTATTTAAGTTGCTTATCTGTTCTTGATTTAATTTTGGTAAGTGAAATCTGTCCAGAAAATTGTCCATTTCCTTTAGATTTTCAAATTTTGAGGAATATAGGTTTTCAAAGTATGACCTGATGATTCTCTGGATTCCCTCTGTGTCTGTTGTTATGTCCCCCTTTTCATACCTGATTTTATTAATTTGCATGTTCACTCTTTGTTGTTTGGTAAGTGTGGATAAAAGTTTGTCTATCTTGTTGATTTTCTCGAAGAACCAACTTTTTGTTATATTGATTCTTTGTATTGTTCTCCTAGTTTCCATTTCATTGATTTCAGCCCTCAATTTGATTATTTCCTGGTGTCTGCTACTCTGGGGTGTATTGGCTTCTTTGTTTTCTAAAGCTTTCAGTTGTGCTGTTAATTCTCTAGTGTAATTATTCTCCTGTTTCTTCATGTGGGCATTTAGCACTATGAACTTTCCTCTTAGCACTGCTTTCAGAGTATCCAATAGGTTTAGATATGTTGTGTCTGAATTCTAGGAAATCTTTAATTTCTTTTTTTATTTCTTCCTGGACCCATGAATTGTGCAATTGGGTGTTACTTAATTTCCATAAGTTTGTAGGATTTCTGTAGTTCGTGTTGTTGAATTCTAATTTTAGAGCATGGTGGTCATCAATCCCTTTTCAAATTACCTTCCTTACGACAACTAAAACATCTCATTTGATTTTGCTTAAGACTTTTAGAAATTCCTTCTCCTATCAGTATAGCATCATAAACTTGAGATCCAATATCAGCTGTAGTTCTAATCCATTCATGTCTGGGTGCTGATCTTACCTTTAAAGGCACAATCAAGTATTTGCACTATGAAATAACATTTTCAAAAGCCAAAGATTCAACCAATATTAATCTGACTTTTGGATCTGATACTGTTCTATTTACAGCTGAAATCAATCTTTGCAAAAATCAGGGAAGGCTTCTTTTGGACCTTGTATAATTTTAGTAATGACTCAGTCCTCTTTCCTGATTCTTCAACTTGTCCCAGGAGGTTAAAGTTGCTAAATGACATAGTGACAAGATGTGGTCATTCAATTCAAGATGTCTTTGTACCTCAGCATATTAGCATTCATCTAGAAACTGTCTTGGGAAATGTTAATACCTGTAGCCCTATTTCATTGTTCTATAGCCCCAGCTTCCTGTTTCCACCATGTTTTCCATTGTAATTGAGGATCAGCTTCCAATACTGCTGTCACCAAATCCTTCCAATCTTTGGGGATAATTCTGTCCTGAGTTTCCCATGAACGGAACATCTGTTTCACAAATAGTGAAGGCAAACAATACTTAAGTCTCCTCAAATCTAACATTTCTATAGGGAAGCTTTGGCCCAACTGACTAGTGTTCATGGCACCAGAAGGTACTCTTCATGCTAACAGAGGAGAAAGGTGGTCATCATTGTCTCCCAGCTACACTCCCTGAGGCCTACAATAGTCAACCTTCCTTCATGACCCACTGGTGCAGTAGGGACCAGGATGTCATGGGAGTTGCCACCTGCTTTCTGCTTGAGTTTAAGGGAAATTCCATGAGATGCAGCCCATAACTGACCCTGCCAATGTGCCCAGGAACCAAGATAGACCATGGGCCCAGGGCAAAACCTAATCCTATTGTTCTGCTCAAAGATACCGCAGTAAGATGACGTCCTATGATATATTGCTATACCCATAGATCAGTGCCTTGCTCTGCACCCAGCATAGAAGCTTCTTCTTGCAGTAGATGCGAACTGATACAAAGACTCACAACTGCACAGTGTGCAGACACTGAGCGACTTCGGAGAGCACTCAGTCCTGAATGGAATGTCTTCATAAAGCTTCCTCCTCAAGGCTCAAGGATCTATGTGGAACCAGAGTCACAAAGAGCATAAGAGCCAGAGATGATGGATTTGTGCAAGGAAATGATATCTCCAGACACAAAAGTCCTGGTGCGCATATGTACCAGGCTTTCTTTTAGGCGGTCAGCCAGTTCCCGAATCAGGACATGGAGACCATATTAATTATGAATGCTCAGCCGTATGCCCGTTTCTTGCTAGTTCTTACAATTTAAGCTGTTTCTCTTCATCTACATTTTACCTCAGGGCTTTTTACCTTTCTTTACTTCTGAATGTCCTACTCCATCTAGCTGGCTGGTAGCTGACTGGCTGGACACAGGCATCTCTCCCTTTCCCCTCCTCTCTCTCATCTCTTGTTCTCTCTCTCTTGTACCTAGATTTTTCCTCCTATTTATTCTTTCTGTCTGACAGGCCCATCTATTCCTCTCCTGCCCAGATATTGGTTATTAGACTTTTTATTAGGCTAATCAGGTGTGAAACAGCAACATATCTTTTATATTCTTAAACAAATGAGCAGAAACAAATGTAACTCATCTTTACATTATTAACAAAGGCAGCAGACACAAATGTAACACACCTTCACTAGCTAAAGTAATGTTCTGCAGCACAAACAAATGTAACATATCTTTGCCCATTGAAAATAATACTCCACAACACACATATGAACTCACAGGGACTGTGGCATCATGGATAAAACTCAACCTGTTCCATCCCGATGGGTCCCAGTACTGAGATAAAAATGTGGACACAGGGTCCTGCCCTTAACTAAGAGGTTAACTGCAGTGGTATTGTCAACCACACATCAAGGCAGACCAGCTGCCCAGGAGCAGCCAACACAGAATGAACTCAATGGTATTTTGCTGGCTTTATTTTTCTTATTTGTTTGCTTGGGCACTTTTGTCTTAGCTGTCTTTTCCTAGTTTGATTTGATTTTCACTTGCACTCATGGGGTGGATATATGTGCTTCTTAGTTTTTGTTTTGATTGGTTTGAGAGAGAGAGAGAGAGAGAGAGAGAGAGAGAGAGAGAGAGAGAAAGCTGGGTGCTGGGGGAGGTGGAAAGGAGTTGGAAGGAATTGAGGGAAAGGGAAACATGATAAAAATGTATTTGTGAAAAAATTATTGGTTTTAAGTTTTAAAAGAAAGCCCTTGGTACAGCTCTGAGTACAAGTCAGGTATCCAAAAACTTGGTTAAGTAGTTGCAGTGAATTTTTTTCATTGCAGGGTGGCAAATTCTGCCCTGAGAAATAGCAAGATAAAGAGTGAATATCAGAAACTAGTGAATTAATATTGGGGTTCCTATCCTGCGCTGTTACTCAAAGTACATTTTAATCTAAGTCATTATGTTTATATCAACATAATGTGTCATTATTATGCAATATGTGTAGCAATATATTATTTATGATCTCTAAAAGCTTGTCTGAGGATTCAGAAAGCATAGTCAGCCCCAAGCCATAGAAACCAGGCACACACCTTTAATCCCAGCAGCCAGAAGCTAGGAGGTGGTGGTACAAACCTTTAAGAGGTACATGGATCTCTAAAATTCATGCCACACTGAGGTACACGAAATTGATCCAGTCCTAAAGAGAAGCAGCCTCACATCAAAGTGATCTCAGCACTTGGGATCACAAGCATTTAATCCCAGGACTCATGAGGGGTATTTAAGACAGGAGCAGGTCTCAGAGCTGGCATTCAATTTCCAGCCACCTTGAGGTTGGGAAGGCCTCAGTCTCTGGATTCTCCAGCCACGTCGAGGAGAGCACAGCAGACTGGCATTGCAGTCTGAAGTTTGGTGGAGCTGCTTTGCTTTTCTGGTCTTCAGCTTGAAGCTTTAATACATCATAAATAATATATCACCACAAATACAAGGTTCATATTTCACAAATAGTATGATTGTGTTTATATACTGTATTCATACTGTATGTATAGAGATC
Source organism: Cricetulus griseus (assembly GCF_003668045.3). Taxonomy (NCBI): domain Eukaryota; kingdom Metazoa; phylum Chordata; class Mammalia; order Rodentia; family Cricetidae; genus Cricetulus; species Cricetulus griseus. The sequence continues at coordinate 230,435,323 of NW_023276806.1, forward strand.
GTCTTTCTAAACCAACGCTTTATAGGCATCCACTAGCAAGACTTCTTCTGAGTTTTCTCAGGATAAAGCAGGAGGGGAATAAGGAATGGATGGATTTCCCTCAGACAATGGGGAAGTCAGTATGGGACCCACAGTAGGGACTGGACTCCCACAGGGTAAATCGTCCTAATGCAGAATGATGGTATCAAGCTGACCTGAGTCACAAGAGATGGCTCAACACCAGGCTCTTTAAGTCCTGCAGATGCAAACTGGTTGAAATTTTACAGCTCTGAGCCGAAGCCCTCTGTTTAACATTGGAAACTGGAAACTTCAGAAAGACCTTCATACTGAACTTCTGCCCAGCAACTGATGATGCTGCCCCCTGTCTTGCTGCTGATTGGTTCCTCTGCACTGAAGGTGCCCAGCCAGGTACCAGTGGGCAGAGCTGCTCACAGTCCCCAGTCAGCCAGGCTGGCCTGCTTCTCTGGTCACCATCCTCTCCTCCACCATGATGGGTCTGTGGCTCCCCAGAGGCTCCTGTGTGGCAGCTGTGGTCCTGCTGCTGATGGCGCTGAGCCCTCCTGTGGCTTTGGTCAGGGACCCCCGACGTAAGTGCACACCTCAGGGGCTGAGCTGCTGGGGGAGGGGAAGACAGAAAACTAGCTTCATTTGGCCAACACTAACTCTTTAAAACTTGTCATTGTTTTTCTTTGACTGCTTCTTTCAATCATAGGAATCTCAAATTATTTCCACATAAGGGATCTTGGATGCTCCTCTGAGACCTTGCACATGAGTCCTGGCCCCCATCTTCCTATTGAGACCCCTCCAGCCTGACATCACATTTCCTAGGGGCTGGAAAAGATAAAGATATCAGGGTGTTAAAATAATGAACTGTCCAAAACCTAACACTGAAAGACAATTTAAAAAAAAGTAATTAAAGGAAAAAGCAATTAAGAGGATCTGGAGGCCTCTGTCTAGAAGATGTGTTGTGCCCTCACTGGGATCTGTGGCGTTCATTTGACTAATATGTCAGGGGGGATCATGACATCTTCTCTTCTCCTTGAACCCCAGTGTTTATGAGCCCAGCACCCTGTGGTGGAGGTGCTGTGGTGGGAAGCAGTCAGTGTTCTCCCTCTCCTGTCAAAGGTCCCTGGAGCCAACCCTGGAACTTAATGCTTGTGTCAGCCTCCTAGACAAGGGGCATCTACGGTGTGCTATTTGGTGCCTTGAAGACTTAGCGGTTCCTCTGACAAACTAGCACAGGGTGGTGTCTGCTGTTAACTTGGAACCAGCCCGCAGTGTTTCTCCAGCATCTGCTGCCTTCCTGCCTGAGTGAAAAAGACAATTTCAATTGGTTTTAGATATGAAATTATATTTTCATATATCACAGTGGTCAGAATCTACAATTTCACAGGGTTCAATCTGTGTACCCCGAGCAGGGGTGCAGACAGCTTGAAGGCTGCTAACATCTCCCGGGTTAGAAGCCAATCAGCAAATAAAGGCCACTGGTCTGCCAGGGTTTCCCCAAACCTGTAGGTTCCTTCATCTCACTGTCTGTACTCCATCGTCCATGTCGAGTTGTTGGTGTTTACAATTCCTCTTTGTCTTTTCCCAGTGCCATGAAGCAAAACCTACGCTGTAAATCTGTACATATTATGAATGTATGTATGTATGTATGTATGTATGTATGTTTGAATGAATGCATGCATGAAGGTATTACCCCTTTCATTAAGTAAATCCCCTTGAAATGGTCACTGGTTAATGTTATATTCCTTGTCTCTGTTTCAAGGGGCCGGTATTTCCAGCATGCTAAATTTAGAGGACATTAACACACCAGAGCATCAGGTCTCCAAATCCATGCCTTTCTTTCTTCAGAATAGGAGGGAGTGGTCCCTCCAGGTGTCAGGGAGCCTCCCCATAAGGCTTATCTGACCCAGCCAACCCAGCACTTCCCTGTTAACAGAAGCTCCTATATTTGAATTTTCCCACCCTTGGATAGTTTTATCCCTACCTTCCACAATTTTAAGCTCCAAGAATGGAAAGGAGAGATTGAATTTTCCCTCTTAGTGTTCCCAGGGGCAGCAAGGCCTGACACAAGGCCAGTGCTCAGGGTGTTTTACAGACAATTCTGGGTGGGTGCAGTTTCAGGTGAGGCTGAAGACCTGTGGGCATGAGAAGGGCCAGCAGGTGGGGTGAGCAGGATCAGAAGGGGATTCCCTGTCCTGCATGGTTTCTGGGCTGGTTAGTTTAACTGTCAACTTGACACAACTCAAATGAAATCATCTGGGAAGAGCATCTTAATGAGGAGTTATCTATGTCAGGATGGCCATGGCCGGGTCTCTGAGGGACCTCTGTAAGCGAGTGGGAGTGCCAGGGTTCAGTCCCAAAAGGGAAGTGACTGTGTTACAGGTCTGGAGCTGCAAAGGTGTTGTGAGTTATCAGGAAGCCAGGCTGCCTAGAATAGCTCAGCCCTGGAGAGAAAAGCATCCTGACTGGTTGGAAAGCCAGGCTCCCTGAAGCTTCTCACTGGGGTGCGATGGGGATGGTCTCCCCAGTTCTGCTCCTCTTAGAGAGCTCTGTTACATCTGAGCTCAGTTCTGTTCCCCCAAGGGAACATCCCAGCAGAGCTAAGTGCTTCTCTTTCACCCTTCTTTGTCTACAGTCTACTGAAGGGAGCCCCTGCACAAATGTAGCAATCTTATCCAGCTCCAGGGAAAAGTTGTTACTTTTCTTGCTACAGTCTTGCTGAATTCCCGAAGGAAGAACCAGCAAGTTCTTCTAGTCTGCCCTGCTGGCTAAAGAAAGTCACCCTAAACTCATTCCACAAAGGTATTTATTTGTGAAGAAGGAGTCCAGGGGAGTGGCTGCCTTTGCCAAGGTATAAAAGTACAGAAAGTAACTGTACAGGCAGAGAGGTTTTATGTGGCTTTGAAGTGGCAGCGTTTTCCCAGTGAGAAGTTTTTCTGCTCAGAAATTGGTTTGATTTCAGTGCCAAACTGTGTTTCTTTCACTGGCTTTTCCCCCCTGCTTTCTGGCCCTAGCCTTGGGGCCAGGGTGCACACACACACACACACACACACACACACACACACACACAACACACACACACACACACACACATATTCATTCTGGCTCTGATTCTAGGGGCAAAGTGTGTTTCTTTGGCACCTATTTCAGAGTCAGGGTGTTCTTTAGTTCTGGCTTCAGGGATGAAGTGTTTCTTTCATTGGCTCTAGGTTCAAAGTCAGGATGCTCAGAGATTGGTTGAATTCCTGCTCAGAGATTGGTTGATTTCCTGACTCAGTTGGTCAGAGGCAGAGTTGGCTGTGGAGTCAGGTCCAAAGTGGACTTTTAAAATTTTCCCTTTTACCCTCCACTGTCTTTTTTGTTAGCTGAGGTAGGTAGAGTCACCACAGTGTGGGCAGCACATTTCCTAGGCAGGGGGCCCTGAAGAACATTAAAGAAGAGGAAACTGTATGAGAGATGTAAGGAGCCGTGTGTTTATTCTTTCTCTGCTCCTGACTGTGGACATGAGGTTGGCAGTTCTCACCTTGACTTGCAGGCAGCCGTAGACTGTACTCTGAAATTGTCATCCAAACAATCCCTTTGTCCCCTACATTGTCTTTGCCAGGATATTTTTATCACAGCAACAGTAACAAAACTCAACTTTCCCTCTGCCTCCATTGATCAAGATGGGCTCATGGTCTGGGTAGCTGGGAATTAGAGGCTGCAGTAGGTGAGTTCCTTGCAGGTGTCATAGTTCCCTTGCTGACCTCCCAGTTTGGGACATTGCTTGAGTCTCCTCCCAGAGAGCCTGTAATAGAGTGTGTTCCTGTCCCCACAGCACGTTTTCTGGAGCAGCTGAAGGCTGAGTGTTATTTCCTCAATGGGACGGAGCGAGTCAGGATTGTGACCAGATTCATCTATAACCAGGAAGAGTTTGCACAATTTGACAGTGATATTGGGAAGTTTTTGGCAGTGACAGAGTTGGGGCAGCCCATAGCTGAGGACTTGAACAGCCAGAAGGATGTCCTGGAAAATTATCGGGCCTCGGTGAACAGGTGCAGAAATAGCTACAGACTTGTCGATTGGTTCCTGTTGAACTTAAAAGGTAAACATTGTGGTGGAGGTGCATAGGGGAAAGTGTGTGTGTGGGAGACAGACAGACAGACAGGCAAAGACAGAGAGACTGAGAGAAGATAACACTGCATTAGGTATGTGGAGATCACCAGACAGCTTACAGGGGTCATTCTCTCCTTCCACCCTGTGAGTCCTGGGAGTTGAATGGATGTCATCTGTCTTGGCAGCAATCACTTTTACCTGATGAGCCATCTTGCTAATCCTAAATATAAAGACTTTATATATGTTTATTTCCTCAAGGCCTCTGAGAGTCACCTCTCTCTGCACCTGTTTTCTAGTGTAGAACCACCCCTGAGTTATTTTAGGGGTGTGTGCACTGAGGTGCTGTGACCTTTGTCCATTTACACTGCCTTCAGTTGAGAAACTGGAAATATTTCAGTTCAAGAATTACTGTTTCAAGCTATAAAATAAAACCTTAGAGTTCCTCAGATCCCACAGGGCCTGCCATCAAGATTAACATTACAGTAAGGTGTAGGAGGTCTGTCTGGACTTCACCCTGGAATGACGGAGACAGAAGACAGCCAACCTGGGAGGACAGCTCTGCCCTCATGACTTATTCTCAACTCCTTTTCTTCTCTAGCTGAACCCCAGGTGAGCGTGTACCCGACAAAGATGCAGCCCCAGGAGCTCCACAACATCCTAGTCTGCTCTGTGAGCGGCTTTTATCCTAGACACATTGAAGTCAGATGGTTCCGGAATGGCCAAGAGGAGAAGAAGACTGGGGTCATGTCCACAGGCCTGATCCCCAATGGAGACTGGACCTACCAGATCCTGGTGATGCTGAAGACAGTTCCTCAGAGTGGAGAGGTTTACACCTGCCAGGTGGAGCATCCCAGCCTGACCAGCCCTGTCACAGTGGAGTGGAGTGAGTGGGAACACCCTGTCCTTGCGAGTCCCCGCCCACCAGAGAGGGGCATGACTTACCCCTGCCTGTCAGTTTTCTCTGACCCAGTAAATCCCCACCCACTAGGGAGGGATCATGGCTTTTTCCACAGAGAAGATGCATAGATTTTCTAAGTTACTGGCTTTTATCCTTCACCTAGTTCAATCTCTACACCCTCTATCCTGGCTGATTAAGAAGGGAAATAAACAGAAAGTCATTGAAAAATAAAATATTTAGATAGTTTGGGTAAAGGTTCTGGGAACCCTCTGCCAGATGTGCCAGAACACAGCATGAGCTAGGTTCTCTTGCCAGAATTGGGACAAAGTATACCTCTACATTTTAGGCCATAATCCCAGAAAGGAACTGAAATTAGATACACCTCTTCAAGACATCAGCTTTTAAGAAGAAAGTAGAGCCCAGGCTGGCCTTTAACTCAAGATCCTCCTGCCTCACTTCCTTTAGGAAATCCTACCAGTGTTTGCCACCGAAACTGGTAATGCTAGTGCAGGCTTTAATCCCAGCACTCAAGAGGCAGAGGAGAGTGCATCTCTGTGAGTTCGAGACCAGCCTGGTCTACAGAGCTAGTTCCAGTATAGCTACGGCTATACAGAGAAATCCTACTCAAAAAAATAAAACAAAATAAAATAAAAAAGAGTAACCAGAGGGCTAGAGAGATGGCTCAGCAGTTAAGAACACTGGCTGCTCTTCCTGAGTTCAATTCCCAGCAACCACATGGTGGTTCACAGCCATCCATAATGAGATCTGATGTCCTCTTCTGGCCTGCAGACATACAGACAGACAGAACACTGGATACATAATAAATAAACAAATCTTTAAAAAAAAAAGTGAAAAGTGCAGTTGCTGGACAAGGCTTTACTGGCCAAACTATTCCAAGCCCTAGGGAGGCAGAAGCAGATGGATCTCTGAGTTGGAGGCCAGCCTGGTCTACAGAGTGAGTTCCAGGACATCCAGGGCTACACAGAGAAACCCTGTCCTGGAAAAACTAAACAACACCAAAAAAGGCAGTTCTCTCTGGTGCTGACAAACTCTTGAGTGAGATGTAAGCCCCCACAACAGGCTATGGACTCCAGAGCTCCAGATGGTATTGGACAAGTTATTTATGAACCCCAGGTGGCCGCCCACTGCATCCCACAAGTGCAGTTGCAGTTGAGGTGTCTCCACACCTGACAATGCTTGCTATGCAGATGAGTCCAGCAGGGGACCCAAGAGTCTGGACCGCTCTGCTGATGCAGGAAAAAGTGCAGATGACTCTTCTGCCTTGAGACCAGACCCAGTCAGTAGAAGGATAAAGACAAAGGGTCACACTAGGTTTGGGTGACAATGTACTCAGTTCCTCTTAGTCTTGTTCCACTCTGAACCTGTGCCTGTGTCTGGTGCCCTCAGAAAATGCCTGCAGGCACCACAGTTGACTTCGTGGTCTGCCTGCTCCTTCACTGTTGGCTGTAGGAACGACTCATTGGCCAAGTTGTGTAGTAGGCAACACTACCGAGCTACCAGCTGCTGCCACAGCGCTGGCAGAAATTGTGTCTTGAGTTTCATCGTGAGGGACAGTGTAGATTTGTGAGGCAAACCAGGCATTAAAATTCCCATCCACGGCTGCAGCTGCAGTGTTTCCCTTACCTGCTTTGTGTGATTCTGAAATACCTTTCCAGGAGTGGCCAGGTCTAGCTCCCTGGTGCTCTGAATATCAGGACCTCAATGAGGGGCGTTGACTTTGAGATAAAACCCACACCTGGCTTCCCTCCCCAGCGGCTCAGTCCACATCCACACAGAACAGGGTATGGAGCGGGGTTATATTCGTGCTGGGTCTGCTGCTGCCTGTGGTTCAGTGCATCTACTTCAGGACCAGAGAGGTAAGGAGCCCGGCAGGGCCCAATCGTCTCCATAGCATTTCCGGGGAGGGGCGTGGCTTCCTAAGGTTAGAGATGAGGTATCAGGAGAACCTCTGAGAAGATGGCCGTCACCTAGGTTACCTCAAACTCTATGGAACTTCTTTACTCAACACTCTGTGGGTGTTGAGTGCAGCCTGAGGAACAGTGACTTGTAGATCAGAGAAAGATGAGCCTGCCTTGAAGGACAAGGAAGGGGGCTCTGCCAGGGCCTGTCCAGATGCTTTGCACTGAGCCTTGTTCCCTGAACATATGGAAGGCCTGTGCTCTAAAGCAGTGTTGACTTGGGGTGTGAGGAGTTCTCTCTGCTCACTGCCATATGTCAGGAGAGGCCTGAGGGGGTGAGAGAAGCCACTGTAGAGTTAGGTCTGGAAACACCTCTGTCCCCTGTGCTCTGCAGGACTCCTGAGCTGAGGTGAGGTGAGAAGGCTGAAGGAAGGAGCTTCTTCCCCTGACTCCATGGCTCGAGTTTCTCCATTGACAGAGTATCCCACCTGGCTCCTCCTGGCTCTGGAACCTGCAGACCTGTGCTCCCTGGTGGCTGACTCAGCCCTGCCTGGCCCTGCCAGCACCAGGACTGAAGTCCCCTCCTCTCCCCTGTCCTGTCCCCTTGTATCCCCTGCCCTTTGTCTGGAGCATCTGAACCCATCCTGTGACAGGATCCCTTGTCACATTTTTCCTCAAATAAGCATGCAGTTTTAAAGACAAGATATAGCAAACAAAAGAGAGATTGCATCGCTACAACATGGGTTTCGTTTAGTTATAAGTATGTGAGGTAATCCATGTTCTGAATTCTCAATGAAACATTGTGTGTGTGTGTGAATTAAGTATTATGTGTGTGTGAATTAAACAGTGTGTGTGTGTCCATCCATGAGTGTGCCTGTGTGTGTGTTTGTGTGTGTGTGTGTGTTTGTAAATCAAACACCATGCTCTCTACACTGTAATTACATTTGTAACCCTGACTGTCCTGTAGACTAGGCTGGCCTACAACTCACAGAAATCCACCTGCCCCTGTCTCTGATAGGTTAGAAATAAATGCATGTGCCCCCACACCCAGCTGGCCTGAACTTTTCATTTAAAAAAATCAAAGGCAGTTCCTAAGCATTCAAAACTATTGTAGAGGCTGAAACAGGTGTGACAGTGTAAAGATCAGGAGCCGGACTGTCAAAGTAACCTGAGACACAGGACAAGGCTCATCAGTCATCATAATGACAAAACCCTGTGGATGAGCTTAGATGGAGCCTGAGGTTTGGTTCACACAATGGACATCTGCTCCTCTGTGGACCTGCACAGAGCACGAAGCTGAGTATTGGTTCCACTCAGATCTGAAGAGTTAGTTTCAAAAGTAAGTTCAAGAATCGAGCCATCAGGTCTGAAGTCTACTTCAGTGTGGTGACTGTTGCAGGAGAATTTACACGCCACTCAGAGGAGCCACGTCCTTTTAGGCAAAATTCAAGGTCTCCATTATGCATGTTCTAAGGCTTATTATGTATTATGCGAATAACGTAGTTTTATCTGAGAGTGTTATTGGTTGTGTTTGACACTGTTGGCACCTTGACCTTTCCCCACAACAATTTTCTTATCTAATGAAACCTCACTGCTCACAGGTGGAGTTTGATAAATTTCAATGAGTCCTCAGTTTGCGAAATAGAGATAAGACAGAGACAGAACCAGCAATTAAAATAAATACGTGGTGACTGACTCTGGTTTTCTGAGCATTTTTCTGTTTGAGAGTGATTTAGAAAGGATGCTTGAATATGTCCAGTCTTACCATCTCGCTGTCTATCCCTCCTTGTACTTAACTGTCTCTATTTCCCCCAAAGATGCTTTATAGTTTTTCAAACAAAAGCCCCCCCCCCAATGTGTTGTTAGTGCTGTCTGAATAGTTTGTATTTTCAGTATCATTGTCTTGACTTTGTTGTCATTCATGTCTGGCAGAATTTTATTTTATCTTATCTTATCTTATTTTATTTTTTAGTTATTAACAGGAAGTTTTTAAGGAAGATGTAGAATTCTGTCCCAGGGACCATACATTATTGACAACCCAGGCTCCTTCTGGGAACTTTTATGATCATAAGGATGAACAGAGGAAATATTAAAATGTCAGAGTATATGACAGGTGAGGCAGAGGCTGGGAAAATGTTTACTCCCAAGGCCAATGCATTCCTGCTCAAACAGAAGTCTAGGTGATTGGATAAACAACAAAACAAACTCAACCAAATCAAAGGAAAATAGGGTTTCATATAACACAGTATCAAAAGTGGATGGAGCAGACTAAATGTGCCAACTGGTGTCAGGTAAGTGCACAGCCTACTGAGATAGGTCCTTCTGGCATCAATCAGGTTTCTTCCCATGTTTCCTCAAAGTTATTTTCTTCTTTTTAAAGATGTGGTGACTTTAACAAGAGTCTAACAGGCGGGCGGTTGGGCAGGCTTCAATCATTGGTCAGGATCTATCTGTGCCTTGTAGGCATCCAACTCAGCATCCAGGTGTCCTTTAGTTTTGGACATGTATGTATCCAATTGGTTGTCCAGATGCTCCTTGGTCAATACAGGGTGAGTGAGGGCACCTCTTTCTCGATCACAACCTCTACCGCTGTCTCCAAAGCCCCCTCTTCCCGACCTATCATACCTCCACCACCGATTCCACCACAACCCATAGCTCCACGCCCTAAGGCCCCTCTCACAGAACCTCCATGACCTGGAACACCACCTCTTTTTAAGCCCATTCTGGGAGCTAGGGCTCATCCTCCTCGGAGCGGGTTTTGACCTCGAAACGACTTCCAGCCCCTAAGCAGGGTCCTGGTGGCATGTCCCACACTGCCACCACATGTCCCACACACAGTCCACCTGGGGGTGGGGGGGGGCAAGCCTCTCTGAATTATAGGTAGGCCTCTTCCCCCAATCGCTCCCCTGGGTCGACCTATATGTACCTGGATGTTACTCTTACCCAGGCCCTGCTTTAAGCTCTTCTGCTTAAGCTTTAATGCTGCCTGGACCGAGGGTCTATTCCCCATCTGCTGGGTCAGTCTTCTGTTTCTGGCACTGGCTGCTGCTGCTGCATAGAAGCACGAATATTCACTGGCATCGGCTGTTTGTTCTTCAGCATATTAGTAAAGTGCTCATTTAGAGACATCTTGGTGGTGCATTTTAGGACAACTTCCAGCGCCGACTGCGCAGCTATCTTCAAATCCGGAGAATCAAAGGAGACGGAAGCCAGGGCCACACGGCTGCAGCAGGCTGACCCCGGCTGGCCGAACCTGAGCTGACCGCTTGGGTTAACTAGCTGGGCAGTTGGGTTAGACGCTTAAAAAGTATGATGTGAAGCTCACTCGTTGTGGGTTGGGTATCTATCCTCCCTCTCGTCAGGCCTGCCCTGCCCTTTCCTGCCTTTCGTCTGTGCCATCACAGCCGGCGCTGCCAACTCCTGCTTGGTGTCCAAAACAAAATGATTGCCCCAGAATTTTATTTACAATGGGTTTGCATCCTACATTTTTGATGCTATGCATTTGTGTAGCACGAATTCAAATTGGTCTTCCTTTCCTCTCAGCGTCACCCCACCCCCACCCCCGGGGTGAAATCTGAAGGATCAGAGAAGTAGAGCGGCCAGCCACTGGAATCCTTACCTCTACCAATGCTCACACCAAAGGGGCGATTCTGTCCCTAAGAATCCTCAGACTGAATGCCTTGAGCTTCTGTCTCCTCCCATCTTATATTCCTCTTTCTGCCCAGTCGTATTCTCCTGTCTCCACCTCTCTAGTGCTGGGATTAAAGGCGTGCCATCCCAAGTGCTGGGACCACCTTTGTGTGAGCTCCGTTTCTCTTTTAGACAGATTCAATCTGGTGTACCCCAGGGAACTCACAGAGATCCATCTGCCTCCGTCTCCTGAGTGCTGGAATTAAAGGTGTGTGCCCCTACTGCCTGGTCTGTATGGCTAACTAGTGGCTTAGCTCTGCACTCTGGTCTTCAGGCAAGCTTTATTTGTTATAGCGTAAACAAAATATCATCACACATTTGTCTGCTTATTTTTTTTTTTACTTCCTACATATCTGGTTATATCAAAGATGAAATGATTAAATTTGGTATTCTTTGAAATCCTAATACCTTTTGTTTATTTATTTTGCCATTTTTTTCACTACCCAACCCCATAATGCCCTAGACACCAGGTGGGGAGGCTTCAAATGCTCTACCGAGGACTACGTGGGGGACATGCTACCAGGTCCCTGCTTAGGGGCTGGAAGTCGCTCCGAGGTCAAAACCTGCTCTGAGGTGGATGAGCCCTAGCTCCCAGAGTGGGCTTAAAAAGAGGTGGTGTTCAGGTCATGGAGGTTCTGGGAGAGGGGGCCTAGAGCTATGGGTTGTGGTGGAATCGGTGGTGGAGGTATGATAGGTCAGGAAGAGGGGGCTTTGGAGACAGAGGTAGAGGTCGTGGTCGAGAAAGAGGTGCCCTCACTCACCCTGTATTGACCAAGGAGCATCTGGACAACCAATTGGATGCATACATGTCGATAACTAAAGGACACCTGGATGCTGAGTTGGATGCCTACAAGGCACAGACAGATCCTGAACAATGATGGAAGCCTGCCCAACCGCCTGCCTGTTAGACTCTTGTTAAAGTCACCACATCTTTAAAAAGAAGAAAATAACCTTGAGGAAACATGGGAAGAAACCCGATTGATGCCAGAAGGACCTATCCAGAGTGTTATTGGTTGTGTTTGACACTGTTGGCACCTTGACCTTTCCCCCCAATAATTTCCTTATCTAATGAAACCTCACCGCTTACTTGTGGAGTTTGATACAGTTTAATGAGTCCTCAGTTTGCAAAAGAGACAGAACCAGCAAGTAAAATAAATAAGTGATGACTGACTCTGGTTTTCTGAGCATTTTTCTGTCTTTTTCCAGATCAAATAAATTGCTTTTTATTACAGGTCTCCTAAGAAATCAGTTTTTTTTAAAAAAAAGGAAAAAGAATAAAACCTTTAAGACCAAATGTTAAATTCTCCCACAGCTCATTTTCTGCGTCTATCTAGGTGATGGAGTGCTTTCCCCCATCTTTCAGTAAATGAGGTCTGCATTCACTGACTCTCAAATGTCGGAACACCCTGCCTTCCTAAACAAATTCTTCCAATGCCACTTGATTGCAGTCTCTAATATTTTCTCAACAGTTCAGAGCTTACATTCCACATATCTGATTTTTCTGCTCTTGACTGTGGACATAATGCTTTTGGGGTTCTGCCCTGTGTTTGTTGCAATGATGGCTGCAAGCTGGACTGGTCAACAAGTAAATCCCGTCTTCCATCGGCTGCTTCTGTCAGAGTGCTTGTTACAGAAACAGAAATGAAACTGAGTGGACCAGACAAGAATGCAGCCTGTGTGGGACTGGAACAAGGGACAGAGTAAGACCTTCAGCTGCCCTGCCTAGTGTCCGATGCAGCAACATCAGCCAGAGAACAGCTTCCAAAGCATGAGGCAATTGAGATTCAAGCCTCAGCCTCCCACCCCTGGCCCCAAGGTCTCCTGGCCAACTGCTAATGCAAAGGACTCTACAGCGGGGCCCCTGATCGATAGCTGTGTTCGGTAACGTGTGGTGTGTGGATCTCCTCAGTCTGCTCCCAGCTCTACCCCCAACTACCCCCCTCTGTCTTTCTCACTCATCCTCCAAGGCCAGATTCTAAGATTTGAGATTTATTCTCCTGAAGATACAAATAGAGGCCATCTCAAGAGCCAAATATCAATTCTAAATCTCTACTTTAAAAAAAGTTGTTTGGGGAGTTTATACATAAGTGTGCAAGAAAAATATCACCACATATACAGACCTCTATGGTTAGCTAGTGGCAAGCTCCATTCTCTGACCCCTAGTCTGGCTTTATTTGTGCAAGAAAGACATCACCATACATAAGTATACCGTATTTGTATATTTACATCATTTTTGCCCTTCCTTCTCTCCTCCAGCTCCTCCCACGATCCCTCAACCACTGCCTCCCACTTCTAGAATTCTTGACTTCTACACACACACACACACACACACACACACACACACACACACACACGTATACATACACGCACACTCATATACACATGTGTGCATGTAGATATACACTGAGTCCAGTCAGTGCTGTCCTTATTTGCATGCTGAATGGCTTAAAACTTTCTCTGAGAATTTCACATGAGTATCAAATGGGGTGAGGGAGGGGAAGGTCACACTCACCCTTATGTCCCCCTCCAGCTCCCCACAGATCTCCCCACCTTGATCCTGAGTTTGCAGTACAGCAACCCTGCTCTATTGTCAGGTGAGGACCCATCTTGAAGCCGAAGTGTCTACAGATGCTTGAAGCCCTCGTGAACCTGGGATTTATGATTAATCCCAGAGATTGTAACAGGTACTCAATTTTCAGACTTGGAGGGAACACAAGTATTCCTCAGGACCCCTCCTCTCCACCAAGAACTTGCTCTCTCTCTCTCTCTCTCTCTCTCTCTCTCTCTCACACACACACACACACACACACACACACACACAGAGAGAGAGAGAGAGAGAGAGAGAGAGAGAGAGAGAGAGAGACATACACACAAGCCACTTCACAACCCATCCAAGATATTTATTATTTGTAGAAAAACAACGACAACACAGTTTGGAGAAACAGCAAACCATCAGTGAATAGAAGATAACTGCCATGCAGTGCTCAGAACGTTCCACAGCAAAGGAAGAACTCTGTAATATTTGTCACAGGAATTAGGTGGCGACTATAAATGATGGAAAAATAGAAAATAGATACAGAAAGGGAGTGGAGAAGCCCAGCTAGACAGTAGAGCCTGCCTCCACTGTTGAGGCTTAAGGCTGGAAACTGCAGAACATGCCGGTCTCCACACAGCAAGTTTCTTCACTCAGCTTCTACTGAAGGCATCGTCTGTGGTGGGGACACACATGGTCACCAGCAAGTTCATGATTGGTACCAAGAGCCCCTTGGCTTCCTTCTTGTCCCTCCTGATCATTTGACTCTGGGAAAGTCCTTAAACATCGACTTGGGTTCCCAACAGGAACTGCAAACCCTATTCTACAGAAAGGTCAACATGCCTTGCCCTTCCCAGATCCCCTACAAGCATCTTTCAGACTAAACGATCAATACCAGTCATTGGCTTAAGAGATTTCCAGTTCATGCTGGGGGTCCAAGAGCCTAACTCCAAAAGGCTTTGGACTCTGGGGCCGTAGCTGCTGCCTCCGGATCTGGGAAGTGCCTGGGCCCAGAAACTAGCCTCCCCAAGTCACCAGGATGCAGTGTTCTAATATGAGCCAATGGGTTTGTGAGCTGAAGAAAATTTCTAAGACTCAAGGTGTGGTCCAGGAACACCCATGGAAGGGGTCCTGGATCCTGAAGGTTTGGTCTAACAGCCAATGTTAAGGCTTGATCCATTCCAATAAAAGAAATTAGGAGGCACCATGTCCCCTGGCCCTTCTCTTAAAGGCACCACACCCCCTTTCCCCACCCCTGCTTTCTCCCCCAGATACCCTCACATCCATCAGTCTCTGACCACACCTAACTCACCTCCACGAGTCTCAAAGGGCTCCTTGGCGGCGTTCTGCAGCATTGCGTTTTTGCATACCCTTGATGATGAAGACAACCCCGGCAATGATGCCCACTATACCCACAAACAGCCCGAGAGCACACACCAGGTTCTCTTTAGTTTCTGGGAGGGGGGTATGCTCTTCAAACTCTGGGGGAAAGAAATAAAACAGAGGAGCTGTCGATTACTGTGACAGGGGATAACATTGGTGACCACTGTAATGAAGAAGTGAGTTCTGGGAATGGAGAGGCGGCTCTGCATTGAAGAGCACCGGCTGCTCCTGCAGAGGACCTGGGTTCAATGCCAGCTCCCATATGGCAGCTCACAACCGTCCATAGCTCCTGTTGCAGAGTCTCTGACACCCTTTTCTGACCTCTGTGGGCACCGGGCACTTACATGGTGCACAGACACACACATAGGTAAAACACCCATACACATAACTTTTTTTAAAAGTGGAGGAGCCTGCTTAATGAGAGAAGAGAGGCGTGTAAATTGCAACCAACGTTATGAAACACTGTGACCTCTTAGTGTGTGGTGCTGGGAATTGAACTTGAGCCCCCCCCCCCCCAGCACTCTACCACTGAGCTGTGTTCCCATCCCTACACTGTGAATGCTAAGGGCCCAGAATCCAGCATCACAGCAGGATGTCTTAAGTGAACTGACAGGGGTGTGCCGTACCCCAGTGCTTGAGCAGAGGCTCCTCCAAACCCCAGTGATCCACCACACAGTCATAGACATCTTCAGTGGTCGGCAGGAAGGTCAGATAGTAGAATTTTCGGAAGAGGTGGTCCTCCCTGGGTAGAAAGACTGTTTCTGACACGCCGGTGGTGACAGGCTGTCCATTCCGAAGCCAGGTGACATTGACCACTGGTGGGGAGAACTTGTCGATGAAGCAGATAAGGATGTTGGGCTCCCCCAGGCTGACTGGACTGTTGGGGAGCACAGTCACCTCTGGAGATACTGTGGAAGACATGGCATGAATTGGCCTTCATTCCCTCAGCATGCTCCTCTCCTCACCCTGGCATGTGGTTCAATTCTACCCCAGGACTCTACAAGCTGTGCCCTGAGGCGTCATGCCATCAATAACCAGCTCTGGCATCTGGAATCAGTATTGAGGTATGCGATACCTGCCCACATCCACCCCGACTCCCATCCTAACTCCCCCTGCTTAGACTCAGGCGATGAGTGATAGTGTATGAAGTAGCCAAGACTAGAACAGCCAAGATGGCCTAAGTTTCTAAAGTCCCTGAGCCTGTGGCCTGAGAATCTATTTTAAAGCTGAGTCCCCATATCCGGGAGGAAGTGGTACAGAACAGAGGTGGATACCATTGACATCTGGGGTGTGGTTGGAACGCTTTATCATGATGTCCAGGTTAGCTTTGTCCACAGCTATATTGGCCAAGGCACCCTGAGCTTCAAAGCTGGCAAACTGTCCAAATTCCTCAAGTCTCCAGATGGTCTCTGACTTTCTAATATCCACGTGGAAAATCTCATCACCATCGAAATCAAACATAAACTCTCCCTTTTCGTCTGGGGAAAGAAAGAACTCCGCCTGGATGATCGTGTGTTCCTCTGAAAAGAAAGGAAGGGGAGTTAGGGAGGGACCCGGGAGGGGGGTGTGGTGGGTGGGGACTGGCACAAGCAGAGCAGCAAAGGATAGGCTGGGGGTTAAGAGATAGAGCCTGGGTGATGGACATCCACGGTGAGCAGAGCAGGGAGGCGGGAAAGAAGGGAGCCTTGGGAGCAAGGGATGCAACACAGCCCTCTTTGTTAACCCCACGTCAAATTCGTGTTGTCCTTGCATGCATGAGGATGAGGTCACCCACTACAGCATGCCGCCACCCCCTAACACACGCCAAAAGAAAATAACTCTCCCTAGGCAGCTACCAACTGTAAACAGCTCCTCAGCTAAGGGCAGGGTCTCCAGAGTCACTTCCCCCTCAGTGCCGGATTGTTTAACTGGCTTGTGCGGGTTATCGTTTAACAGCTGCTGCAAGTTCGTTCATGTGTGCAACATCCATGTCATGTCTGAAAGACAGGACCTCACAGCAGCCCTCCCCATCCTGGCTCTTACATTCTTTCTGCCCCCTCTTCTGCATTGTTCCCTGAGCCCTGAGGAAGAGGCAGGTTGACTCAGAAAACATAGTTTTGAGTGGGTGTTTGATGACTTCATGACTTTAGGAATCTAGCAGCATTGCATGGGAAAGAAAGGCTCTGTGCTTCCTGTTGTGAGGGTGTAAATCGCTTAGGTCAGCACACCAGCAGGATTAGGAACTCTGGAACCTAATACAGCCATGACACCTGATTCCTTTACACACGCTGTGATGGGAGCAGATCACTACTTCATAGTGAGCTTCCAATCACAGCTCTCCAGTGAGATCGGTTCTACCAGGATGGGTTTGAGACAAGAACTCCCTTAGCACCTCTGACATTCTGTGAACAGAAACTGCTTTAAGCACCAAGGACCAGACCCTTAGAGACATCAGTGGAGCCTGAGGTGCCCAGGAGGTTGAGACGGAGCCCTGGCAATGTTATGAACCACTTACACTCACTTCTAGGCTTCCTCTGTGAGAAGGGGCATACCTGGGTTGATCTTGAAACTTGACTCTTGTCTACACACTACTTAGATTATGACTAAGCTTTTGTGGGACATGGCCTGTTGTGACCGGCAAGGAGAATAACCAACAGTGAGGGAGATGAGGAGACCATTGCTTCTGTGTTGTCTTTAAGAATAAGGTGACTGATTTCAATGTTTGACCAAGGGATTTATTTACAGTTGCCTCTATGCACAAACATATATTCTAGACTGCTCTTCCCTCCAGCCACGCCCCCACAGGAAAAGCATCTGTCTTTCTAAGTCCTAGGGCAATAGAAGCCCAAACTCGCTGTTTTCATGATTGGAGTTGGGTTTCCACTTTACTTATTTCTTTCTATCTACAGCGGTCCAGAGGGTCCCTTGGATGCAGAGACCTTCTCACATCAGGTGTTTGCATCAGCACAGAACATTTGCTTTGGAGAAGATGACAGAGTCCAATGGTTAGTCTCCACTTACTCATGTGTATACTCTCCGGTAAACAGAGCTCAGCAGTGGTGACCTCTGACCTCGTAATGTCTGCTGTGTCACACAAGTGGTGGGCGTCCCTACCACTGCCCCAAGAGTCAGTCAATGAAACACACTTCCTATCGGTGTGCCTGCCCCGCCCCCTGCCCATCCTCTTGGGTAGATTTGGGAGCGGGGGGTGGGAGGTTGATGACCTTTCTTTCTAATGATCTTAAATACAGTGTCTGTGGCTGAAATACAACAGGATTGACATGGCAAAAGTGAACTGAAGAACAGCACTAAGTTCTTCTCAAATATTTTTTTCCCACTTAATCTTCACAACATTGTGTGGGACTTCCAATTATTAACTTTCTATAAAAAATTAAAACCCAGATATATGACTCATTGGTGCCTTTTAAAAACTACTTCCACATAGCCTCCAAAGTCTAGCCTCTGGTGAGATGGCGGTCCTGGCAACGAATGCCCTGGCTTGCCTGGCTCAACTAAGTCTGGCCTACTTCATGTTGGAAGGAAGAATTTCTCCCAAAGTATAACTGCATCACAACCTTCGGATTCAGACTTGAAGGGTACTTGTCATTTTTTTTAAAAAAGATTTTATTTATCTATCTATTATTATGTATATAGTCTTCTGCCTACATGCCAGCAGATTTCATTCCAGGTGGTTGTGAGCCACCATGTGGTTTCTGGGAATTGAACTCAGGACCTCTGGAAGAACAGTCAGTGCTCTTAACCGCTGAGCCATCTCTCCAGCCCCCAGTGCTTGTCATTCTTATCTTTCAGTCCCAAGACTGTCTCACAAATGCCCACTGTGCCTTTCTCCAAAGCCGCTGTCCCTGGCTCCGCTTTTCTTGGCACTTACCTTTGATAGCCCATGACTTCTGGGGGCTCAACAGGACAGCCATGAAGAAAAGTCTTAACACCAGGGCTCCAGTTGTGGCCATTTTCTTCTTGGTGTTCGGTGGGGTCAGAAGAGATCACAGACTGAGGCAGAAATAACAAGAAGGAAAGGGGATTAAAATACAATCACTTCAGTTTTAGCCAATCAGAAAAATCTTTCAGGCTGACACATCTGTTGCTAGGGAAAGGACTTGAGCAAATAGGTCCCGGGCAACTCACTATTTAATATCCTATTCTCTACTTATCTTTTCAAGAAAATGATTCTCTTCAAGAAGAATTTTCTCCATTTATTAAACAAAACAGAGTTTTTAGACAAACTAAACAAAAAATTTCAAGTGTTTTGGAAACACATTCGTGAGGATAGAATAGATTTAAGAATCACTGACATGAAAATGTAGATTGTACCTCTGAGAATGGCAGCTCAGAAGACTGATTTTAAGGGACGCTGAATCATCTAAGGAAAAACTGAACAGCTGAGCCATGGAGAATGCCTGGATTCTGGTAACAGAATGTCACTCACGTCCCCCCCCCCCCGTTGCTGGCTACCTCTCCATCCCAGTGTGCTGGACCCCAGCATGGTCAGCTCAGCCTGAGATTCCAGGGCCATTGGCATCTGCTGTATTCTGAGAACATCAGATAATAAACTGAGTCCCAAGGCTCCCAAGACTAGAGGGGCTGTGTGGGGCACCTCCTCCAGCTTCTGTCATGGCCAGAATGCGACCTGAGGGTAAAGCCTCCTCTGGGTGTTCAGATCACCTTTAAAGAATGGCTTAGGCACCGCTTATTCCACTGAGGACAGGAAAGCGATGCTCACAGGAGGACCTTACTGCCCTGTAGCCCGCATCAATGGGCTGTGGACGTTGTCCTGTCTTACAAGGGTTGAAGTTCTGAGACAAAAGTGTGTTCTGAGATTCTCCAGAGAGGCCTCTGAAGATGAAGAGATTTTACATCTCTTGTTTCTGAAAACATAATGTAAAACAGGAAAATATTTAGTCGCACACAGAAAGGACTGAGATCCAGTGAAGAGCCAGCGAGGCTGCCCATCTGGTGCCGAATGTCAGTCGGATGGAGACTGCTCAGGATGGATCGTCCACACTGTAGTGTGAGGTCCTATTTGGCCATAGAAAGAACCCCACAGACTAGGACTGTAGCCATCCTCTGACTGCTGATGGTCTCATCATGCCAGGGGCTTTAGACATCTGGTATTAAGCCCCAGGTCACTAAGAGGAGACCAACAGTGCAGTTCAGTCCAGAGTGTTAGGTACCCGTTTCCTGGAGGCAGGAGCGTCCCATAGGATCATTCCAGGCAGAGAGGTTGATGCTGAAATTCTATGATGTGGCCTGACCACCTTTTCCAGAGCCAAATCCAAACACAATTTTTGCATCTGTCTTTTGCAAGCTTCTATAATGCCATGTTCTTGGCAAGTGAGTTTAAAGTACTTCCAGATACACAATGCTGCTCAGCAACTTATGATGCTGCCTTGGTCCCCTGTGCTGATTGGTTCTACTTGGGAGATTATTAAACTAGACTTCAGAAAATCACTCTCAGTTCCCCTTCTCTGTGACGGGAGGAAGTTTCTATCTGAACACCATTTGTGGTTTCCTGTTCTCCCAAACTCTAGCATCTCATGTGTCTGAGGGGATTTCTGAAGCCACCTGAATGACATTTACTTGGTGACAATCGACTGTGATGAACCGCCAGTCATAGTTCCTTCAGGAAACATAATGGAAAATATCACAAGAAGTATATATACCCTGAGGCTGGGAGGACACTGGTCAGGGTGGACCTTTTAACCTCAAGTGGCCAGAGGCCTCTGGGAAGTCCCACTGATGTCAGTTCCTGCAGAGCCCACGGGACACAGAGGAACAACTACTGAGGGTGTCACCTGTGTCTGCTGCCTATGTCCAAGCCTGCGACAGCTGGCACACTGCAAGACCCGGGTCCATCGTATTCCCTACCACCCAGACCACAAAGTTTGGACCCCACACTCAAAAATGTGTGTTCAGAAAATGGAGGGTGGGAAAACCCACATGTTCCTGAGAGCCAAACAGGGCCTCAGAGGCAAGGGGGAATCGAATAAAGATTACTGACTGTATGTGAATATAATTACCATGCACTACAGATTGTCTTCACTATCCCACTCTAATTCCTCCCCAGCATGAGAGTGAGCACTTCCACGCTGGGCCCAGATCAATTCTGGGGCTTCAGCGCATTCTAGGTTTGTGTAGCCTGAGTTCTGCTAAGCCCCAGCTCCCGTTTTTTTGGCATCCCTTCCCCTATCAGCTTCTGCACCCTGAGCTGCTAAGTATCACATCCCATTCTGCTCTTTTTGCTTTAGGATTGATTTTTTGTATAGCTCGGTGAACAGTGTCATTGTTATTTCCCCAGAGGTGACACTGAATCACTAAATTACCTTTAGTAGAATAGCAATTTTGACGATATTAATTCTTCTAAACAACAAACATGGAAAGTGTTTTCATTTCTGCATCTTCTTCAGTTTCTTTTTCTGTTCACTTAATTTATTCATTTTTTGGAATACTAGGGGTTAAATCTGGGGCCTCATCTCATGCCAGGAATGTTGCTCCTCCACCAAACTATAACCCAGCACAAAACTGTTGTATAATCCCGAGACAGGTTCTCAGCTAGGCGGGCCTAGGACTTGCTTTGCAGCCCTGGTGAAGGGGTTTTCATCATGCTGAGGCAGAGTTACAGGACACCAGCAAGCCTGGCTTCTTCAACTTGTGACTATTAAGAGTTGAGTTCCTTTCACAATTTCTTCCTTAGAAAAGCCTGTTGCTGGGGTGCAGGAGAAGCTATTGGTTTTTTTCTTCCTTTTTTAATTTTCTTTTTTTTAAAACAATCTTTTTTATTTTACATACCAATCCCAGTTCCCCCTCCCTCCCCTCCTCCTACTCTCCTCACCTTCTCTCAACTCACCCCCCATCTGCTCCTTAGAGAGGGGGAGGCCTCCCTGTCATGGGGAGTCAGCAAAGTCTATCAAGGCCCTCCCCCCTGTATCTAGGCTGAGAGAATATCCCTCCAAAAAGCCAGTTCATGCACTAGGGATAAAACTGGTCCCACTCCTAGCAGCCCGACAAACTGCCCAAGCCACATAACTGTCACCCAAAATTCAGGGGGCTAGCTTGGTCCTATACAGGTTCCCCGGCTGTCAGTCTGAAGTCACCGGGCTCCCACTAGGTCAGGTCAGCTGTTTCTGTGGGTTTCCCCGTCATGGTCTTGACCCCTTTGCTCATGTGATCCCTCCTCCCTCTCTTCGACTGGACTCCAGGAACTCAGCCCAGTTCTTGGCTGTGGATCGCTGCATCTGCTTCCATCAGTTACTGGATGAAGGTTCTATAATGGCAATTAAGGTAGTCATCAGTCTGATTGCAGGGGAAGGCCAGTTCAGGTACCCTCTCTACTATTGCTTAGAGCCTTAGATGGGGTCATTCATGTGTGTTTCTGGGAATTTCCCTAGTGCCAGGTTTCTCAATAACCCCATAGCGGCTCCCTCTTATCAAGATATTTCTTTCCTTGCTCTCCCTCTCTGTCCTTCTCCCAACTTGACCATCCGGTTCTCAAACGTTCTCCCCACTCCACTTCTCTTTGTCCCCTCTCCTCCCTCCCCCCTCCCCCCAACACTCCCAATTTACTCAGGAGATCTTGTCAATTTCCCCTTTCCAGGGGGATCCATCCATGCATGACTCTCTTAGGGCCCTCTTTGTTACCTAGCTTAGGAGAAGCTACTGGTTTTGTTTGTTGATTGTGTCCTGCCACGTTACTGAGTTTATCAGTTGTGGGGGTCTTTAGGTGGAGTTGGGCTTTCCTAGTTAGAATGAAATCAGACCCAGATGCAGTGTGTTAAGTCCACATGGATTCCTGAAACTAAACAGCTGCAAATTGTTTCCTATTCCAGTGATATGAATTGAATAAGGGGCTATAGCCTCCGGAGATGTAATTCTCCTTTCTCCCTGTGAACTACTAAGTTTTCTATGTATTTACAAGTAACATTTACCCTAATACTGAAAATACAGCATCCCTAATACTCCGGCCTCCTTCCCCCAAACCCAGAGAGAACTTTGAGGGACCCCCACGCCCAGTCTTTTAGTCCAAGCAAGCTCCGTCCTCTCTGACGATGCTCTTGACTCCTCCAAAGCCTTTGAACTGTTGCAGCAATCACGCCTGAGCTATCTACTCTTAGAATTTCCGCTTTTGAGGTGTGTTTTAAGAGTTCCAGGCGAGGAAACGTGGCTGCAGTTTTGAAGCTGACAGAGCAGCCTCTCTCCCTCTCTCCATCTTCCCCACCTCCCAGCAAAGCTTTGGTCCTGGAATTGCTCTGGGGTCCTCGGGAGACTTGACATAGTAGGTAAGAGCATTTCAATATTTTTACCCCTGCCCCATCCCCAGGCCCTGAATTGAGTTTGCTATGAAATACAAAACAAAAACAAAAACAAAAAAAAAAACAAAAAAAAACCAAACACCACAATGTGATACAAACTTGATACAATGATGGATTCAAAGTTACTATTTGTGAAGCTTTGGGGCAGGACACCTTGAAACGCTAGCATCTTTCCTTGGACAAAACCGCCACCTACTGGTCACACATGGAACTGTCCTCATTGGGGTGCAATTCACAGAGGTGGAGCCATGCATGAGGTCAGATGGATCAAGACAGCAACCAAGGGAAGGGACCCAAGAAGAATGGGGTGAGTTTCAGGGTTGCAAATGCTGGGGGGCTGGTATCCGGGAAGCTTCACTTCTAATTCTTTTCTCAACTAGGGTGCTCCTTTTGTTCCCAGTGTGACATGAGCCTCAGGGTCTGAAGTGTTGAAGGCCGTGCTTCTCCCGTTTGTTCCCTGGACAGGGCAGCCGTGAGCCGACTTTGAGAGAAGGGGCCTGCTGACCAATATTCCAAACTGAAGCTCTAGGTTCAGGCTGGACCCTCCAGGGTCTGTGAGAGGAGCTGTGCACCCAAGAGGATTAGTGACTGACCCCGACCCGGGCAAGTGAAGAGCCCTGAACTCCGGGGTGCTCTCACCTCGCAGGGCGGTGTGTGCCAAAGTGTCAAGTGGGCAGGCATGTTCAAAGCTGTAGGAACTGGAATTAAGCACTCGTCTGGACTCTGGTTCTTTGAGGTCCTGGGGAGTTTGAAGGATTGGGGCACACCCCGTGAGTGATCCTCCCAGCTCTCCCAGAGGCACCTGGCTTGGATCTGCAGCAAAATCGATTTTATCATTTTCAGAAAACAATAATTGGAGAGTTGAAAACAATAATTTCACACTTGTAAAATCTCTTAACGTCAACTTGAAAGTAAATTTAAAGTTTAAGTGAAAAAAATTAAGCATTCAGAGGAACTGGTTTTGAAAGACCCGCTCGGAATACTTCTGCATGCCCCCTGCCCCTCTGTCTTCCCCGCCTGTGCCAGTGCTGGGTGTTCTCCCTGGAGCAGGCAGGAGGAGCAGTTGACCGAGGGCAGCGCGGCGGGGACTGAGCAGGGCAGGGCCAGGGTTCGGCCAGGGGCTGGAGAGTGCAGCGCAGGCGGCGCCTGGAAGGGGAACTTGAGCTGGGAGAGCAGCGATGCTGCTTGTCCAGGAGCTGCGAGCGGGGAGCCGCCTCCAAGGCCAAGGACATGGGGGCCTCGGAGCTGCCGGGGCCTCCCAAGCCTTCACCCCGGCAGGGCTCGCACCCCCGGCCCGCCCCGCCTGGCACCGCGCTCCCCCCACCGGATCGCTCCGTCCCAAGGTCAGCCATCTGGACGCGGAGGGGGGAATTGGGTCTGTTGTACCAGGTACAGACCTTGAGAATATACTGACCTAAAATAACTCTGTTCCTCATTAAATTGTCCAATAGAATCCCTGTAACTATGCTTTTCGCTTCTGCACTGTGCTTTTAGCTATATAAGGACCCCTCTCCCTTGGCTCGGGGCTTGGCCTAACAAAAGCTAAGCCCCCGGGTAAGCGCGCCATCAATAAAACCTCTTGCTTTTGCATCCAAAGTTTGTGGTTTCGCCGATTCCTGGGTGCGGGTCTCCTTCTACGAAAGTACCTCTTCTGAGGTCTTTCAGTTTGTCAGAACTTTTTGTATTCTTGGACCATGATGAACCCAACAGTGCAAAGAGCTCTGTAGCAGACAGATGCCAGAGCTAAGAACTGCCCACTCTGAAACTTAAATGCCTGGGAGTGCCACACACTGACCTCCCTGCCTCTGCCTCTTCTATCTCCTCTTCCCTCTTTCCTCTGTCTTTCCCTCTCTCTCTTTCCTCTCTCTTCCCTCCCTCTCTCTCTCCCCCTGTCTCTCTTTCCCCCTCCCCCCTCTCTCTCCCTTTCCTTCCCTTGCTCTGGCCCCACCCTCATCCTTGTTTTCTTAGTGTTTTAGCTCTCTTTACTTCTATGGGACTTCAAGGGGCAAATCTCTGCTGAAAGGTTTTCCTAAGAAAGTCCATTGACTACAAACTCCTGGAGTGTCGTGACCGCTCTACTCCTGTGATGTCATCGATGCTCTGCTCATCTTGCCTCTTCATTCTTATGAGGCTCATTCCATGAAATGGTGCCTCCCGAATTCAGGACTGAGTCTTCCCGACTCTCCTAACCCTACTAAGATTTTCCCTCACCAACCCCATCTACGCAGTCCTTAATTGGGTCAAGCTGACAATTAAAACTAACCATTGCAAAGCCAGGCAGTGGTGACACACACCTTTAACCCCAGCACACAGGAGGCAGAGGCAGGTGGATCTCTGCAAGTCTGAAGCCAGCCTGGTCTACACAGTGAGTTCCAGGACATCCAGGGCTACACAGAGAAACCCCATATCAAAAAAGAACACACACAAAAAAAACTAATGATTACAAACAGGGCACAACCCTTTCATCCTGAGGGAGAAAGGCCCCTTGTGTCCTTCTCCTTCACCCCTTTTGTGAATCTCCCATGCTGCTCTGTGGGGCCTCGTCAGGGTCAGCATCCTGAGAGAGAAGGGATCAAAGCAGGCAGTTGGACCAACCCTGGGGCTTTGTATGCTTCTGCTGCTACACTGCTACAATGAGGAGAATTTTTCCAAGGGGGCTAAACACAGCTCTGCCCCACTCCTGAGAGTGGGTCTATGTAGGGGACCAAAATATTTCCCCTATGGAATATTTGAGATTCAGCCTTGGGTCTCACTAAACATGGAACACCGGAAAGCTCCGGCCCACTATTGTATTGTTAATGTCAGTAAGGCTACTACTGTTTACCATGGCCTCAGGGTGATATGCCTATTATTTGCATCTATATGTGCCTAAGCATCTGAATAGGCCCTCACCTGGGCAGAGGAGAGAGAGGTGTGAGTAACTTGTGAGGACAGAAGGTTAGGAGTTAGGGGGCGAGCGGCCAGAGAAGAGAGGGACAAAGAGGATGATTCCCTCGTGGTATTGGCAGGACGGTTAAGAAACACCAGAAAAGATGGCTAATAAAGAAATGACTCTAGTTCCACAACATGGAACTGAGAGCTCTCTGAAGATGACAAGATGTCTGTGTTTGATCTTTATCAACGTTGGGTTGCTGGGAGCTTCCAGGTCCACACCCCCCCACTCAGGCCGAACCTCATGGCTGTCGTGGGTTAAAGCTGAGACAAGCTGGGTCACGACAGGTCTATAGACCTCCTCACTAGCCTGGAAGAATTCAGAGGAACCCCAAGGAAGGGCTGTGGGAAGAGGAGGACACACCAGGGTGCCCAACGCCCTCCATTGTATCCACACACTGTGTCAGGAACTTTATCAAATTTCTCTGTTAAACCTTGTTTTCTAGCAAAAGAGATTTTTTTTTTTTTTGAGACAGGGTTTCTCTGTGTAGCTTTGGAGGCTGTCCTGGCACTCGCTCTGGAGATCAGGCTGGCCTCGAACTCACAGAGATCTACCTGCCTCTGCCTCCGAGTGCTGGGATTAAAGGCGTGCGTCACCAACGCCTGGCTGCAAAAGAGATTAAAACAACAACAACAACAACACACACACACACACACACACACACACACACACACACACACACAAAGTGACACACAGGGTACCTTGGCCTGATGCTCTGGCCTTTTCAGGGAAGGAATGTCCCTGCCTTAGTTTTCTCCTCAGTAGGGTTAAGACAGACAGTCATGTTCCCAACCCTGCAAGACCAAAGACTTGGTGGAGCTTGGCCCCATGTGGGGAATGGTAGCTGTTCAGCAAGCTGTCAGGTGAGACAATTGTAGCCACGATGTGGGGTGCTACCAGACCGTAGATTGCCGCTACCGCAGGCTGCCTATCTGCTGGGCAGGGTGTGGCACAGGGTCCAGCCTGAGTGCTGGGGTTCTGACGAGGCAAATGCCAGTGTTATATCTGTGCCTAGAAGTCTATCAAAATCAGAGCAGAGTCCAGTCAAAGTCCACCCTCCCTCTGAGTTTCGCTTTTGAGCATATTGCAGTGGCTGGAGGTGAATGTGCTGTTCTGCTTGGAGCCTCCTGTTACAGTGAACCTTGGGGACTTGGCTCTGCCTCCAGGTGAACAACATTCAAATTGCCCTTCACCCAAAGATGCCTCCACTTCCCCTGGCTGCTCCACAGTTGCCTCTCCAGCCAGTGTGTCCTGGGCTCATCTGGCTTTAGACGCCTGCCATGTGGACCAGGGACATACCTCTGTTTGAGTGAGACAACACAACTCAACAGCCTCGATTTCACCCCAAAGGAGAGACAGGTGAGTGGCTTGGGGAGTCTCTAGAGAAAGATAGACATGGGACTTGGGGAAGTCTACTAAAATGAGGAAGTAAGGCCTGTGCACAGCCAGCATCCTGTCAGGGAGTGACCACCAGTTACAAAGGCTCTCACTTCCTGTTGAGCTCCACGGCACATTTTTTTCAGAGAGTGGTGTTCTGAGGCAGGCTCTCACTATATAGCTCATGCTGACTTCCAACTCATGGTAATCCTCCTGCCTCAGCCTTCTAAGTGCTGGGATTATAGTGAGCCGTCCCGCCAAGCTGCATCTTTCTTTCTTTCTTTCTTTCTTTCTTTCTTTCTTTCTTTCTTTCTTTTTGTCTCTTTAGCTCTCTCTGGGCTCTGTTCATTCCAATCAGAAAGTTTCTTTCCGCTCAGGTTGGCCTCAAACTGGACATCCCCCTGTCTCATCCTGTTCAGTATTTGCCACCTGGTATATGGAATTTCAATCTCAAAACTCACTAGAGGTAGAGGGTGGAGTTTCAGGCCATCCTTGGCTACACAGCAAGTTAGAAGCCAGCCTGGGCTACTACGTGGGCCCTGAGAGGGGTGGAGCCTAAGGAGTAACTCATAGGGAGAGGTCAAATGTGATCAATAACTGCAAAGAACGGAGACAGACCATGGTTTCACCGAGGCGGATCTGGTGTTGATTGTTTACGAAAATGACACAGCCATCAGACACTGCCCTAGCTTGCTCTCTGAGCAAAAGCAACCTGGGGCGGAAAGGGTTAATTCCATCTTACCATCTACCAGTGAAGGCAACACTGCTTACTGGCTTTCCCTCTTTGGCTTGCTCAGCTTGCTTTTTTATATCAAGCAGCCCCATCTGTCCAGGGGTGTCATCGCCCCCAGTGGGCTGGACCCTCCCTCATCGATCGTTAATCAAGAAAACGGTACAGACTTGCCCACAGGCCAATCTGATTGAGGCAGTTTCTCCATCGAGGGTCCCTCTTCTAGCTCAGCATTTCTCAACCTATGGGTGGCAGGCGACTCCTTAGAGGGTCCAACGAACCTTTCACAGGGGTGGCCTAAGACCATCGGAAAACAACAGACGTTTGCGTTATTATTCACGACTATCAGAACCACAGTTATGAAATGGCAACAAGAAAACACTGTTGTGGTTGGGGTTACAGCATGAGGAATTGTGTCAAAGGGCCGCAGGGTTAGACAGGTCGAGAATCAGCTCTGCTCTAGCTTGTGCCAAGTTGACAAAAACAAACAGCTAACAGCGGAGAAACTGTGCTGGGTGTATCACAGCAGCACTTTCTCCCGTGTTTGCTCCAGGCAGGATGGCGGATTGCCCAGGGTACAGTCTGTCTGGCGTGGCTGCCTCCTTGCTCTTCATTCTGCTGACTGTGAAGCACCCAGGTAGGGTCCCTCCCTCCCTTGCTGGCACGCCCTGAGGATCTAAGTTGCACAACCCAACTAGACAGTGCAGTAACTCAGGGTGTGGAGGTCCAGGGCTCACGCTGGGCTGTCCCACCCCGGCTCCGGAAAGCTCTTGACTTAGGCAGCTGTGAAAGTCCCTAGGAAAACGAGCGTCACTGGGTAGCTGGAGCATGCGCCGTTTTCATCCCGTGGGTAAGACGTCAGCATGTAAATGCCAGCGGCTGGTGACACAAGATCTCTGTTTAAGTTCTGGAGAGCCTTTTTGAGCAGTATCTATTTTATTTCATCTTAAATCTGAGTGAAATAAGTTTATC
Organism: Cricetulus griseus; assembly: GCF_003668045.3. Lineage (NCBI taxonomy): Eukaryota > Metazoa > Chordata > Mammalia > Rodentia > Cricetidae > Cricetulus > Cricetulus griseus. Next base: position 230,464,164 of record NW_023276806.1, read on the forward strand.
CTTATGGCTTATTAGCTTTTAATGTTACATGGGGGGAGGGGCTCAAGTGTGTGGAAGTCAGAAGACCATTGGCCAGAGCTGTTTCTCTTCTTCCACCATGTGTACCCTGGGACTTGAACTCGCTTCTCCCGGCTTGGCTGCAAGTGTCTTTCCCTGCTAAGCTTCTGAGGCCCTTCCTCTCCCTAGACAGGGTCTGTCATAGCCTAGGCTGGCCTCTAACTCACATGGTAGTCCAGATGAGCTTGAACTCCTGATATTCCAGCTGGGGCTGCAGAGGAAGAACGTGGAATAAATGACATTTGAAATTTTTAGGCATAGCAACTGTACTTGCTGGTTTTGTGTGTCAACTTGACACAAGCTAGAGTCATCAGAGGAAGGAGCCTCACTTGAGGAAATGCCTCCATGAGATCCAGCTGTAAGGCATTTTCTCAGTGATCAATGGGCAGGGGCCCAGCCCATGGTGGATGGGGCCATCCCTGTGCTGTTGGTCCTGGGTTCTACAAGAAGCTGGGTTGAGCAAGCCATGGAGAACAAGCCAGTCAGCAGCTCCCCTCCATGGCCTCTGCATCAGCTCCTGCCTCCAAGATTCCTGCACGGTTTGGGTTCCTGATGAACAGCAATGCTGAAGTGTGAGCCAAATAAACTCTTTCTCCCCCCAAATGCTCTTTGCTCATGGTGTTTCGTTGCATCAATAGAAACCCTAAGACAGCAACCTACAGAATTATCAAACATTTTCAGATATCAAGGTAGCTGACTTAAAATTTGACCAGAAGACTCAAATTTTCTAGGCTAGTCATGCCTCTGTGAAACCCACATTTGCCACCTACTGGACTTTGGCTTTCTCCAAAAGGAAGGAAATAAACCAAGTCAGTTCCCTCCCTGGAGTGAGCGACCCTGGAAGGCTGCAGTACCTAGTGGCATTGTTGATTTACGCAAACTCAAAATGGCTATAGAATCAAGATAAAGCTCCCCATGGAAATACCAACTCACACATCAATTATTTGGGGATGAAGCCCAGTGGTGTTGTCACTGTTAGTGCCTTAAAGTTGGGTGGTTTAAGAGTACAAATCTCAGGGCAGGAGAGGCCGTGGCTCCATTGTTGACAGTGCTGAATGCTCTTCCAGAGGCCCGAGTTCAGTCACTAGTACCGATGACAGATGGCTCACAACCACCTGCAACCCCAGCTCCTAGGGATCTCATGCTCTCATCTGGTCTGCACACACATGTGTGTACCCATACAAAGGTGCATAACTAAAAATAAAATACTTTTAAAAAATCCCAGATTTCAAAGGATTCTTAACCATGGAATTGCCTCACGATCACAAGGCTGGTTGGTGATAGATTCATGCTCAAACTTTTAAACTTTAGGATACAATGTTTCTTTTTTAACCAGAAAAATGTGCAGATTCCCATGCTTGGGTTCTCTGAAACATTGACACGAAATCCTGCCTGCCTCCTGGCACCAAATCCCAGCCCCTCGGCTGCTCAAAGCGAGCATCCCCATCCTCTCTCTGTTTCCCTTTCACTGCTCTGTAGATGAATTCAGGGTCACTGGTCCTGCCCTTCCCGTCCTGGCCAAAGTTGGGGAAGATGCCCTGCTGACATGTCAGCTCCTCCCCAGGAGGACAGCAGCACACATGGAGGTGAGGTGGTACCGGTCCGACCCCGATGCGCCTCTGATTGTGCACCGGCATGGAGCCCAGGTGGCAGGGCTGCAGGTGGAAGGCTACAGAGGCCGGGTGGAGTGGACAGAGGACAGTGCTGACGAGGGAAGTGTGTCTCTGAGGATTCGCCAGATCCACCCAGGTGATGACGGGCAATACTGGTGCCGATTCCAGGAGGGGGACTACTGGGGAGAGGCGAGCGTGCTGCTCCAAGTGGCAGGTAAGGGTCCTGTTTCCCATTGCCCTCTCCTGGCTCCCTCCTCCACCCCATAACTGCGGCCTGCTTAACATGACGGTCTCCTGCTTCATCCACTCCCTACGAATGCCTTAATTTAATCCTTTTTGAGAGAATAAACTGTATTGTGGGAGCTGGAGCAATGGTTCAGCAGTTAGGAGTGTTTGTTGCTTTTCCAGAGGACCCAGATTTGATTCCTGCACCAACACAGCAGCTACAACCTCCTTTAACGAACCCAGTTCCGGGGCATCCAATGCCTTCTCTGGCCTCCACAAGCGCCAGGCCCACGTGTGGGGCACAGAGGCTCATGCAGACGACACCCATACACGCAAAATACAATTTAACAAAGCACTATTGTGCATTCATATCCCATTTTCTTTATCCACTCATTTTTGGGTGGGCATGTAGGCTGGTCCCACAACTTGGGCTTCGACTGGGCTTTGGGAAGAGTTCTGCAGTGAATGAAATGGACTTAAATTCCCTTGGGTGTTTTCCCAGAAGTGGGACAGTGGGGTTACACATCCATTTTGCTTTTAGTGTTTTTGAGAAACTTCCACACTTAACATTTTTTTTTTCTTGACTCTCATGGTTGAAATTGTTCCCATCACTGTGTTCGATTGATTCAAAGTGGATGTGAGAATCTGTATTTCTGAGATGCAAGCCGACCTGGACACTGATTGCGTCACACTGGGGGACTTTTAGAATTAAGCCAGGTGTTTCCTCTGGGCACAAGTGAGTGGCTTATTCATTTATTCCCTCAGCCGGTAAACGGTTGTGATATTAAAGAAGGCACTTCATGACTTATACAAATTAGTTAGACTTCCCCATTGAAAAAAATTTAAGGTACAGTAATTTTCCATGCATTTACTGCGTGCCAAAATTGCAACTGCCGACGGAAGAAACGGAAGTAGCCCATGACTGTGATGTCTGAGTTTAATAATAAATACCTAATTTAAATTAGAGTCCAAATATCATTCTAAAACAGCAGGCGTGGCACCTTGGACAGAGAACACTGAGAACGGGAAAAAGTGTATCTGGGGGCACAGATGCTATCGCGAATAAACACATCACATCTCTGCAGCGCCAGAGACACAAAATGAATTCTGTCATGTTTTCCTCCTCTCCCTTTTCACCATCTGAATCTGAAGAAAAGTATGGTCGGATGCTAAAGCTTAAAGACACAGAATGGGGAACAAATAAAGAACCAGAACTCAGTTGAGTGGGGAGAAACCCTGGTAACTCGCTTCCGGGTCCGGAGCTCCCACCTTCTCCCAGGGTCTCGGTTCCCTCTGGAATTCTGTGGACTTCAAGGATGTTCTCTCTCTCTCTCTCCCTGTCTCTCACCCCTCTCTCTTTCCCTCCCTCCCATCCCCCCTCCCTCCCACCTCCCCCCCCCCCCGTCTCCCCCTCCTTCCCTCTCTCCCTCCCCTCTTTCTCTCTCTCCCCAGCCCTAGGATCGTCCCCAAACATCCACATAGAGGGACCTGGAGAAGGAGAGGTCCAGCTCGTGTGCATCTCCCAGGGCTGGTTCCCTGAGCCTGGGGTCTACTGGGAGGGCAGCTGGGGAGAAAAGCTGTTGAGCTTCTCTGAGAATCACATGCTGGGTGAAGATGGGCTGTTCTATGTAGAAGACACACTAGTGGTCAGGAACGACACTTCAGAGACCATTTCCTGCTCCATCTACAACCGTGACCTCAAAGAGGCCAAGGAGGCCACCATTGTCCTGCCAGGTCAGTGCTCTGCTTCGAGCACCACGAAGGGGGGGGGCTCAGCAGTAACCCGTATTTTCTTTAATCATATTTAAATAATATGTTAAAATTCATAAAGATTTTTATAAGAAAAGCATATGGTGCACTTTGATTAGATGGCAGTTCATAGTATTTCAGTAATTTTCAAGTTCTATGTTTTACTCCAGTGTTTGTTTTTCCTCACAGATGTCCAATACATTGGAAATACAATAAAAATAGTCCTCCATCTGAGACATGTCCCTGTGCCATGCCAGTTACTTCCAATTACATGCTTAGTCAGAATGGGATGGCTTCTTTAACAGCTTCTTAATTGTAGTCTTGTCAATAAATAGTAACAAAAACAATAATCAAAATACACAAAACCATAGTGTGGACATGTTTCCTATGTTGTCAGAAGTTAGAGCAGGGAGGAGAGAAACACCGAACAATTTTGGTAGCCCAGAAAAATCTTCATGCTCAATGATAAACATCTATTTACTGTCTAGTATCATCTATTACCTACCTATCTTATCTACCTAATATATCAATCATATATCTGCCATTTATTACCTATCACTCATATATCTAATCTGACACCTAGCTATCTACCAATCACCAACATCTATTAACCTATCATTGACCTATCATCTATCTATAATATCATAATCTATCAATCACATATCTTTCTAAATATCTAACATCAACCTGTCTGTCATCTGTCTGTCTGTCTCTTTTCTATTTGAAAAAGACCTTTGTTTTCCTTTTGAGACAGAGTCTCAGTCTGTACTCCAGACTGGCCTCAAAACTCACAGCAATCCTCTTGGCTGAGCCTCCCAAGGGCTGTTTACTATAGGTTGCACTGACACACACAACTAGACTTTGCTATTATGTGGCAAGTATTGTCTCTAAATACCTTAATTAAACTGATACTTTTAGGATACTCTATTGTTTTTCTTTATTTGTTTGGGCCTTTTAAAATACCAATATCCTATTCAGATTACAGCTCCACCTTTGCCATCAGCTCCTAGACTACTAGAGCTGAAGCCTGAGGGAATTCTGTTCCCTCAGGCACTGACTCTTCCAAAGCTCCCTAGGAAACTTATTTAAATCTCTGTCCCTGCTAAAGTACTTTAGATTCAAAATTAAGGTAGAATCCTGCTTCCCAGAGAGACCGAGCAGCAAGCAGCTCAGCTAGCTCACCTCCTCGTGTCTCCCAACAAGACCTCCTGCTCATCCTTGCCTTCCTTATAAACCTCTACCTGGCTTCTCCCCACAACTTCCTGTCAGCTGGTTGCTGACCCAGCCTCCTGACTGCAGGTGAATTTTATTTAACCAAACACATCTTTGCATCATTAAACAAATGTTCCAGAGCATAAACAAAAGTAACACACCTTACGTTAATAACACTCTGGATGTGTTGTTGATGTGAGCAGCTAAAAGTAAGTGTTGTGTTAATGCTACATCAGCGTCATAGAGTCCCAGTTTGGAATTCTATGTGATACTTGTTTGTGGCCATATACTTCATACTTAGCATTCATTTATAAAAATAATATATTTTTTTAACCATCACTTAATATCAGAAGAAGCAAACTGAACTGACAGTAATAGAATTGACAGCTTTTTGTTGTGAAAAAATATGTATTAGCAGATGATCCTTGGGAGAGAATTATTTACTACTTTTCATATTTTTCAAGAAAGATTGAGCTCTTAAATAAAATGTAAAGCTTACCTTTATTTCTGGGGATGGTTTCCTTCCTTCCCTTTTGACTAAATTCCTTAAAACATTTTTCTTCCTTCTCCAGAGAAACTGCAGACAGAGCTGGGTGAGTGAGAACCTCATACACACCTCTCCCTGGGGGTGGGGGCAGAGCATGGAAAGCCACTGGAACACTTCATAACCTCTGTGTGAGAGAGAGGCAGGGCTTCCCTGTGCTGGTGCAGATGGTATGAGAAGGGAATGGAAAGGCACAGGCCTCCACAGTCTCCTTCAGACACGGTTGCAGGGAAGGGCTTCTTCAATGTCTGTTGCTACACTCCCACCTGCCACACACTTTTAGCCCCTGACCAGAGGGTGGTGTGGATCCCCGCACCCAACCTAACCCCTGCTCACACAGCATGATCACCAAAGAGCCTTCATTTAATCCCACAGCAAGCTTAGGAGTAGCAGTGGGTAAATTCTATAGTTTAAAACTCCAAAAGCATGGACTGGTCTGGTGTGTAAAGTCAGTCAGATATGAAGTGATGGAGGATTCATTTTATTCTGAGAGTTTTAGCAGTAAAACCATCTTGGTGTGTAGCCTGAGCTTAAACTAGTGCTCTCTTCAGACTAGCAAGGCTTTACCTGAAACTCCACCCTGTGAGCCTGTGAGTCCCACCCTCCTCCAAATGTGACCCTGAGACTCATTCCTCCCCAGGGTTGCTTGCAGGTTCTGGACCTCACAGGAGATGCCTGTGTTGGTAGAGTTGCTTCTCCATGTTGCTTCATTCCTGTTCTCTGTCTGGTTTATTTAACAGCCACCTCAAGAGTGACTGGACCTTCCCAGCCCATTCTTGTCCGAATCGGAGAGAACATAGAATTAACTTGTCACCTGTCACCTCAAGCTGATGCTCAGAGCATGGAGGTGAGGTGGGTCCGATCCCACTATTATCCTGCAGTCCATGTGTCTGTGGACGGGGCCCACTGGGCTGGAGAGCAGATGGCGGAATACAGAGGAAGGACTGTGGTGATGCCTGATGCCATCCATGAAGGGAAGCTGACCCTGCAGATACATGATGCCAGAATTTCAGATGATGGGGAGTACCGGTGCCTTTTTGGGAAAGATGGTGTCTACCAGGAGGCCCGTATGGATGTCCAGGTGATGGGTAAGGATTCCAGACAGGTCTTTGGCCTCTCACACCTAACGCTGTGACAGATGCTGATTCCTGGGAGATGTCTCTGGCACCCAAAATACTCACCATGCTCATTCATTTTCCAGTTTATATTGAACTTTCAGTGTAGTAACCACCATAGATACTTCAAGATCACAACTTCAGGAATGATATTTTGAAGTTTTTAAATAAATATATTTTACTACTTCTGTTAACATGAATAATAAAAACCCAGAGACAAATATTGGGTTTCAAGTTGAAGACCAGAATAGCAATGCAACCAAGCCACTAGCTCTTACTGTAGACCAAAGATGGGTGATCCTGTCTCCAGGAATCCTCAGAGTGCAATGCTCTCCCTGACTGGAAACTAAACCTCACATGAGACCCTTTGCTCTTCCTTTTAACCACCCTAGTGCTGGGATTAAAGGTGTGAGCTCTGTTATTCTTTTTGACTGATTCACTATCGAGTAGCCCAGGGTGGTCATGGACACGCAAAGATACATCTGCTTCTGTCTTCTGAGTCCTGGGATTAAAGGTGTATTCCACCACCACCTGGCTTCTCTGGCTAGCTAGTATGGCTGCTGGGATTAAATGTGTGTATCACCACTGCCTGGCTCCATGGCTGTGGCTAGCTTTGCATTTTGATCCCCTGTGGCTTTATTAGATCATAAATAATATATCACCACAAATTATCTGAGAATTTCAAACCATGCATTTTTATCATATTCACCCCCAACTCCCCCCACTTAACTCTCCCAAGATCCACCCTCCCTTCATTACCCTACAACTTCCTAGCCTCTTTTTTTTATTATTAATTTAATAACCCATCAACTCCAGTTCTTGCTGTCCAGATACTCAGGGGGGTGGAGCCATCCACTGGAGCATTATCAGCCAACCAGGAGCCACACCCTCAGAGAGAACTGTCTAACCCCTTCCCTGAAGCCAACTGTCCACAGCTCCTCAGCTGGGGCGGGGCTCGTCATCCCTCACTTCTATGCTGAAGGGATTGGTCTTGTGCAGGTCTTGTGAGCTCAGTGGTCCTGTCACAGTCAGACTGTTCCAGTGCCCACCCCAAACCTCTGACTCTTACAACCTCCCTACTTCACCCTTCCATGGTGGTGGCTCAGCCCTGGGTGATGGGAGCCGGACACAGATGTCCCACTTGTGGCTGAGCACCCCCAATGACACTTCTCTGCACTTTGACAGTTGTGAGCTTCTGTCTTAACCACCACTCCCTGCCCAGAGAAACTTGTCTGATGAGGTCTGAGAGCTGTGCTAATCTCTGGGTACCCAGATAAAGAATTTGGAAGGCATTTTGATACTGTGTCCATTTAGCAAAATAACAAACAGTAGTAGAGTCACAACCATGAGTTCTTGGCCAGATTGGCAGTACCAGGCATTGCTGTGGTTTAAATTTTTATGTATTAGGACAATCAGGAAAGTAGGACTCTCAAGCACCTCCATAAAGTCGTCATAGGTTCCAGGAAATCTGAGAATATTCCCCATAACTTTATGCAAGAAACATTATTTCACAGTGTTACTGAGATTCTGGGGACTATGCAGTTTCCAGGAAGTGTACTGATTTGAAAACTCAGATAGATCTACCACATACACAGAACTCGTAAAGACTGACAGATTTGCTGTGCTCAGAGGGTGGCAGACAAGTCACCCAAGAACCATCTCTACAAGGTCAGCAAATGTTAACCAGGACATAGGCCCAAATCTTGGCTATCCTTCATATTTCCTTCTCTGAGTCCAAGTCTAAATTAGTGAGCAGATTCTTGAATGACTAGGGGATTTCTACATCACGTTCTGCCTCTGCCTTGAGAAACGTCTCCTAGCCAATTTCTTCCATGCTGCCCATATGTCTCATGTCTGATCAAAGCCACTGTTTTCAGGGCCACGAGGAAAGAGATGAGAGTCGAGGTTACAATATATATATATATATATGAAATTTTACCTAATATGAAATTTTACCTACTATAAGACTTTGGAATAGAAAAACAGAACAAGAAACCCTGTAGCCAGTCCCAGCTCCCAGAGGGTGGCCATTGGCCCAGAGCTCTGCTGTCCTCCCCAAGCCTCTCTTGCCTCCCCCTCCCTCAGGGAAGCATGCCAGGCTTCATCTCTGCTGCCTTGGTCTCTGTCCCCAGCGGTGGGCTCCACCCCACACATCACCCAGGAGGTCCTGAAGGATGGAAGCATGCAGCTGAGGTGTGCATCCCATGGGTGGTTCCCGAGGCCCCACGTGCTGTGGAGGGACGGAGGCGGAAGGGCTGTACCTTCACTTTCTGAAGCCTTCCATCAAGAAAGCCAGGGGCTGTTCCAGGTGGAGACGCTCCTGCTGGTCACCAACAGGTCCGTGGTGAATGTGACCTGCTCCCTCAGCCTCCCTGGAGGCGAGGAGAAAGCTGCTAGGCTTCCTCTCTCAGGTTGGTGACTGCATGTCTTCCTCTGCTGTGGGAAGTGTCAAAACGGTTTGCCACTTACAGGAAGCTGCGTTTTTTGTTTGTTTGTTTGAGAGGTTTCATGTGCTCGGACGGCCCTGGGACTTGTGCTCCTCCTGCCTCCACTCGTGAGTGCTGGGATTCCTGGTCTCAGCCGCTGCTGCAGCTACTGTCCTCCTGTCCCTGTTCCTCTCCTGAATCTCCTCCTCCTCCTCCTCCTCCTCCTCCTCCTCCTCCTCCTCCTTCTCCAATTTTCCTCCTCTTGTGTCCTTATTTTCTTCTTGTCTTCTCCTATTTCATTTTCTTCTCTTGGATGGGGTATTTTTAAATAAAACTTTAAAAAATAAATCAATGTCGCTAGGCGTTGGTGGCGCACTCTTTATTCCCAAAACTCAGGAGGCAGAAGCAGGCTAATCACTGTGATTTCGAGGCCAGCCTGGTCTACAGAGCTACATAGAGAACCCTGCCTCAAAGTAAATCAATAGGTAAATAAATAAATAAATAAATGTCTCCTGCAAAGTTTGTCCTCAGGTCACCTAATAACATTCCTTTGAGACTGTTTCTGAGTCTCTCTCTCTGTTTCCCTCCCTCCCTATCCCTCCCTCTCTCTCATGGATGTTTTCTGTATTAGAAATCAATTTTCCTCAAGACTCTTTTAGTTTTTTATATATAGTCTGGCTCCCTTCCTCCCTCCCTCCCTCCCTCTCTCTCATGGATGTTTTCTGTATTAGAAATCAATTTTCCTCAAGACTCTTTTAGTTTTATATAGATATAGCCTGGGAGACTACATTTCACCACAGTATTTATTATTCCAGTCATTCTGTGATGCCGTGATGTAATTGGAAACAGAGGAGGAAAGTGGGCAGGGCACCAAAGATAAATTTGCCCCTTTCGCTTGGCTTCTGTGAAATCTGAGAGACCAAGTCCTCAGGCTGTTCCTGTGAAAGGAGACAGCTTCACATTTTCCAAGTCTCATGACTTCCTGGGGTTTGCATTTCAGACTCCAAGATAGCTTTGTTATGGATGGCCCTGCCTGTTCTGGTGCTGCCTCTTGCCATGGCCATTGACCTGATCAAGGTGAAGCACCGCTCCAAAGGTAAGTGGGTTAATAGAACGGACAGACACTTGGCCATTCTTCAGCAACTGATGAGTCCCAGGAGTCCCTGGCTTACATTCATGTCATCAAGATTCCGTGATGAGTGAGCTTGGAGTTCACACATGAAACAGCAATGGGGTTAAAACACAATTCACAGGGGGCTAGAGAGATGGCTCAGGGAATGTGAGGCTCCCATGGATCTGGTAGTTGGAGTCTTGGTGACTTCATTCTCTCAGCTTTATCTGGTCTCAAGGTGACAATGAAGTCATGAAACCTCAGTACAGATGGAGAAGAGGACCCAGAAGGAGGTTAGGAGGGGGCTGCAGAGCTAGATGGCTTGGGAGTTAAGAGCATTGGTTGCTCTTGCAGAGGACCTGAGTGCAGTTCCCAGCACCCACATGGTGGCTCACAACCATCTGTAACTCCACTTTGAGGGCACTGACACCTTCTTCTGGCCTCTGCAGGCACTAGACATGCGTGGTTCACAGACATACATGCAAACAGGCAAAAAAACATTCATAGACATAAAGTAATAAAAGTAAATAATTTTTAAAGGAAGTTGGAAAAAGAGACAAAGGTGGGCAGTAGGAAAGAAGAATGACAACAAAGTTTGGTGACATCTGTGTAAGAAAATGCCACAATGGAACCTATCACTTGGGGCTGGAGAGATACCTCAGGGGTTAAGATCACTGGCTGCTCTTGCAGAGGACCTGGCACCCACATGGCAGCTCATAACTGTAACTCTAGTTCTAGGGAAGTTGTTTAGCCTCAGGCTTCTTGTACAGCCTTTCCAATACCCAACCATGATCCCCTGCTCTCATCTGTTATCCCATCCCCACCACCAAGCAGGAAAGCTCCAATCTGCTAATTCCTTCAGTCAAGTGGACTAAACCCTATCTGGTCCCCAACTTGTGGTGCTCCATCTCTCTATCAGCGTACAAATTACTCAATCCAGTCACATGCTTTCTTTGAAACCAGGGCCATCTCATTTTCCAGTTACCACAGAGCTGCCTCCTGAAGCTCCCGTTGGTCCCTTGGCCCCCAAGTGCCTCTCTGTGTCCCTGTACATACATGACCATGTCAACTCACCCCAGACCATGAGTTCAGGTGACTAAAAATTTGCCCTCTGCTGGTGGCAAGCATTTGGTCTTTCTTAGCTTTCTTGAATGGAGGATCTCCTTCACTGAAAATTGAACAGGAAGAGATTAGGGCAGAGCAGTGATGACGGTGAGCCCAGCCACGGTGTTAGATTGGAAGGGGACAGCTTGCAGATTCAATGTCTTCCTTTGCACTGAACAGGAAGAACAACCTACAAGACACCAAGTGTGTAGCATGGGCAGGATTGCCTCTTCTGGCATGAGGCAGAGAGAGGAGAACTCCCCAAGCTCTTTCTCAGCTGTTTCCATAGTACCAAAGCCAAACTGAAAAATCATTTTTCAGGGCAGATGTCTAGCATTTATTTCTAGTTTATATGTATCATTCATAGGTGTGCCCTGCCTCTTCTATTACCTAGCTCCACAAACTTATCTTAATTGAAATCCATACGGTTGTTTTACCTTTCCCGGTGACTTCTCTCTCTGATGAATCCTACTGTATACTTTTCTGCAGTGTTCGGGGCTCTGTGGTTTGTCAGCATTTCATCTCAGTCCTAGACACAGCCAGAAGCCTTGGGACACTGCTCTGTCTGCTCCAGCATTGCCTCTCCTTTCTTTCTCTTTGTCCTTGGCACCTGTAATTTCCTCTTCTATTTTCCTTCCAGACCCCAAACACCACAGCAATCAGCAAAATCTCAAGAATGATGAAAGCCACAGGAGGGTTTCCCTCTGACCAGAGGCTCTGAAGGTAGAGGAGGAGGAGGAGGGGGAGGAGAAGGAGGAGGAGGAGGAGGAGGAGCCCAGTGCGCTCACTTCCGGAATACCCCATCCTTCTTCCCATCTTTCCACTCAGTGAGCAGCCCCACTGCCCTGACATAGGAGCAGCTTCACCTGCTGGTGTCCAAAAGTGGCTCACAGTGAGGAGCACTCTACTGGCGTCAGCCATTGTCATCTTGGACCCACCCTCACACAGCGATGGCATTTTCTCTCCCTTTGCCTCCTCCTGCTGTTCCTCGGGCTGGGGACCATCCCTTGCCTGTGCACAGCAGTTTTTCCCAGCATCTTCTGGACTCATCGTGAGGATAAGAAGGGGAACCTAGATCTGGAGAGAAATGCCACTCGTCTGAGACCTGGATGGGTTTTTCTAGAAGTGTTCTACCCAGCAGCTCCAGAGGAAAAAGCACCCACCTGCAGGAATGGGGAGAAGGCTTCTTTTCTTTTCCCACAAGATAGAGAACTGACTGTGACTCACAGTTACAGAAGACCCGGCACCTACACTACAAATCAGAGCAAAAATAGCTGGGCAATTAAGAGCACTGGCTGTTTTCCTGCAGAGGACCTGAGTCTGATTCCCAGCACCAACATGGTGGCTCACAACCAACTATAACTCCAGTTCCAGGGAATCTGGTATCCTCTTCTAGCCTGTGAGGGCACCAGGCATGCACCTGGTACACAGGCATACATACAGGCAAAGCATCCATAGAAATCAAATAAAAATAATTTTTAAAAAATAATAAAAGATCAGACCAAAGCCTGCCATGTGCTCTCTATCTGAGTGTGTCTGCCCCTGGGTCATGGAAGGGCAATAGGAAAAAGTCAGAAAAAAAAGCTAATATTTAAATTCCTCTTATGGTATTTTATTCCTATCTAAGCCATGTGGTGGTGTCTCATAGAACACTAAACTTCCATGCCTAAACCAGTAACTTCTTAAATTAACTACTGTTCTATTGTTTTGACTAAACAGCCTGACCAAGGTAACTTACAAAAGAAAGCATTTAATCTGGGGCTCGTGGTTCCCAAGGATGAGTCCATGGCCATCATGGTTGGAGGGAGCATGGCGGCAGGCGGGCAGACAGGCATGGAGCTGGAGCAGTAGCTGAGAGCTCACACCTGATCCACAAGGATGACACACAGAGAGAGCTAAGTAGGAACTGCATGTCCTTTTGACTCCTCAAGGTCCAACCACACCAGTGACACACTTGTTCCCAAAAGGCCACACCTCCTAATCCTTCCAAACAGTTCCACCAACTGGGGACTAAGCACTCAATCTTAGTGCCCTGTCTATCTTGTTCAAAACGCCACACTCTTTGTAATTCTTCTCTAAATGTGCTTTTTTAATGCCCTAGTGGAGATTCCGTGAACAACAAAAGCAGCTGCATGATTCCACAAGGAGTCCCTTTGGCTTTTGTTTTTTATTGGCAATCCATTCGTTTTCTCTTACTGTCACATCTCATCATCATGTCCTTACAAACAGAACCTGCCAGTGGACCAATGTAACCAGCACCCACATAAAAACAGCAATGTCAGGATGCTGTATCCTGCAGGAAGGACCCAGAACATGTTGATTTTTTCCAATAAATTATTTTTTTATTAGTTCAAATTAGAAAGAAGCCTGCTTCATGTGTCAATCCCTTCTCCCTCTCCCTTCCCTCCTTCCCCACCCCCACCTTCCCCCACCCCATTCCCCTCTGTTCCTGAGGGAGGGTAAGGCCCTCCCTGGGGGATCCCCAAAGTCTGGCATATCATCCTGGGCAGGGCCTAGGCCCTCCCCCATGTGTCCAGGAGAGAGCGTCCCTCCATGTGGAATGGGCTCCCAAAGTCCTTTCTTACTCCAGGGATAAATACTGATCTACTACACAGAGACCCCATAGAGTTCGAGGCCTCCGCACTGGCATCCACATTCATGGGTCTGTATCACTCCTGTGCTGGCCTCTGAGACATCAGTCTGGGGTCCATGTGCTCCCCCTTGTTCAGGTCAGCTGTTGCTGTGGGTTTCACCAGCCCGGTCTTGACCCCTTTGCTCATCACCCCTCCCTCTCTGAAACTGAGTTCCAGAGTTTAGTTCAGTGTTTAGCTATGGGTGTCTGTCTCTGCTTCCATCAGCCACTGGATGAGGGCTCTAGGGTGGCATATAAGGTAGTCATCAGCCTCATTATAGGGGAAGGGCATTTAGGGTGGCCTCTCCACTATTTCTTAGATTGCCAGTTGGTGTCATCCTTGTAGATCTTGGACATGCTGATTTTCAGGGTGCATTTGAGTTCACCTTTAAGTCTCATTTAAGCTCTCCTGGGCGCACTGCCCCATTTCTTGGGTGGAAGAGACATGAAACTCGACTGCACTGTTTTTTATTATAATTCCTCAGGTAATATTTGCCACCACACCACGGCCAGTTAAGGAGGACAAAGTTCTGGACAACAGTCAATACTCTGAGGCACAATCCATCTTCCCAGAGTTGCCCCAGGAGGGCTGCCACACACTCTTAGGATCATGGAAACAAATATGTGCATGAACTTGGTCCTTGGTGAAGTACAACAGATCCAAGCTGAAGAAGCAAGAACCAACTCTAAGTGGACTTCAGCCTCCTGAAGGAACACAGCCACGGGAGTCCAAAGTAGAAGCAAGAAAGTCTAAGCTGGTCAGAAAAGAACAGCAAAGGCTGCCCAGGGAGAGGATGGCAGATAATCCCGAATATATAATTAACCAAGGGGTTATGTCAGCAGTAGATTAGCACATTATACAACCAGCCAGCTGCCTCTTAGGGTCAGACTCAGCCATACACTCTGTGTTAGGTCACCTGATAATGATAATGGCAAGCGCTGTGATAATCTTGAGATCAGTTCTGAGACCGCAGGAGACCTCTGACCTCTTCCTGAGAGGGTACACGCCTTCACCCCCTAGTGGACTCCATGTCCTCCTATTAATTATGCAGTAAAGAAGACAGGAAAACAGCGTGGGGGAGGGGTGGGCGCCAAGTCCCAACCTTAGCTGAGGATCTGTGGACATTTGATAGCTGCTGGAAGGAAGTTCAGTGTTCTTAATAGAGTGGTCCTTGCTCTACTGAGGGCAGGCTCACTACAGCGCAGGCTCCCAAGTGTGGTGTGGAGAGGGAGGGAGGGAGAGAGAGAGAGAGAGAGAGAGAGAGAGAGAGAGAGAGAGAACAAAAGGGGGGGTGGATAGATGAAAACACACTGTATGAAATTTTCACAGATTAATGAAAACATTATTTTTGAAAGGAAGATGGCCTTCCCAGAGGAATTGCATACTTCTTTTTGATTTATATATGCTCCAGGCATATTTAAAACTTGACGGCATAGCAAATACATTTCACTACTATATATTTTTCCTTTAAAACAATCTTCTCTTCTTTTCCACGCTTAAAATATTTTGCTAGCT
Organism: Cricetulus griseus; assembly: GCF_003668045.3. Classification (NCBI taxonomy): domain Eukaryota; kingdom Metazoa; phylum Chordata; class Mammalia; order Rodentia; family Cricetidae; genus Cricetulus; species Cricetulus griseus. Next base: position 230,479,468 of record NW_023276806.1, read on the forward strand.
TATGCTGTCAGTATTCTTGTACAATAAAATGCTTTTCCCATCCCCTTTTATTTAATTTTTTTCAGTAAAGGACTGGGTGTGGTGGTGCAGACATTTAATCAGGTGGATCTCTGTGAATTCAAGGCCAGCTTGGTCTGCATAGCCAGTTCCAGGACAGCCAGGACCACACAGAGAAATCCTACCTGGAAACAAAACAAAAATAAGTAAACAAACAAAGCAAAAACCGCGGTTCAGGGAGTGATGACTCAGAGGTTAAGAGCACTGGCTACTCTTCCATAGGTCCTGAGTTCAATTCCCAGAAACCTCATGGTGACTCACAACCATCTGTAATGAGTCTGGTGCCCTCTTCTGGCCTGCAGGGATACATGCAGGAAGAATACCATATAGTTAAATACATAAATAAATAAAAAATAAATAAATAAATAATTTTTTTTAAAAGAAGCCATTAAAACCCTGGTTCAATTTCCAACTGCAACAAAATGAATGCACCAATTTATCAAGACCATTTAGGTCAAATCCAGTATCCTAGATATTGGCCATCTCCAAAGCTGCCTCTCTTTTCTCTAACGTATGCTGGCTGGTTTTTTCTCAACTTGACACAACCTGAGGTGAACAAGAGGGAGCCTCAACTGAGAAAACCGCCTCCATCAGGTTGTCCTGTAGTTAGTCTGTGCTGCATTTGCCTGGTTAGTGACTGCTGTGGGAGGGCCCAGCACACTGTGGATAGCACCATCCTTACTGTATGAAAAAGCAGGCTGAGGAAGCCAAGGGGAGCAAGCCAGGAAGCCTCTGCTTCAGTTCCTGCTGCTTCCACTTCCTGCCTTGAGTTTCTATTCTGACTTTCTGTGATCTGCAGGGTAAAGTAACTCTATCCGCCCAACACCCATCAGGACGCTCACCTCTCCTCAGCTACTCACTTTCACCTTTAGCTGATGGCAGCTTCCTCAAAGTCATTGCTTTTTCTGAAGAAATGCTTGCACAGCCACCACTTGCTGTCCCCTCCAAGGCTGCATAGTCCTTTCCTTAGCTCCCATCTCCCTTTGAAGTTTACTAGACGCTTCCCCACCTGCTCCATCCCATCCTGATACACCCACACAGCCCCTGAGAAAGGGGATCGATACCATCCCACGCCATCCTTCACACCCTGACAGGGTGCAAGCAGGAGAGCGTGTTTGTCTGTTCCCACCATGCCCACAGTGTGATCCAAGACACCAATCAGTACTAAGGAATCTATGGGATACAACCAGAGTGGAGAGAGTGGGGACAGCAAGCCAGGAGCCTTCAGAGCACAGCATAATCATTGCCTCAGGGACCTTCCATTATCACACAATTTACAGCCTAAGTACAGGCTAAAAGGTCAATGGGGTTTTACAACAGACAGACTAGTCTCACTTAAAGCAAAGGATTTTTTTATTGCAATGTGATGGGAGTTGTCTTTCTTTTAGACATTTGTCTTATTGGTTGATGAAAAAACACTGATTGGCCAGGCAAGATGATAGGTGGGACTAGGAGACAAGGAGAATGCTGGGCATTGTAGGCAAAGAGCAGTCGTATGTAGCACACAAAGGACTAAGAGGTCCAGCCCCTTCTCTGGTAAGATAAGATAAGAACACGTGGGTTAATAGAAATGGGTTAATATGCAAGACAGAGCTAGCCAATAAGAGGCCCTAGTCACCGGCCAACAGATATATAATTAATATAAGTCTCTGAGTATTCATTTGGAGTTGACATATCTGTGGACCAGGCTGGCAGGAAGAACAATCCATAACAGCAGCGGTGGTGTACTCTTGGAAGTGTGAGAAAGGGCAGGGAAATCATGAAAACATATTCCTCATGAAGCTGTATTTACCCTGATGTGCAACCCAACAAATCTTTATGTCAGATGAGGATTTGGAATCCACCAAGGCATGTTTGCAAACTCACCTTGTGACTTAACCCTTCTATACAGAATAGAGGGTCCAGGTCTAGAAATGTGGCAGGCTTTCACCTGAGCCCTGCAGGGAAGCAGAAGCAGGGTGAAGAGGTCTCTGGGCAGAGAGAAGCTCAGGGAATGTGCCATCTTTCCTAGGTTTGGGAAGAGTGTGGTCCAGAGGGAGGTCCTGCAAACATTGGGGAAGAGATGACAAGAGACTGCCAAGGTAAGAGGGGCGTGGCTAAGGGGTTCATGGTGGTGCTAAGAAATGGTCACCTGGGGCTCTCAGTACCTTTCTCAAAGGATGCCAGGAACACCCTTGTCACTCACACAAAGACCTTCTGATTCCCTTTTCCAGAGACATCCCTGAACAGGTCACTAGTCTGCCCATGGCCTCTCTAATCCCTGGGAGAGAACATGTTATCCCATAGACCAAGACAGGGGAGGCAAGAGGCAAACAGAGAGAGAAATGGCTGTTTCAAGCTTGGTTCAGCCTCCTTGAATTTTCTCTCACACCTCCTCTGTGAAAAAGGACTCTGATTGTCCTCTACCTACCCCAAGATTCATGCTGTGAACCTCTGAGAGGCTCATGCAAAACTTGCATTGTCTAAGTTCTTAGAGAGATGAAGGCTTCTGGGCATCACTCACTACCTCAGAGAGGCAGCTAAACAAGGTAAACCTGTCCTGCCTCCCAGCTCACCTTCTTGGCTCTCCTGTAAGTCTTGATGGAGATGCTTCAGGAGGCTCAGGATCTGGGATGAAGGCTTAGGTGGACATTTAAGAGATTCAGAGAACTGGAGGCAAGATGCTCCTCCCAGGAAACTCCAGGAGTCAGCCCCCCTGCCATCCTCCAGAAAGTTTCAAAACCAAAGGTGAAATAAGATTAGAAGAGAACTTCAGAACAGACAACAGAACAGCAATAATTACATGGTTATGAGGTGCAGCCAAGAGCTGGAGCAACTGGTTTCTTTCTAAACTGGATGTGTTCCAGTTAGTAACATAGGTCTTGGACTCTTAAGACCTCATGGTTTGGGTTAATCTCCTGATATTATTGCTTATGCTTAGAATTTGGGGGTGAGCTACAGGACTCCTTGGTGCCTCTATTTCCTCATCTGAGATTAGGTTGGATGGTAATCCATGTCCTCAATTTTTTGAGATTATAAAAATTAACATATGGAAACAAGGGTGTCTATAACACACCCATTTAGCCCAGGGCTAACAAGTTCTATCATAAAGTCTGCTCCAGGCACATGAGTTTATCTGATGCTTTGATACATTGTCATCTCCTGGTCAGTCCTCTCTTTCATAAAAAATGAATTGAAAAGACATGAACATGTTTCAACTTTCTGATTCTCATTCACCCAGGCCTAGAAATTTCGTTTATGAGCATTGATTGTGTCATCCAGTTGGACTATGTACACAGCACTGACAGCTCTCAGCTGGGCCCTTCCTTCTCACTCCCATGTCGTGAGCAAGGAGAGAAGAGCTTGCTCTCCTCCTGTGAATTCCAGAGCAATCATGTTCCTGTTCAGAATGACAGAAAGGGTCAAGAAAGTTGTACTTTGGCTAGAGGGATGGCTCCATACTACTCCAGGGGATCTGCGTTCGACTCCCAGAACTCATGCCTGGAAGCTCACAACTGCCTGTAACTACAGCCCCATGGGATCTCATGACCTCTTCTCAACTCCCAGGACACTTGTGCTCATGCACACACATGCACACACACACACACACACACACACACACACACACAAGAGAGAGAGAGAGAGACGAGAGAGAGAGAGAGAGAGAGAGAGAGAGAGAGAGAGAGACCGTGCATGCACGACACAGACACATAATTAAAAATAAAGTAATTCTTGAAAACGAAAGAAAGAGAACACTAGTTTCGGTCATTGAATTCTAAATCTAAGATTGATCATCCACAAGCAGATCATAAGAGACATACAAGAATAAAACAAGAACAGACTGATGTTTTCTAACAAAACTGGATATTCACAATGCTGACTTAAAAATAAAAACTAAGCTTTGAGGAGAAATCATTTGAAGAAAATGATTCCCTCATAAATGGAGATGTCCACTAAGATTGGGTAACTTTCAGCAGTTGCCAAGAGATGATAACATACAGTAGAGTATGAAAATGCAAACTTGGGGGTCTGGAGAGATGGCTAGATGGTTAGGAGCACTGGCTGCTCTTGCTGAGGACCAGGGTTTAGCTCCCAGCACCCACATGGCAGCTCACACTGCCTGTAACTCAGGTACTGGGCATCTGACATCCCCTTCTGTCCTCCACAGACTCTGCACACACGTGGTGCACACACATGCATTTGGACAAAGCACCCATACACATGAAATACATTTTAAATGCAAATCTATTGTGAGTTGACAGAGCCCTCTGTTGGTTGCCATTTTGTTTTTGTTTGAGACACAGCCTTGTGAAGTTCATGTAACTCAGGCAGTACGAATTCTGTCAGAAGTCAGTCATGGAGAACATAGAGGGAGAAGCCTGCTTGGCTTTAGTCTCTAAACCAATTAACCATGTGAGTGACCCTCAGACCTGATTGCCTCTCCTGGTAATGTAGGAGGCAGTTTACTGTGAGAAGTCTCCAAACTGCTTTACTGTTGCTTATTTTATGGCTCAGCCCAGTACAAAGTCCCTTGGGCTTTTATTTCCACTCTTGAAGTAACTGAAGAGCTGGAGATGACTGCAGCTTCCTCCTAGACTCCTGGGGGAAACTCAAGCCAGAGCCTGGGGGGAAACCCTGTGTGTCCCCCATGCAAAGAATATCTCTGAAAACCGACACAGCCACACCGTTGAGTGTGCAGGTCACCAGGCCAGGCTTCAGATCACTGAGGATCCCAGGAGCTTCCAGGAACCCACAGCTCAGTCCAAACGGTGAGTGAGGAGTTTGTGACTGTGAGAAGGTCTGTCCAAGGGAGGTGTGGGCCTCAAAAAGGGGGTATTGAAGTCATGAGAATGTTGTGAGAAATGGCCCCTTTATTGGGAAATAAGAGAGTAAATGAATAAATAGAAGAATAAATAAATAAATAAGAGTGAAGACAGACTGGATGCGTGGGTAATCCACTTCCTCCTGTGACTCCAGTGCCTTACACTGAACTCAGGGAATCCAGCTCTGAGATCCCCTCTCTGACCATGGACCCACAGAAAGGTCAGAGAGCCCCACTCAACCCCCCCAACAGAAAATGCTTGGCAGTTTCCCATGTCCATGAGGGAACTGTTGGCCTTCAGAATAAAGAGAGGACATGAAAGGCCTTGAAGAGTAGTGGGGTTGGTGGGTTTTGTCTTAAGAGTTTTGTGGGAGACACAGTTAGAAACCTGTGGATATTGCTAAGTCTTTGAACTTTTCCTGAGAACCTCCAACTTTTGCCCTTCTACAGGTGAACTTGTCCTTGACCTTCCCTCTGGAGATGAAGGGCTCTCCCACCTTCCCTCCAGATGGCTGTCTCCTCTCTCTGCTACTCCTGGTGTCCACCATAGTCTCGGGAGGTCAGTGCTCTACCTCCTGCTCTGTATTTATTTTCTTGTTTTTAATGGCTTCTCTCAAGTAAATATAATCACTTGTCCAAGAAAATATCCCCCCCATCCTTTGGGTAGTTTTTATAAAACTCAGAACATTTACTCAGAACATTTTATAAAACTCAGTGACATTTACCTAAACCTTCACTGAGTGTTGGTGAGTTTAGCCTGTTATGGGCTCCTGTGTCTGATGAGATAGCCTTCCTGAGGTTCACAGGGTGTGTCAGTTTCCTCCTTGCTGTGGCCAGCTACCAGACAAGAGGTAATTTCAATGGGAGGTGTTCAGTTTGGCTTATGGTTTGAGGGTTTGGGCCACTGTGTCAGGGAAGGCGTGCATTGGGGGTTCTGTGTGCATAGGAGAACAAAGAATTTGGATTCATAATTCTTGGTTGTGATGTTGACTAAATCATTTATTCTCTGGGGGATATTGGCCCCTCCTTTATAAAGCAAAAGCACCCTCTAGAAGAAGTTCCCAGACTCCAGAGAGAACTCAGAAAGGAGATCATGTGAATGGCACAGTTGGGTATTATTTCCTGAATCTGATGTCAGGTGGTAAATATAAAAATCCAGATGAAACGTAGGGCTGTGCATGCTAGACATCTGGTCTACCTTCAAACACATGCTAGATATCTGGTCTACCTTCAAACACATGCTAGACATCTAGTCTACCTTCAAACACATGCTAGACATCTGGTCTACCTTCAAACACATGCTAGACATCTGGTCTACCTTCAAACACATGCTAGACAATTGGTTGACAATCAACACTAATGTCCAAAATATGCTCATTCAAAATTCTGCAATTTTTTTGTAAAAATCTTGGGAGGGGTCTGTGTATGTATGGATTTATGTATTCATGTGTGTAAGCTTGCATGTGTATTTGTGTGTGTGTGTGTGTGTGTGTGTGTGTGTGTGTGTATGTGTGTGTGTGTGAAGTTTATTATAGGATTGTTTATAATAATAAGGTGGAAGTGCTATAAATGTTACCCATTAGGAGAATCTTGACCATAATTGTATAGATTGTTAAAAATTAAATAAATAGGGTATAACTAACCATATTACTAAAATAGTTGGAAGCCCTCCATTGCCAAAACTGATGCATGATTGCATTCATGTGAAACCATGATTCACCACTGCATTGTGAAATAGTCTTTCTAATTGTACATATATGTACAATGACACCAGTGTTAGGTAGTTGAGAACACATGTCCTCTGAGTCACAGAGGCACCCCACATTTGGAAGCAATGTAGAACTGAAAAGAGCCTCACCCAGTGTAGCAATGGCTGCTGGAGCATCACTGTCTCTGGGGTGATGGCCAGGGCTGTCAACTCTCTCTCTCTCTCTCTCTCTCTCTCTCTCTCTCTCTCTCTCTCTCTCTCTGCTGTTTTTGTGATCTTGGCTATGTGGGCATACCTGAAGAATGTCCATTTCCTAACCTGACAATGAAATAAGGTGATGTATTTCAGCAGATTCAAAATACTGCAATAGCTGACATTCTGTATAAGTGCTGATGTTGTCAAAGTCCCAAGAACACACACACACACACACACACACACAGAGAGAGAGAGATTTATACACATTTATATAACTATTAAAATTTTATCTATTAAAATTTAATATTATGAGTGAGGGTTTCTCTGTGTAGCTCTGTCTTGGAACACACTCTGCAGACCAGGCTGGCCTCAGACTCACAGAGATCCACCTTCCTCTTCATCCTAAGTGCTGGGATTAAAGGTATGTGCCACCACCACCCAGCTCAAAGTTTAACATTTTTAAAAAGTAATACAAAGAGAAATGTGTCTGGTTCCCTAAATTTGAAAAGTCAGGATTGTGTGTTTGAAGTCTCATGTCTCTAACTTGATTCCATATCTGTCTCTGGTCCCAGAAGTGTCATCGTTTTCTGTGAGGGGACAAACTGAGCCCATCACGGTCCTGCTTGGGGCTGAGGCCACTCTGCCCTGCCAGCTGTCTCCTGCACAGAGTGCATCTCCCATGCACATCCGCTGGTACCGTGCCCGCCTCACCCCTGCTGTGCTGGTGTTCCACGATGGACAGGAGCAAGGAGATGTGCAGATGCCAGAGTACCGAGGAAGAACCCGGCTGGTAAGAGATGCCATCGCCACGGGAGATGTGACTCTACAGATACAGCAAGTCCAGGCTTCTGACGATGGTCTGTATCACTGTCAAGTTACACATGGCTTCACCTCCCAAGAGGCTGTGATTGAGCTCCGTGTCAAAGGTATGTGAGCTCTGCCCAGGGTGCTGGTTGTGATAAAAGATAGACAGCAAACTGTCCACAAACCTTCTTATGACCATCCTTGAGCTGCCTGTGATATTGGATGTGTTTATGTATCTGTGGGTCATCACTGCAGTGTGCAGTGAGAGTCAGACTGCAGGACATCACTTCAGTTTCCAGTGAGAGTCAGACTGTGAGACATGACTGCAGGGTGCAGTGAGAGTCACACTGTGTGACACCACTGTAGTTTCCAGTGAGAGTCAGACTGTGGGACATCACTGCAGTGTGCAGTGAGAGTCAGACTGTGGGACATCACTGCAGTTTCCAGTGAGAGTCAGACTGTGAGACATGACTGCAGTGTGCAGTGAGAGTCAGACTGTGGGACATCACTGCAGTGTGCAGTGAGAGTCAGACTGTGGGACATCACTGCAGTGTGCAGTGAGCGTAAGATTGTCTGCCATCAGAGGTTAACATCACAGACTTAACATTTATATACCAAAGGGGTATCTGTGTGCCTGTGTGTGTGTGTCTCTGTGTGGTGTGTGTGTGTGTGTGTGTGTGTGTGTGTGTGTGTGTGTGCCTGTGTGTGTCTGAGTGTGTGCCTGTGTGTGTGGTGTGTGTGTGTGTATAATTGTGTACATATGAAGGCAGGGGTCACACTCAGGTCACTGTGTGTGACAGGGCACTCATTGGCCAACTCAGCTAGGCTGGGTATCAGTGATCCCAGGACCCCACCTGTCTCTGGTCCAGAGCTGGTGCCACCACACCCAGGTTTTCATATGGATTTGAGGAACTGAATTCGGGTCCTCATGGCTGCACAACAAGAACTCTGATGCATTTGACAAACCCTCTGAACCTTTTTCCATATCCTACAAGATCCCAGACAGTATATTCAGTAGTAACTCTGACATTAACGTTCAGTAAATCCAGACAGAAAATACAATCAGACCCATTTTCAAGTTTTAACTGTCCCAAGAACAATGCCTCACCTCTCCGAGTCCAAGCGCATGCAACAACAGTGAGCTAAGATCAAACTGAGTCTGGGGCAGCCTCAGCTGACCTCTGAGTTCCAGGCTGCCCTTCAGTATAGTAAGTTCACCTTCCCTCATGCACTGTGGCCTCCAGGAATCACAGGCCTCAAGCAGATGTCTTCTCTCCTCAGGGTTAGGCTCTGCCCCTCTTGTTCGCATGACAGGGCCTGAGAACAATGGGATCCAAGTGTCCTGTTCCTCAAGTGGCTGGTTCCCAAAACCCAGGGTGCAATGGAGAAACAATGCTGGGGACACTCTTCTGTCCTCTTCTGAGTCACAGACCCAAGACGGAGCCGGGCTCTTCCACGTGGAAACGTCTCTTTTGGTCACGGATAGAGCTGTGGGCAATGTGACCTGCTCCATCCAAAATCCCCTCCATGACCAGGAGGAAGTGAAGGCCATCTTTCTCCCAGGTCAGTGAGGACCAAACTCCCAGGCAGGGGAATGAGAGGGGTGGGGGCTGAGAGGAGCTGCCTCTGTCAGGTTTCTGACTGTCTGTCTGCACCCTGTCAGAGCCCTTCTTCCCCAGGACTTCCCCTTGGAAAGTAGCTCTGGCTTGCCTGCTCCCCATACTACTGGTCCTGTTCGGTGGGACCAGCCTTGCTGGCTGGAAAGAGCACCAAGCTAAAAGGCGAGAGGTGGAGAAAAAGTCAGCAGAACAGCAGGAAATGTCTCAGAAGAAGGAGGAGATGAAAATCGCACTGAAGAAAAGAGGTATAGACAGGGGGGAACCACAGAATGAGTCAGAGGGCTGTAGAAAAGCTGGGGGACTCAAAGGAGCTTGAAAGGCACAGAGGGAGGGGGCCTGGGAGTGCTCCACAGAGCCATAGTCATTGCAGAGGACCAGAGGGCCATGGGGAGTGGACCTCAGGCCAGTGAAGTGCAGCCTCAAACCACAGCCCAGGCCTTCACACCCTGCTCTTCAGTCCCATGTGCCCACACCCCACCCTTCTTCCAGAGGGTGCTGCTGCTGTTTCTTACCCTATGAATCTGTCAAGAGCCTGCTTGAGAGAAAGCCCTCACCCCAGGGCACCTTATCAGTTTCCCATGGCCATATGCACATGCTTATCCCCTACAGGAAAGCCAACCCCAATTCATTTAGTTACTCTCCAGGCCCAGGGTGGCTGAGACCCAGTGTGATGGATGGTGCACCTTCCCTTTCTTTCAGATGACCTCCAGGCCGAGCTGGGTGAGTGCAGCTTCTTCTCCCTGCATCTTTCCTGCCACTAGGCCACTCATGGGTGTTATTTCTTTCAGATCAACGGAAGGCTCTGTACAGAGAAGGTAAAAGACCAGGTGTCCTGCACCCCCATGCCCTGATGCCAACTCCCCCTCAGTACCCTCATGGGGTGGGGATGAGGGGACTAAAATGTTTAATGATGACTGGTGTGGAGACCTGAGAGGGAAAGGGGGAAGTGAGGGCACAGGTCAGTTCTCAACTGTCCCTGGTATGTTCTGTTGCAGATTGGAAGAAAGCCCTGCTGTACCCTGGTAAGTGACACGTGGGCATTAAATCTTGCCAGCAACTCTAAAACAATGGCATATTACCTGAAAACTTAAACACATGTGTGCTCACACATGCACACTTTAATGGTTGTCACCTTACAAGGAAAAAAACAAAAACCTTTTTTTGAGTCAGGACCTCCCACTACCAAGGCTAGATCATCACGTGCTGTGTAGCTAAGGCTGGGTGTGAATTCCGAGGCCTCCTGCCTCACCTCCCAAATGCTAGGATTTCAGGTGTGCATCATTTGTGCTGGGGGTTCAGACAATCCATTATTTTCTGTAGCTAAGAAAAAAGGAGAGAGAACTATTTACTTATTGTGTGCATGTGTTTATGTGATGTGTGTATGAGTGTGTGTATAAGCATGTGTGTGATGCGTGTAAATGTGTGATAGACAGAGTGTGTATAACGTGTGTGCATATGTGTGAGTGTGTGCATGTGATGTGTGTGAGTGTGTATACATGTGTGTGTGGTGTGTGCATGAGTGTGTGATGTGTGTGTGAGTGTCTGCATGTGTGTATGTGTGTGAGTCTGTGCATGTGTGTATGTGAGTGTGTGATATGTGTGTGTGTGCATGTGATGTGTATGAGTGTGTACATATGTGTGTGGTATGTGCATGAGTGTGTGGTATGTGTGTGAGTGTCTGCATGTGTGTATGTGTGTGATGTGTGTGTGTGTGTCTGCATATGTGTATGTGAGTGTGTGTTGTGTGTGTGTACATGTGTGTATGTGAGTGTGTGATTTGTGTGTGAGTATGTGCCTGTGTGCAAGTATGTATGTGATGTGTGTATGATGTGTGTGACTGAGTGCTGTGTGATGTGTGAGTGTATTGTGGGGTGTTTTGTGTGTGTGTGTGTGTGTCTGTGTGTGTGATGTGGAGTTCACAAACACACTAGGTCATTCCTTGATCCCGTCTGTGCAATTCCATACATCAGACACTGTGCCACACATAGGTTGCACAGCTGTCATCTCTGACCCTGAAGAAGATGAAAGTCCCCCAAGAATATCAGCAAGAAACCAGGCTGTTCCAGACAGCCTGAGTGCTGGGAGAAGCTGACAGACAGGTGGACCTCCAGGGTGACAGACAGGTGGGCCTCCAGAGTGACAGACAGGTGGACCTCCAGAGTGACAGACAGGTGGGCCTCCAGAGTGACAGACAGGTGAACCTCCAGAATGACAGACAGTTGGGCCTCCAGATTGACAGACAGGTGGGCCTCCAGAGTGTCAGACAGGTGGGCCTCCAGGGTGACAGACAGGTGGGCCTCCAGGGTGACAGACAGGTGGGCCTCCAGGGTGACAGACAGGTGGGCCTCCAGAGTGACAGACAGGTGGGCCTCCAGAGTGACAGACAGGTGAGCCTCCAGGGTGACAGACAGGTGGGCCTCCAGGGTGACAGACAGGTGGGCCTCCAGGGTGACAGACAGGTGGGCCTCCAGGGTGACAGACAGGTGGGCCTCCAGGGTGATGGACAGTTCTGTAAGCAGCTTCTGTTGAGACTCTAACAATTTGTTTTGGATATTCCAACTGGGACTGGGAGACTCCTCAGGGGCTGGGAGACTCTCAGGGCCTGGGAGACTCCTCAGGGGCTGGGAGACTCCTCAGGGGCTGGGAGACTCCTCAGGGGCTGGGAGACTCTCAGGGGCTGGGGAGACCCCTCAGGGCCTGGGAGACTCCTCAGGGGCTGGGAGACTCCTCAGTAGCAATCGCTACTCTTGCAAAGACCCAAGGTCAGTTCCCACGGCCTATATACTGTGGCTCACAGCCATCTGTCACTCCAGTCCTGGGGCATCCAGCGCCCTCTTCTGGCCTCTGCCGGCACTGCACTCATGTAGTGCACATATATACATGCAGACAAACACTCAACACATAAAATAAAATTTAAAAACAAATATTGTTAAAACATCCTGTGGTTCTGAAGAAGGGAGCTAAGCACTGAGGATAGGGTCAGCATTCTCCTTCACTGCAAGGGAGGAGGGTCAGCCATTCTCCTTCACTGCAGGGCAGATGGGGGCAGGATTGGCTATTTTCCTTCCCTGCAGGGTGCAGAGGACCAGCATTTCCAGCTGCTCCCCTGACTCCTGTCCTCATGGCTGTGTATATCAGATGTTAAATTTCTTTGTGGAGGGCACATCAATGAGAGGTCACAGTGCTGTGTCTGTTAGGAAATGAAAGTCCTCACCTCTCCTCCTCCTGGGGCTATGGGCATGGACATATCTAGCTTCTCAATAAAACCTGAGGCCCAACAGCTGCTGCATCTGAGCAAGAGGGCTCAGCACCCACACCTACCCTCACCCCTACCCCATCCTCATCCCCACTCCCACCCCTACCCAATTCTCATCCCTACCCCCACCCCACCCCATCCTCATCCCCACCCCCTCCTACCCCATCCTCATCCCCACCCCCACCCATCTCTACCCCACCCCAGCCTCACCCCATCACCCCTCACCCCCACCACCAGCACTGAGGCTCTAGGGAGTAGTCCCTGAGTCAGCACAGAGAGTTTGTGGACATGAGAAAGTCCCAGAGACTTAGAGACAGAGAGAGTGGGAGGAGAAAGCACTGGGGGCAGGCAGCTCCTTTCTGCTCCTTGGGTGCAGCTGCACCATCCTTTGCTCTGATCTCTTCCAGACTGGAGGAAGGAACTGTTCCAGCTGGGTGAGTCGGTTTGCTCCTGTTTGCCTCGACCCTCTGGGTTTGCTCCTCTGAGGTTGCTCCTCTTGTTTTGTTTCTCATTGGAGATGAGTGTGAAGCTTTGCACATGCCTGGTCAACTGCAGCCTCCCTCTGGTTTGGCCTCTGGTGTCTTGTGTGACCTTCCTAACAGAGGACTCTGTTGTTCAGGCTAAGGGTTGGGAGGGGAGGAAGGGACCCTGCTGTGCGATCTGCTGCAAACCATGGCCAGGCTCAGCCACACTGGTTCTGTTCCCTTCTCCACACACTGGCCCAGCATTCTTGTCTGTGGCATCCACTGGGCTTGGAAGACAGAACCACTGCTCATTACTGAGGAGACACCTGACTGAGGAAACACAGCTCCTAGTGGCAAGAACACTGCTTCACTCTGTGAGGTCAGCTTGTGACCAGCCCTTCCATAATAGAGGAGCAAGGCTCTGATTTACCAAGTGCTGGCTCACCCCATGCTCTCCCAAGACCCTACCATAGCATAGATAAGATAGCATGAGACGCAGAGCTCAGAATGCCCTGTGAGAGCACACGGCCCCACACCCCAGGAGTGTGGCCACACCACTCTCCACATGCAGTTTCCTGAAGACTTCACCCATCCAGTAACCTCCTACACACAGCGCTCACTTTGGACACAGAGTTATTGGTATAGAAACATTACAATTGTGACTTAGTCTCCTCCTCCTTCCCCTCTTCCTCCTTCTCCTCCACAGCTCCTGTGAGGATAAAGCATGAAGTGACTCACCAGGACAAACCTGGCCCAGAAACAGAAGAGAGCAGCAGAGAGGAGACAGCACATCCATCCCTCAGCAGCCCACAAGAAGATCACAACATCATCACGCTGTACCAAGAAGGCTTCATGTTGGGGAGATATTACTGGGAGGTGGATGTAGGGGACACTGAGGAATGGACACTCGGTGTTTACGAGCTGTCCACTCAGGATGTGCCATCCAGAGAATCTCTGAGGAAATTCAGAGTCCTGGAGAAGAAGGGAGATGAATACAGGGCTCTTGCCTTCTGTTCCCAAGCCGTTTCTCTGGAAGAGCCTCTGCTGCTGGAGACTCGGCCACTCAAGATTGCAATCTTCTTGGACCAGGAGGACAATGACCTTTCTTTCTACAATATGACTGATGAGACCCACATCTTCTCCTTCGCCCAGGCCAGATTCTTGGGATCACTCTATCCTTACTTCACGCGTCATCCCGTGGGCCTCTCTCCATCACACAGTCCCAAGTGATGTGCACAAAGAACTCCGTGGGCGGGTACTTCAGTGTGTCATCTGTAAACTCCAGGACTCTGGTCCTCCTGGCAGTCACAGGGACCTCTGCTGGGAGGCCTCTTACCTGAGACTCCATGAGCCTCTATGGCCAGTTTCTGGACCTCAAGTTTCTGAGACTACCAGCAGAAAAGACAGTTTCTGCTGTGTGTGGTGTTATGGTTATTAATAGTCTTCCTTTTTTTTTATTAGTTCAAATTAGGAACAAGCTTGTTTCACATGTCAATCCCTTCTCCGTCTCCCTCCCCTCACCCACACCCCTCCCACCCCACCCTGACCTACCCCCACCCCATCCACCCTCCACTCCCCAGGCAGGGTAGGGCCCTCAACGGGGGGCTCCGCAAAGTCCACCAAATCCTCCTGTGCTGGTCCTGGGCCCTTCCCCATGTGTCCAGGGCAAGAGTGCATCCCTTCATGTGGGATGGGCTCTCAGAGTCCCTTCTTACACCAGGGAAAAATACTAATCCACTACCAGGGGCCTTCTAGAGTGCAGAGGCCTCCTCATTGACATCCATTTTCAGGGGTCTGGATCAGTCCTGTACTGGCCTCCCAGACAGCATCTGGGGTCGATGTGTTCCCCCCCCCTTGTTCAGGCCAGCTGTTTCTGTGGGTTTCTCCAACCTGGTACCAACCCCTTCGATCTTCATTCCTCCCTCTGCAACTAAGTTCCAGAGTTCAGTTCAGTGTATATCTGTGGGTGTCTGCCTCTGCTTCCATCAATGCTGGATGAGGGCTCTAGGATGGCATAAAAAGTAGTCATCAATCTCATTTTAAGGGAAGGACATTCGGGTTATCCTCTCCACCATTGCCTGGATTGTCAGTTCGTGTCATCCTTGTAGATCTCTGGAAGTCTCCCTAGTGCCAGATCGCTCCTCAGACCTATAATGGCTCCCTCTAATATGGTATCTCTCATCCTGCTCTCCTCTATTCTTCCCCCAACTCAATATTTCTGCTCCTCCATTTCCTCCTCTCCTCTCCTCTTCTCCTCCTCTCATTCTGGCAGCTCCCTCTCCCCTACCCTCATGCTCCCAATTAGCTCAGGAGTTCCTGCCCCTTCCCATTCCTGGGGTCCATGCATTTATCCCCTAGAGTACTTCATATTTCCTAGTTTCTTTGGTGAAGAGGATTGTAGGCTGGCAATCCTTTGCTGTATGTCTAAAATTCATATGTTAGTGAGTACATACCATGTTTGTCTTTTTGTGACTGGGTTACCTCACTCAGGATGGTTTCTTCTAGTTCCATCCATTTGCCTGCAATTTCAAGATTCCATTGTTTTTTTTTTTTTTCCGCTGAGTAGTACTCCATTGTGTAAATGTACCACATTTTCTCTATCCATTCTTTAGTTGAGGGGCATCTAGGTTGCTTCCAGGTTCTGGCTATTACAAACAATGCTGCTATGAACATGATTGAACAGAAGTCCTTGTTGTATGAACGTGCATTATTTGGGTATATACCCGAGAGAGGAATGGCTGGATCTTGGGGGGGGGCGTCAGGCATAAGCAAGCAGGTGTTGATGGAGGAGGTTGGGGGCAGGCAGACTCACCTGAGGCTCGGGCACCCGCCACAGGACCAACAGTCTTCCTTTTTATATAAATCTGTTTAATCATTCCTAAGATGAATGAATCCATGGCTTCCTGAATCTGACAGCACATTTGCTCCCTGCTTATATACCAATGGCATCATCATCATCATTATTGTTATAATTTAGGGCATCATAGGGCCATTCTCATGCAAGTGTGTAGTGTACTCTGGGTACATTCACCCGGTGTTATTCTTTGTCTATATCTAACTTCCTACAGACCAGCAATGTGCTGATTAGGTCTTTGTCAATTTGACTCAAGCTAGAGTCATCTGGGAAGAGAAATCCTCAGGTGAGGAACTGCCCCCATCAGATTGGCCTGTAGGTAAGTCTGTAAGGCATTTTCTAGATGGATGGTTGATGTGGGAAGACCCAGCCCACTCTAGATGGTTCCACCCCTGGTCCGGTGGTCCTGGGGCATATACGAAAGCAAACCGAGCAAGCCTTGAGGAGCAAGCTGGTATGTAAAGTTCCACAACAGTTCCTTGTAGCCTCTGCATCAGCTCCTGCCTCCCGGCTCTTGTCCTGAGTTCCAGCCCTGACTTCCCTCATTGATGGAGTGTGATCTGTGAGTCTCTCCTCTCCAAGTTGCTCTTGGTCATTGTCATTGCTGTGAAGAGATGCCGTGACCAGGCAACTCTTTATGAAAGAAAGCATTTAACCGGGGGCTGCCTTACGGTTTCAGAGGCTTAGTCATGGCAGAGAGCATGGCAGCCACCTTGGTGCTGGAGAAGCAGCTGAGAGATACATCCTGGTCTGCAAGCCTCAAGAGGGAGACCTCACAGCCCATCCCAGTGACACACTTCCCCCAACAAGGTGCCACTTCCTGGTGACTAAGCATTGAAGTTCATGTGCCTATGGGGGACATTCTTATTCTAACCACCAGAGTCTTTACCACAGCAACACAGAAGCAAACTGGGACAACCAGAGTTTTGGGTTTGTGTATTTTTTTTTCTCAAGACAGGGTTTCTCTGTGTAGCCTGGCTGTCCTGGAACTCACTCTGTACACCAGGCTGGTCTCTAATTCACAGAGATCCACCTGCCTAAGTGCTGGGATTAAGACATGTGCTACCATCATCCAGCCCACAACCAGTTTTCTTAACTGAATTACTATGAAATGACCCAAGAAAGGCAAACCTTGACATTGTAAAATTACAGCAACTATAATCTTAGATTGAACATAAGTAAAATAAACTGTGATCTTACTCCACAAGTTTTTAACACTATATCTGGGCATGTTTCATCAAGAACTGGCAATAAACAGCTTCTGTGAGGGTGGCATTGAGCACAGCTCTAAAACCTCATACAAAGGGATGAGAAAGAACTCAGGTCAGAAACATTTATCTGGCTTGGGTTCTGAAGGGACACAGTCTATTACGACGAGAATTGCAGAGTCGCAGGAAGCTCCTTCTTTCAGCCTTGTCACCTCACCCCAGCTCAGAAGTCCTGCAGAGGACAGGGGACAGAGGTGTTTCCAGACCTAACTCTGCTGTGGCTTCTCTCACCCCTCAGGCCTCTGCTGACACATGGAAGTGAGCAGAGAGAATTCTTCACAGCCCAAGTCAACACTGCTTAAGAGCACAGACTCTTCAGAAAGTGCAGGGAACAAGTCTCAGTGCAAACCTCCTGGCCAGTCCCTGGAATCTGTACCTTCTCTGGTGTTTCTGTCTGGTGCCCAAAAACACCAGCCCACATTGTAGGACTCACTTTATAGAGCCATTAGGTCTGTCGCTGAGAAAGGCAGACAGAACAGTTTACTTTGCTGGCTTCACACGGAAAGATAAACTCATAAAACAGGTCTCAATGTAACATCCTACTAACCCTCTACTTAAAGCACCTTGATTTGCAATGACCGCTGTCGTTAACCAACCATCTGTGTCCTGTGTCTCGTGGTATGAAAATAAAAGATTTGAAGTTTAATTGAGACACGAGGACCTAAGACAGTCATTTAAGCTGTATAAATGCAAGTTGTAAAGGCAGAAGGAGCCTTAGGAAAATACGAGATGTTTCAGATCTCTTTCCTCTCTGTGCGATTGTTACATTAAGACTTCAAAAGTTCAGAGTTTTAGCGATGGCGGCGCACACCTTTATTCCCAGAACTCTGGAAGCAGAGGCAGGTAGATCTCTGAGCTTGAGGCCAACCTGGCCCTCAGGGAGAATTCCAGGACAGCCAGAGCTATGAAGAGAAACCCTGTCTCAAAACAAAACAAAACAAAAGTTCAGAGTTTTAACATTAATCAATGGAGTTCTGATAAACTATTAATCCTGCTCTACCAAAGTATTGCTAATGTCATCATAGTCACAAGCTCAATATTTTAAATTTCCTTGGTTGTTTTCTAAGTATAGTCTTAAAAGTGTTTCTCATGCTGAAAACGTCTATGCCCTATCTATTTATATCTATCTCTCTCTAAATTTGTGTGACCCCCCTCTCTCTCCTCCTCCTCCCTCTCCTTCTTCCTCTATCCTCTCCCTCCTCCCTCCCCCTCTCTCTCTTTTCCCTTCCTCCCTCCCCCGTCCTCACCTCTCTGCAGCACAGTTAATATCCCCACAATGGCATAGTTGAATCTGCAGAATGTGTCCACCTTGGCCGGCTTCTGCTCCAGGAAGCCCTCCTGGCTGCTCCAGTACTCGGCTTGGATCTTCCCAGCTTAGTCACTGCTTGGTTCTTGCCCATGCTGCTGTCAAATCGCAAGTGTTCTTCCTGGTTGTAGATGTGTCTCTGCAAGTACCATGCCTGCCGTCCCACTAGAGAAATGGCATTCACTTTTAACTTGTTGCAAGAAACCTGCTGTGGAGACAGGAGTGTCACCTGCCCAAGTGGCTCTCTCTCAGGGACCAGACATCCCAAATCCATCAGTCCCTGTATGGGTACCCAAACCAGCAGGGCATGAATGCCCTGGATCACCTCTGCCTACACTGCTCTCTCTCTCTCTCTCTCTCTCTCTCTCTCTGTCTCTCTCTCTCTCACACACACACACACACGAGAGAGAGAGAGAGAGAGAGAGAGAGAGAGAGAGAGAGAGAGGCCATAAAAGAAAGACAAGGACCCAAAATCTGGGAAACCCTAACTTCACTTCCAGTAAAGCACAAATACTCCACCCTTTCATTAGCCCACCCCTTCTGCCATTTTTTTAGTCCTTGTCTATGACCTCCAGCTCCCAAATGGGTGGAGAAGTTAGTTGGCCATTCTATCTCCAACTCTTAGCCAAGAAAACATCTCTGCTGGGGCTGTCAAGATGGTTCAAGGGTAAAGTGTTGGCCTTTCAAGCCTGAGAATCTGAGTTTGATCCCCAAAGCCCAACCTATAACCCAGTGATGGGGACACAGAGGAAGAACCACGAGTCTCACAGGCTGCTAGCCTAGCCTACTCTGCTTAGTGTGCTCCAAACCTATCAAAGTGCATGTCCCCAAAATGAAAACCTTCTGAAGAATGGCAGGATGTCTCCCTCTGCCTTCCACTGCTCAAGAAGACAGGAAGTGTTGCTGCTCGCCCACAGTCCAGAAGAGAAAAACTATGGAGGGGGGAGTTAAAACAAGACAGAACAATCCTGCCATGGCCAACCAGAAGGGACTGGTAGTGACACTTGCAGTCAGGTCACCTTCTCAAAGGCCAGAACTCAAATGGGTGCATCACTGCTATTTCAGAGCCAGAGAGACCCATGGGGCAGGGACACCTTCTGAACCTGTGCCAATAGTGTCCTGAGCTCAACCTGAGGGCTACAATGGAGACCAAACAAAATCCTGTCCACAGCTGTGCCTCAGCCTGACCCCAAACCCCCACCTCACACTCAAACCTCTTCACCCTTTCTAGAATATTCTGTCAAATGCTCCTTAGGCCTGCCCATGATCCAGGCTCCTCCAAGAGGGGAAAATGACCTCTCCTCACTTCTGCAGCTTGAAATTCTGAAAGGTGACAAACCAAAGGGACATGGTCAAGAAACTATCCCAGAATGAGAAAAGTCAGGAGAGAAGGATGGGACCCTGTTGACAGAAACCAGCAGGGAGACTGGAGGGATGGAGGAACCAGAGAAGCTCTCTGGGGAGTGACAGTTAAGTGTCTAGGAAGGTTAACGTGACCTCAGACGGGAAGGGTGGTGACTGCAAATATTTAGGGAGGTGACACCATGTGTAAAAACTTGAGAGGGTTCATGCACTTACTCAAGAGAACAGAACAGTGGACCTCAGAATGTCAGGGCCAAGTCCAGGGATGAGCTGTAGGGATTGTGTGCAGCCAAGCACTAAGAGCCTTGTGGTTGGTGTAGCCCTTTGGACTTTTCCTAAATAATAGGAAACTGTAGAAGCTTCTGAAAATGAAAACCATGATCCCAACACTGACCCACAGTCTCTTATCTCAATTACAGATGCAGAGAATTCACTCACCAGGTCTTTTTCAAATCAGATGCCAAGTTCATTTGTCAAATCTGACCCTCGGGGAGGGGTGATGAGATTCAACCCTATTTCATGGTCCCAGGCCAGGGAATGCAGGAGAAAAAATTAAAATATGTGAAAACGAAAACAAAATGGGCTCTAACGCTCCCCTGGTTCTCAGAAGAACAGCTCAGGGCTCACTGAGCCCATGGTCTGTAAGGCTGCCTTAGCTGCCCTGTACTCCAGGGAGAAAGGGAACTGACCCACCTCCCACCAGAACTTCCACGTGGGAAGCTCTGATTTCTTCTTAAAACAGAAACAAACATACAAAATGGAATCCAAACACACATATGCAATTATGTTTTTAAAGAGAAACATCTTTATCTGATATAGCTCAACACAATGAAGACCACAAGCCCTGTGCAAGCAGCTAATTTAACATCATGATTCATCAGTCTTCTCTAGGCCCTGAGGGAATGTGACACAAGGCTGGAGATGTTACTGGAAGAAAATGGCTGATATCCGGGGCCTCTCACACAGATCTAAAAGGAAACACACATCCAGACTCCTATTTGGGGAAATAGTTTGGATTTCATGGGAGGATGTGGTTAGTCACAGAAAATATCAGTAGATTCAAGGGACTTGACCTGGACAGTGAGGATGTTGGCCCCTTCCTTCCCCCACCCCCAGCAGTTCAGCCCCTGAGGTTTGCACTTACATCTGGGGTCCCTGACCAAAGCCACCTGAGGGCTCAGGGCCATCAGGGTCGGGACCACAGCTGCCACACAGGAGCCTCTGGGGAGCCAGGGACCCATCATGGTGGAGGATTGGATGGTGGTCTCCCACCCTGGAAACTATCTCCCGTATCTGTCTACACCCAGGTCAGCGGGACCAGGGGATTCACTGCTTTGGTGCTGTGTTGAGTAAAGTCAGTGCTGGGGAGCCAATCAGTATCAGATGTGAGCAGCATCATCAGTTGCTAGCTAGAAATTCAGTATGAGGGTTCTCTTTGGAAACAGAAATTTCTTTTCTAGTTAGTGTTTTTAATACTTGATCCAGTTGCAGCTGAAACATTAATCAGCCCACAGTGCTGAGCCAGCTCTGCTGTGGTCCGTAATTCATTCATCACTGTGAGCATTGGGGGAGCGTTCACCTCCTACACAGGGCTGTTGGCACGACTGTGTGTTTGAAGTTTGTGGGAGCAAAGGAGGTGACTGAAGATGACAGCAAGCCAGGAAACTTTAGCCTTGCACTTACTGCCCCTCAGCTTAATGATGGAGATGACAAAGGTGATGCAAGTTTGTCCACTTCAGGTGAAGTCACCACCATCTCTCATGTTCCCTAGAGCTGGACAAGGCTGTGGTGCTGTGGACATCTCCAGGAGCAGCTTCCCCTAGTAACAGATGATGTGGCAGAATGCTGGCTCCTGATTGGACATTGGAATCTGCACTTCTTCAGTTAGGGAAAAGTCTGACAAGTCATGGTGCAGTCCTGGCCTGCGGGGAAGGGGGTGTTCCAGCCCTGCCCCTGGACTGTTGTTGACTCCAGAAGCTCAGTTGGGGGTCTCTGTGGTCCCACAGCCCAGTTCTCAAGGGAGACACTCAAAGCAAAGGCTGGGTGTATGCAGAGTTCTTGTCGGGACCACAGGCTCCCCAATAACTGACACAGATACTTATTATGCAGCTCAGCCGATAGCTGAGGCTTGTTGCTAACTAGCTCTTACTACTTTAAGTCATATTTCTTATCCATGTACTATCACGTGGCTCAATATCTTTTCCCAGCACAAGTTCATCTTGCTTCTCTCGGTGTCTCCTGGAGACTCTGCCTTTCTTCATCCCTGTCCACAAGTCCCGCCTAACCTCTTCCTGCCTAGCTATTGGGCACCACCTTTTATTAAAGCAGTGAGAGCAGCCCATCTTCACAGTGTACAAAAGGGCTACTCACTCCATAACATCTGGGCCTTCCGGGAAGATGAGGGTGGGGTCTCAGCAGGTATCAGTTGAACTCCTGAGAGCAAGAGTCTGGGGAGTGTGGAGTGCACAGCAGAGCTGGATCCAGACTGAAGCAGTCCTCTGACTGGGTGTGCAGCCCTGGGGCATGTGTTCATCTCTGCAGGGGTCAGCTAGACACGCCTCCTTGTCTCGATGTCTTTGACTAAGTAAAACACACTTCGGTCAGAGGCAGAACTGCTGTGGATGCTCAGGGAGGGAACTGGAATTCTCATAGCTGTGAAGATTATAACCCGTGGGGAAGATTAATACACATAATTGTATGGGGAAGTGTACCAGGCTTTCTTTTGTGCCATCAACCAGCTCCAAATTATGACATGGAGACTCTTATTATTAGTTATGAATGCTCAGCCTTCATAACTGCTCTTATTTTTTTTTTCCTGAGACAGGGTTTCTCTGTGTAGCTTTGGAGCCTGTCCTGACACTTGGTCTGGAGACCAGGCTGGCCTTGAACTCACAGAGATCCAACTCCCGAGTGCTGGGATTGACGGTGTGTATCACCAATGACTGGCAAAATGTGTAGCCCAGGTTGGCCTCAAACTTGTGATCCTCCTGCCTCTGCATCCTTCTGCAAATCCTACAGGCATGCACCACCATAACCGGCCATTCTGCTCCTTTTTTAATCTGTTTCTCTTTATCTACATTTTCCTTGAGGTATTTTACCTTTCTTTCTGTGTGTCCTACTTTCCTGCTTCATGTGTCTGGCTGGCAGCTGTCCCACTCTTTCCACTTTGTCCTCTCCAAGGAGGGAAGGGAGAGGAAATTGGTTCTGAGGGGCCACAGGCTATGGCAGTTAGATCTGTGAGGCTTTCGTGTCAAAGGCAATGGAGCCACAGCTTCTCTGTGTTGGTTTCGTCAGAGAGCCCCAGTGCCCAGCAGCTGATGGAGTCTGCGTGGCTTTCTCCATAAGGTCCTTAGGGACAGTTGTGAAGACCAAGGGACTCCTGGGAGGTCACTGGACAGACAAGATCCCTCCACCTCACTAACACTGGGAACCTGCAGCCTTGTTCTTTGCCTCCAGTAGCAGCAGCTACCCTCACTGGGCAAGTCTCCCTGTCACCACACCACAGAACAGGGTCCCTTTTTAAGCTCTTGATCACACTGATAAAAGATTTAAAAACCAGACAAGAGAAACCTGAACTGAACCTTGGACACCAAGCTGAGGTAGCAATCTATTTTATAAAAGAGATTATGCCACCAAATCCAAATTCTATCATGTTTTGCTATTACCACAGTCAAGGTTATATAGTTGAGGGGCTCGAGAGATGGTGTAGCTAATAGGAGCACCTGCTGTGCAAGCATGGGTTTCCATCCCAGCACCCACAGACCAAGCCCGGTGTGGCCTGTGCACCTCTAACCCCAGCAGGGACTGGAGGATCACTGGGGCTTTCCGGCTGCAGATCTAGCCTAAAAAACGGAACTCAGGAAAGACCCTGACTCAAAGGAAAAGGGTGGAGAACGATGAGGACACCTTCATGTGGCCTCCACACACCAGCACACATACATAAACACACTGAGCTCATAACTCACACACATACACCATGCATATCATGTCCTAATCACTTTATAGTGGGCCCGTGCCAAGAGAATTTTAACAAAACTTTTTACTACTGAAATTATAGTGATTTAAATTTCTAGATATGAAACTCTCTAAATAGCTTCCTCATAAAAATTAGTAAGGGATTGTAACCCTCAGGGTTGAAGTTAAACAAAGTAAACCAGTATTGCCCAGTCCTGAAGGCTGGGCATCTGACCTAGAGGGCAGCCCTTCTCTGCTTACCCTAGCTAGGAAACACCTCTTCAGACAGCAGGCTTTCAACACTGGAGGAAAGCATGGCTTTGTGCAAATCACATGGGCTTTGTGGTCAAAAACCCAGCCATTTGTTAGTAGGGTAACTTCTGGTGTCTGCCATCTTGAAAGGTTACTGTGGGTAATGAAGATTATTGGGGGGTATGAAGGTTACTGGGGGTATGAAGGTTACTGGGGTATGAAGGTTATTGGGGGTATGAAGGTTACTGTGGGTTGCTTGTATTCTTTTAGCTGCTACTGCACAGCTTTGGAACTAACAGACTTAGCAAGAGGTGCTTAGTACTTTGTTACCAACCCAGGTGTGTGGAACCCCATTTGGTGGCTTAGTCTTCAGTACCACACACCTCCCAACTCTGACATCTGCCTCAACACCTTGGCTTTCCTTGTTATCTTCATTTGAAGGCTCTTAATTTTAAATATAGGAAGTTTTTGCCTTTTTAACAACACTTGAAACATTTTAAAGTTACTCTGTTGAAAGTTCCCAACATGAATAGACACAATCTCTAGAGCCAAACTCTCCAGACTATTAGAAATTATTGTAAAGGCTGACAAGAGTTTCATATGTGAGTTCAAGATGCACCAAAGTGTTCTTAAATCTGGCCTCTGGGAAGCCCTTATATCTAGGAACTTCCCTTGCCTCTCATGAGTTCTGAGACTTTGTTATGACACCAATTCCGGAACCTTTACAGACCATATCCTACTTAGGTCCAATGACCCTAAGCCACACAATTCCTGGGAGACCCTCTGCACCCTCATCTACAAGGGTCTCCCTGACACTCAGGATCTCACAGCTCAGAGGCTGTGAGCTTGAGGCATTTGTTTAATCTTGATCTCTCTCTGACAAAAGAATCCAGATGACGTGGAACTCACTGAAGACACTAACAGGAAGATGGCAGCTTTGGGTAAGAGCCAGGTTCCACTCTGGCATTTCCTTGATATCTACTCTCTTAAGTCCTGTCTTGGGGACACTAATGGAACTGGCTTTCTTTCTTACCTGGTGTCTTTCAACCCTAATATCCATCCTTTCATTCTGACGGAGTCCTCTGGGAAGCTGAAGGAAAGTTGCCCATGGTCACCTCATATGGAGCAATCTTCTCTGGCTTTCTGAAGTTTGAACTCTGGGACAGAGGAACCACTGTCCACAGTGCAGGGGCATGTCATAGCCTCCTGCATCCTTCCTGCACAATCTGCCTCAGCACTGAGAAACAGGGGCTTGGTTCCTTTTCCCCATAGGGGATGATCATCTTCCAAACACCCACACTAAGAGCATTTCAGACACCCAGCAAAGGGACAGCTGCTCTCTGGGACTTCCTCTGAGCCCACCATCTAAGTTTATCTCACTTCCACAAGAGTTTAACACTCTCGTGGTGGAGACTGGCTGCTGACTTTAGAGGTACATTCAGAGCAAACCTCTAAATGCAAAGGGTTTGGCAGCAGAATTTTCTCACATTGCCAAACATCTAAAAAGAGTAGACAGATGCCAGTTGCCGTGGTGGGGTTGCATCTCTAGGTGGATTTCCACTCATGCTTTTTGGAAGTAGCCTTGATTGGAGAATAATCTATATTCTTAGTCATTTGGAGTTTGGTATTCTTTAGTGTTTCCACTGTAGTGACAGACTTGTAGTTGCTATGGATGTGTTCCCCCATTCATCATTTTTTCTGCTCTGTCTTAAATATCAAATGCAAATCAACCATATAGCTATACAGACAGTCTACCAGTCCCTGTGACAAAGTTCACAAACTTATTCTATCATTCGGCTCAGTGGGCAATGACTCCAAGGCCTTCCTCATTGATAAGAAATGTCTGCGCTCACACACACTCACGTTAATATCATTACCTTCAGACAGCATCTTCCCAGGGCCTCACAACCTGTGGTTGCTCATCAGTGCAACAATAAGTTGCTATATATGGATAGCTGCAAATATTTAGAAATGTACAAATATACTAATATTCATGTTTTAAACAAAATGAGAAATATATACATAAAAATTATACACACAAATATAGAAGTTCTAATTTTTTCTCGTAATACCTCAGAGGACTGCTTTGCCAGACCACTGATCAACTCTGGCCTTTTCCTGCTCCACTGAGTGGCTCCATGGAGGAATGGATCCCTCAGATTGTCCAATTTAAAGCCAAGGCTACAGCATTCAGGGCTCATACAGAGCCAAGAGAACAAGCATAAGAGCTAAAACTGGGTAGGGACAGGAGTGGCAGATGCTGGGCTTGGCTGTGTGGCTTGTAATTCCCTGTGCATGGAAGGCAAAGTTTGTGGAAGTGTCACAGAGTAATCAGAGCCAGCCTGAGTTACATAGTGAGTGCTAGGCCAGTTTTGGCTGTGTGAGATCCCATCTAAAGCAACAATAAATCAGTTAAAGAGTTGAGGAAGAAAGGGGAGGGACAGACAGTGTGATGGCAGCAGT
The DNA here is from genome assembly GCF_003668045.3 of Cricetulus griseus. Classification (NCBI taxonomy): domain Eukaryota; kingdom Metazoa; phylum Chordata; class Mammalia; order Rodentia; family Cricetidae; genus Cricetulus; species Cricetulus griseus. The sequence continues at coordinate 230,505,831 of NW_023276806.1, forward strand.
GGTCTCAGGGTGGACCAAAGCCTATAGGTGTCCCTTTGTTTCAGAAGTTATTCTGGCTGTCATCCTGACTCTTCTGGGCTTTGCTATCCTGGCTCTCCTGGTAGAAAGATGGACAAGGCATAGGCGAAGTGGTGAGTAACCATAGCCAAGCCCCATAAAATTCTCAGAGGGAGGGAAGCTGAGGTGGAGCAACAGACTTTGTTGGTGTGCTCAGAGAGTGTCCCACACAGATGTCAAAGATCTTGCCCTGCTAGTGTCTCTGCTCACATAGTGAAATTCCGAAGCTTACACTATCAGCACTGTCAACAAACACACAAGAATTAGTGAGAGGAAAGAGAATACTTCATAAAGCAAAGTCTGTCTCAGTTCCAAAGGGAAGTACTCAAGTCTGAAAATGTGGGAAAACAAGATGCTGGCAGAGGCTCCCTCTGACAGTTCAGAAAGGACCCGGGGCTGTGAGCAACAGCTTTGGAGACAGCACACAAACACTCGATGGTTCCTGTAAGAGGAATGACACAGGGCCACAAAATTAAGGTCCCTCTCCACAGGATAACACTCAGTACCTGCCCTGCTTCCTTCTCCTCACTGCATTCCCCAGAATTCTCCCCTCAGCACCCGTGAGCCCTCAGAGAGAAACCAGGCTAACACTTCAGGGCTGGATAAAGGTGCCAGAAAGGGAGGACTCAGTATCCCATTGGAGGACCACCCTGGGGGCTAAGTTTAGAGTACAGAAAGTTGGGTCAGGAAGAACACCTCTGACAATAGCTAACAGAAACATTTGCCTAACCCTTCCACAGAGACACGTATCTCCAGATACACCTCAGAACAAAGTAAGTATCCAGCGCCTGGCATGACGAAGTGCTGAGCACCTGTGTATCTTGTGTGTGTGTGTGTGTGTGTGTGTGTGTGTGTGTGTGTGTGTGTGTCTCACCCGTGTGCACCCAGGAGCTTCCAGAACTTAATAGAGTATACCATCCCATGAACTACACCTTTGAGTTTCTAAGGGAATCCTGTCAGAGATCTCCTAGAATGGATCAGTAGTTCATGAGTGTGCATGGTCCCTAGGCTCCCCTCAGTGGCAGCAGAAACACTAAGCACTGGGATCAACAGACCTGCTGGGCTTTAGACTGATGGCTCAGTGGGAGGTCTAAGTCTCACTATGAAGAGGCCTCCATAAGGTAGCTGGAAATAAGGCTCTAACAGTCAGGAATGGTGACAGTGGATCCAGCTAAGGTTACTGTGATGAGGAGGGAAAGACAGCAATGTCTCTGAGAACTAGCCCAGGACACTGCATGGAAAGAGGGAGCTGAGCACTGCCGTGACATCCCCACTCCAGGTCACCTGACCATGCCAACATTCTAAATGGTCCCTTCATAGTTAACCCACGTGCTTCTCCATCCTGGAAATTTGTGGTTCTGTTAACTCTTAGATGTGTAAGAGAAGCCCCTGATGATGATGAAGAAACACGATCATGGAGCTCTCTCTCCTTTCTTCCTAGGTGCTGTGCTTCTGGACTATGAGGATGGTAGGGACAAAGAGATTAGGAACTACAGATAATTCCTGAAGAATGTGTTCCTTAGGAAACAGCAGTTTCTTCTCCCTTTCAGCGTCATGTGTACAAGCAGCAGATTCTGATGTTATGCTTCCAACTGCCTTTCTCTGAGCTCACACACACACAAATGCTTAACGGCTGTGCATTTTTCTCAAAAAAGGGAAAATATTTCTCCCTCTTAAGACCATTAAAATAAGCTGGGCGTTGGTGGCACACGCCTTTAATCCCAGCACTTGGGAGGCAGAGACAGGCAGATCTCTGTGAGTTCAAGGCTAGACTAGTCTCCAGAGTGAGTGCCAGGATAGGCTCCAAAGCTACACAGAAAAACCCTGTCTCAAAAAACAAACAAACAAACAAAAGACCATTAAAATAATTAATTTCCACCTCTTGCTTACTCCAACTCCCAAGATCTATAAGAATCTTTATGAATCATTTCCACAGATGTTTAAGACAGGACAAAAAGGATCTGGAGAGATGGCTCAGTGGTTAAGAGCACATTCATACATGTAGGGAAGTCCTCCTGTGCACAAAAAAACAAATTTTAAATGGATAAAATACATAGTTTATAGATTGTTGTGGAGGTTAAACAGCCCATTGAAGAGATATTTTGGAAGCTTTACAATAAACTAAAACACACAAAATTTATGATCACTATTTTAGAAAATGAAGTTAGTTAACTAAACAGCTAATAATCACCCATGCTCTGCTACTAAAAGAGGAGCCTGGTTCTGAGTTGAGGCTAGCAACTCCAGTGCTTAGATCTGACCTAAGTGCACCCACTGAACTTAGAGAAAAGAGAATTATCGAATGCTGGATTTCAAAATCTAGCATCATTTATAGTTAGGTTATGCACAGAATTGAGATATGTAGGCCTGTGCAAACACAGAGCCATTACAAAGGTAATTTAACATAAGATGTCTCCAGAAACTTGATGACTATGAGGGTTCTCTGAGGCACCGAGGTTTTCTGCAGGGACTCACTCGGACTTCAGAGTGCCATGGACGTGCTTCACCCTGACACCTCAAACTGTTCTCCCTCAAAACTTCCTCTCAATGGCTGCCATGGCCATGCCCTCCGTTCACTCCCCAGTAGTCACATCCAGATCCCATTAGGAGTTGCTAGACTTGCTTCTCATTCCCATTTGAAGCCACTAAACTGGGCCCACCAACCAATCTATAACCAAAGGATCTTGAAGCTTTGAGTAGCAGAAGCAACCACACACACACACCCTCACACACACACACACACACACACACACACACACACACACAGACATATACACACATGCACAAGAGCATACACACATGCATGCAGGCACAGACACACGTGTACACACACATACACACACACACACTGTCTCTCTCTGTGTCTCTCTCTCTGTCTCTCTCTGTCTCTCTCTGTCTCTCTCTCTCTCTCTCTCTCTCTCTCTCACACACACACACACACACACACACACACACACACACACACACACCAGTCCCCAGTCACTGAGGAAAGTCTGGTCACTCAGGTTGCTGCAACCCCCCTCCATTAATGTTCACTACCCCTTCCTCTCTGTCTTCATGATTCATGACACGTTAGAGTGGAGAGCAAAGAGCTTCTGAACCCTCTTTATTCTCCAAAATTAAACACGAATGGATGGGGAGGTCTGGGAAAGTGCTAAATTTGTTTCTTGGTGGGAAGCTGGTAACTTAGTCTGTTTTCTCTTTCTTTCATACAAGGTGTCAACGTGAGACAAAAGAAAGCAAGAGGAGGTAAACAGAATTTCATTTCCTATGCAGCACAGATGTACGTATACTCAATCAGAGCCTCATTGTGTTTCCTTTCCTTTAGGGTCCCGATGTTCGCTTTCAACAGAAAGTGGTAAATAAACTAGAAACTGGCTTGTTAAGAGAATAATAATAAGTCTGTAAGAATTATATACTTTTCTTCAACCCTCTAGACATTTCATGTAATGACTGAGGTAAGTATATGGTGACATTTGAGGGAACATCAATCTCTCTCCTTATGTGAGGACCTGTAAGGCCCATGTGTTACTCACCATGTGATAAAATGCCTGAAGGAAACACCTTTAAAAAGAAGGGCTTGAGCACAGCTATGTGCCTGGATGTTCCTGCCCATGGAGCCAGGTTCCATTTGCTTAGAAGCTGTGGTGAGGAACACCATGGCAGGAGCATGTGGGGATGGAAACTGCTCAGGGAAAGTAGAGAGGGTTCTTTCCCATGACAGCCCCTGGGTCAAAGCCCACTACTCCATGGTTCCTAAACAAAAAATCCAGTCATGAGGTGAGAGTGCTCATGATCCAGTCACCTCCCAAAGGCCCCGGACCAAGCCTTAGACCTGTGACCTTCTGGAGCATGGTTGGGATCCAAACCACAGGCTCTGTGCATCCCAGAGTACAAAACACATCTACAGCCTCCCCAAGGGGCCCCAAAGTCTCAGTGCTTCCAGGATAGGTCAGACACCCAAGTCCCATGTTTCCCCTGAGACTTGAGGCAAACTCTCCACTCCAGACATCTTCAAAATTCAGAACAAACAACTCACAGAGCTCCCAGATGCAGCAGCAGCACACGGATGCAGCAAGCACCATGAGGCAAAGGTCCTCACTCTGAAAGGGAGAAGTGAAGCAACAGAAGGAAGCCCAGACTGAAGCCCAGCAGAGCACTGGGTCCCTGAGCTCACAGCATCAGCAGGGCAGGGGGCACCATGTCAGCTCCTGGGCTTGTGAATCCGCATACTACCTCCATCATCTGCAGTGCAGCGAGGCTCTCTCCAGGACTAACTCCAGTCACCACCTGTGCCTTCCCTCAGCGTGGCATCTTTAGCTTCATTTTCACTCACTCAGGAGTCCCCTTCTCATGGGCTACGTGCAGGTGTCCAGCTACAACCAACAGGCACCAGAGCGTCTCAGAACCTCACAAGTCTTGGAAGAAGCCTCCATTACTATATAGCTCTGATACTCTGCATGCTTGCAAAACAGCATCAGACAGATGTTGTGGGAACAGCAGGAGGGACACCCTTAGATGGCCTCTGAGTGCCAGGGTAGTTGACTGAGAAAAAAAATCCTGAGGAAATAATCCTCCAAGCAGCCCTGGGAGTCTTAGAAATTCTAACTTTGACACTTTCCACCCTGCCATAGACAAACTCAGCAAAGATAATTTTCCAGACTGTGTTTCACAGACTCCATCAACAAGTTCCCATGAGCTGCTTCCTGGGACTAACTTCCCTGGGACTCCTGACACTGCCCCTCTCAATGGATCACTTCCTAAGTGTCTCCCCAGGGCAGCATCTGGAAACAGCTCCCATCAGACCCTGTCAGGTGAATTAAAATAAACCAGCTATTTGCAAAATTCGCATCAAAAGTTTAGACCCACACACAAGTGAATTGATCTGACATTCTATAACCAATCCCATCCCTCAAGCCCAAGTATCTGAGGAGGAAGGACTGCTTCAAGGCACACTCTCCCAGGACTACCCTGCCTTGATACCAAAGCCAGGCAAAAACACCAACAGAAAATACCAGCTGCCATCACCAAAGAACCATATGCAAAAACAATGGACAAAATACCAGCAGACCAAAGTATTTATTTTAAAAAAGAAGCATTTGCCATGATCAGTAGGGTATTATTCCTGCATGCAGATCAATAAAGCAGCATAAAGATGAAGGAATCAAGTCATATGGCCATATCTAGATTTGTAGAAAAGGCATTTGCAAAATCCACCATTCTGTGATTAACAAATTGGTGCATAGTGAAGGTACCTCAACAAATGAAATTCCCAAGCAATAGCTCTAAAGCTAACATCATCTTCTGGGGCAGAAAACTGAATTTTTTTCCTCTGTGGTCTGGATGTCCACTCTCACCACTTCTGTTTAATGGAGTATTGAAAATCCTACCCAGAGCAATTTGCTGAAAGATAGAAATCAGGAAACCATACCTGTTTGCAGTTATGGCCTTGCAATTAGAAAACCCCACATTCCATCAAACAGTCATCAAGACCAAAGTTTTATTGCAGTTCAGGGCATTAAAAACAAAAAACAAAAACAAACAAAGAAAACACAGTACAGAAATCAGCAGCATTTCTCTACAATGGCTATGGACTAGCTGAAAATGAAGGGGGAAAAGGTCTGCTTACAGAAAGCAACAGTGTGTTCAAGAAGGAGAAAGATCTGTTTATAGAAATCAACAATGTGTCCAAGGAGGGAAAAGGTCTGCTTACACAAAGCAACAGTGTGTTTCTTGAGGAAATCAAGGAACACACAAGAAAATGGAAAGAAACACTGTACTCTGGTTTGGAAGGCTCACCATCTAAAAATGTCTGTTGGTCAATTTATGTCAACTGATAAGAGTCCAGCTAAGAAAACGCCTCTACCAGATTGGCCAGTAGGAAGCCTGTGTTGATGGAGTGGCACCATCTCTGGTTAGATGGTCCTGGAGTGTAAGAATTCAGGCTGAGCAAGCCATGAAGAGCAAGCAAGTAAGCAGTGTTCCTCCATGGCTCCTGCTCCAGTTCCTGCCTCCAGGTTCCTGTCCTGTTTGAGTTCCTGCCCTGACTTTTCTCAGTAGTGAATTGGGCGGGGGAGGTTGGGTGTAGTAACAAAATAATTAAAATAAAAGAATTTGAGATGGAGTAGGAAGAACAATTTGTACATATGTAAAAAATAATTAAAAATACAAGACCATGAATTTGAAGACTGAGAGAGATGTGTAAGGAGTTGGAGAGCAGAGAAGCGGGGAAGAAAATATACAAGTACAGTACTCATACATGAAATTATCAGCAAATAAATTTTCAAATAAAAATAATAAATTCATACAAACAGATATCAGAAAGGTAATTACTAAAGACCAAGGGTGAAAGAACAGACAATGCTGGTCAAAGACACAAACTTGTCATTCTAAGGGGAATAAATCCTGAAGAAATAATGACAGAATAACTGATGTATGCTCGTAGTTCACTCCGTGAGTGGGTTTGAAGCATTCTTGTCATGACAAGAAAAAAGACAATCTGTGGATTGACTAGCACACTTACTTGCTTGAATATGGTTATCACTTTGCAATGTTCATATCAAACTATCATGAAGCTACAAAATACTGTGCCAATTATAACCCAACCCAGGCAGAAAAAGAAAACATTACCTGAGTGCTAGAGGGAAATCCAGTGTCCAGATCTCCATGCACCTTCCCTCATGTTAATACCCAGTGGACAGATCCCTGAAAATTCATTGCACGATGGTATGATTTGGATGGTGAAGTTCTCGGGGTTCAAATAAGTACGGTGACTGTGTGGTGTTGTCATTGTGGTTCCTAATTCTTGGGGACTCACCTCTTCTGTGACAGTTACCCCTCAGAGCACATCCAGCCCATTGTAAGAATCTGCCTTGGTATGAGAAACCTAAGGTTGCAAGGCAAAACCTTCCACAATAGGACATGGAAAGATTCAGCATGCACTCAGCACCTACTGTGTGCTGGGTCCTCCAGTGGACCTTTGTCATCTTGTCTCTACAAGCAACTCAGACAGCCACATGTGGGAACTGCCCAGAGCTGCCCTGCCATCACAGGCCACCTCTAGCTTACAGTGGAGGACACTGGGAATCCTTCAGGCTCACATTGCTCCACAGCAGGAGCACAGTGCAGGATTCCCTGTGCAGTGAACAACCAGAACCCCTGCAATACAGCAGCTCTGAAGATGTGAACCATCAGGGGGCCTTGGTGATCAGCTCTTACATAAACCACTTATTTACTAAGACAACCACTCCTAATTTACAGAAGAGAAACTTATTCACAAGAAATGTTAATGGCTTGTCCAATGCTGTAGTGTTGCCTGTGGCTCAATGTAGATGTGCACATAAAATTTCTTGGCCCTAACTTTATTGTCACATGACTTAGCACTGCCCTAATTGCTCATTCCTGGCTGTGGATGTTTGCATCCTTAGGGAGACATTTTGCTATGTGTGGATAATCCAAATTTGAAACTCAAAAGAGTAATGGCTTTGCAATCACCCCTAAAAGTGGCCCAACTATCCCAACTATGCTAAATTTCTGGGTACTCAAGCTCTGGTCAGTTCTCTTTTGTCACTTCTGGATATAAGAATATTAATTAGCTGGGAAATTAAGACTATGGAAGTCACAATGTTAGTTTAGGTGCATAAAATGTATGTTTAAAGTTTAGTTTAATTTAAATGAATCACAGATATGAAAAGGTTGCTATGATAAAGTAAATGCTTTGATATATAATTGAATGCATCCTTAATATTATAGGAAAATGTACATACAGTTCCTAAGTGTTTTATTTTATAACACATTTCAAATATATCATGTACACACCTAAGTTTAGATCCCTGGCACCCACATAAAGCCAAGTACAGAGACAGCATTGTTGGGGACAGACATGGCCTGATCCCTAGTGCTCATGGGTCAGCCATTCTAAGCCAAACTGGTTAGCTTCAAGACCAATGGCCGACACTGTCTCAAAAACTGAGTGCAGGTTAGCGAGAGAGCGCTGCTGGGCTCGCACAGGCCCTGGGTTGATTCCCAGCATTGGCAAATAAATTAATGAATTGAGGTGAGAAAGAAAGGGAATGTTATCCATTGGTGACCTTTGGCCCCCACATGCACACACTTGTGCATGGGTACTCACATGCACATGTGCTCACATGTGCACACAGTTTCATGCAACACACACACACACATACATTAACACACATATGCACACATACACATATGTGCACACAGCTTCATGCAACACATACACATGCACACACACATGCACTCACATGCACACACATGTGCACACACAAACACACACAATGCACACACCCGTACACTCACGCACACACATATGCACACACATGTGCACACACGTGCACGCGCGCGCGCGCACACACACACACACACACACGTGTGCACACACACGTGTGCACACACACATGTGCACACATGTGCACACACACACACATACACACACATGTGCACACAGTAAAGCCATGGGAAGAAGTAATGGTTTAATAGAGAGAAATTTCAATGTGCTTTAACTTAATCGCCCTAAAAAGGCATCTGTCCTGCTAATGTGTGTTTGCGTGTATGTGTGTGTGTGTGTATGTGTATGTGTGTGTTGTGTGTGTATAAGTGTTTATGTGTGTGTGCATGCGTGTGTGTATATGTGTTTGTGTGTGTATGTATATGTATATGTGTATGTGTGTGTTGTGTGTTTATGTGTGTGCATGAGTGTATATATGTGTATGTGTGTATGTGTGTGTATGTATATGTATATGTGTGTGTGTGTTGTGTAAGTGTTTATGTGTATGCATGCGTGTGTGTATGTGTATGTGTGTATGAATGTTTATGTGCGTGCATGTGTATGTGTGTATTGATGTGTATTGTCTTGACAACTTGACACACAAGTTACCTGGGAAGAGGAACCACAGCTAAGAAAGCACCTCCATGAGACTGAGCAAATCTGCGGAGCATTCTCTCGCTGATGATTGACAGAAGGTCCAGCCAACTGTGGGCAGTGTCCCCCCCTCTCCTGGTCTGCCCTCTCCCCAGCATGTGGTCCTGGGTGGCTGAGCAAGCCATAGGGAGCAGTAACAGCAGCACTCCTCCATGGGCTCAGCTTCAGTTCTGCCTCCAGGCTCCCCCTTGAGTTCCTTCCCTGACTTCCCTTCATGAAGAATGGAAAGCCTTAGGATGAAATAAACACTTTCCTCCCCAGGTGGCTTTTTGCCAGGGTCTATATCACAGCAACAGAAACCTAACTGAGGCAGCACCCAGAATAGAGGGAAAACAGCCACTCATTTTCAGGGAAGGAACTAAAATGGTGTTCCTACAGCTCTGGACAAGTCAACTAGACTCCAGTAGAACAGCAAACACCCCTGCTGACCCCAACACAGATCAACAGCAGTGCCAAGTTCCTGAGTTCATGAGAGGGAGGAGGGTAGTGTTTGTGTATGCTTTGCCTGCCTCTAGATACTTAAGGAATTCTATTGCCATGACTTCACTAAAATACAATTATTAGCTCTCCAGAAGTTCATCCAATGATGAAATCTACATGCACTGACATTTAAAGTTATATGGTACCCTTTAAACTTAAATTCTCAGGCATTTGAGTGACAATTTTACCAACCCTCGCCTAGTCGCCTCAAACTCCTGTTATAACTCCTATATATTCCCATTTAATGTCTCCAAGCCTTGAATCCCTTCTGCAAAGTATTTGCCTTGGCTAGCCTCCATCCACTGGTTCATTTAACTCCTAAGTCAGAGACGTTGCCTCTGGCTCATTGCCAGCCTGCCCTCTGGTGATGTCTGGGATACCATCTACACTGGTACTAACACTACCATGATAAAACTGAGCTTTCTTTTTTGTGTGAGTGCTTTCCTAAGTGTCCAGAGGAGGTTTCAGTAAGTATTGTCTCACTACTTGAAACTTGATTGACTATAGCACCTTCCTAGGGTTGACTTTAGGAAACACAAAGTCCCTGCACACGAGAGTCTTCGGCTCCCCCAGTGCTGACTTAGCCACAGATCACCTAGAAGAAAAGGAGAAACAATGAAACATAGAAAGGAGAGGAGGAGGGAAGAGGAGAGCAGGAAAAGAGAGAGGAAGGGGGAGGACAGTGGGAGACCTGCGTCTCAGAGTTTCACACTGACATGTGCAGGAGACACAGCTCAGTGACAGAGTGCTTGCTTAGCGTGTGCAAGGCCCAGGCTTAGTTAGGGTGACTATTGCTGCAATGAAACCCCATGACCAAATCATTTTGTGGAGGAAAAGGTTTGTTTGGCTTACACCCCCACATTACCATTCCTCATCCAAGGAGGTTTAGACAGGAACTCACACAAGGCAGGAACCTGGAGGCAGGAGCTGATGCAGAGGCTATGGAGGGTGCTGATTACTGACTTGCTCTCCATGGCTTGCTCAGCCTGCTTTCTTATAGAACCCAGGACCTATGGCCCAGGGATGGCACCATCCACAACGGCTGGGCCCTCCCCCATCAATCACTAATTAAGAAAATGTTCTACAGCTCAGTTCACAACTGGATCTTATGGAGGCATTTTCTCAGCTGAGGCTCCCTCCTAGCCCAGTGACTCTAGCTTGTGTCAAGTCTACATAAAACTGTCCAGCACAAGCTCTAAGTTCAGTTACCACCACCAGAGCAGTCCTACAGAAACAGTGTTTGCAGGGCCAAGAGGCAAAGTTTAGGAACCCAAATTCTGCCTGCTGACATACTTCTGTTTATGTGTTTTAGCCGTATCTGCTTCTACTGTGAGAGCACCATCAGCCGGCTGCCTGGGTGAGTGTTCTGTGGCTTGCTTTCAATTCTACAACTTTCTGTATGTAAGCCCTATTGTTTGTCTACTTGATCTTTGTTCCTTTCATGTGCTTTTAAAATAAGATGCAAAAAATTAACACTGTGTATGTAAATCCCTGACCGTGAGTCAGCATTCCCATTGTGTAAGCACCCTCAATGTGTGTACTCACCCTGGTACAAGGTGCAAACCCATCCTGTGTATATACACACCTTCAATGTGTAAACACAGCATGGTGTGTTTCACACCATCATTGTGTGAACACACCCTCACTGTGCCTAAACACCTTCATTGTGGCTATTGCTAATATTTTGTCCTATTTCTCAAGCAGTAAATAAAGCTCCCTTTACCCTACCCTAAGAATCATGAGTGAATTATGGTCTTTAATGCCTACTGCCATGTAGCATTATTTGTTGTTGTATAATTTTTACTGAAATGCCATCTTTTTTGAGGCATCATCAAAATTTGCATTTTCCTCAAAACTTTGATACTGAAAAACACAGGAATGTAATTTGTGCACCTCAGGTATAGAATAAAATCACAACTTGTGAATATACAGTATTTTCTAGCATTTTCCCTCCTGAGGCAGTCCCAGCAGCTCCTCTAATTCTCTCATGCTATCTCTTGGCTTCCTCCAACCCCTCTCCCAGCACACAACCCCTGTGACACAGCATGCCAATCTTTTCAAATCTGTACTTTTCTTGTTTTCTCTCAGGTGGGCACCATAAGCTACTGTCTTAAGCTGTGTCTTATTATTATGAAGGTTATGTTTCTATGTACAAAGCCTTACTACAAATGATTTTTAAATTTTTTCCTGGGGTGTTACTTTTGAAATAACTTGGGGTTCTAGTGTTTTGTTTAGAAGTCAACTATTCTGGTGAATCCGTTAATTAATATCGTCTCTTCCCTGTGACCTTTTTTTTTTTTTTTTTTTTTTTTTTTTTTTTTCTGTTGTGTTAGGCTTTGCTGTTTGGCTGGATTTGTTTTGTCCACCTTAAATTTGTAATAGACATTATTATTGTTTTTTGATGGAGACAATCATCATTTCCTACTAGACAGTAACATTTAATTCATCATCTCCCATCACGCCTTCTTCCCATGCCAATGGGTGTTTTTAAGCAAAGGATAATCACTCCATTAATATCGATCCCACAGAACTGTTTTTCAATGTTGCCGAGCTTTCTTCTTTGATCTACATCTAACACACAATTGGCCTGTCAGCCCTGAGTGTCAGGAGTTGCTTTCCCAACTTTCCTGTGACTGAAAGTTCCCCGAATCCAAACTCATCTCATGATTCACTAAATATAGAATGGAAATTCATTTCCTTTGACACTTTATTTTTCTTGATCATTCTTGGTTTTGTTATTGTTGATAAAAATCTTCTATTTTGATGTTTGTTACTAAGTAAAAATATTTTAAGACTTCCCCTTATCCTTGCATTCTTTTGCATTAGCCACGCTGTTCCTGCATGTGGGACTAGCTTCCCTCACCCTGCTAAGGATTCAAGATTTTCCAAACTGTTGACTCAAATCTTTGTTTAATTATAAAAAAATTGCCTACCTTAATTGCCGTGAATATGCATATGCCTTCCACGTCCACCTATGTCTATCTACCACACGCATAGTTTCTCTCTCTAGAACTAGCACATATGGAAATAAATGCTAAGGATCCTCTGCATGCCTCAGGTGTCGTATTTCTCAAGCATTTCTCATCTCCATGCAATTAAACCCGAGTCTTGTATAAAGACTAACATCTGATGATAAGTGGATTATGACTGGGGTCTTGCTATGTAGCCCAGACTTGCTCAGCCTGCTTTCTTATAGAACCCAGGACCACCAGTCCAGCGATTTGGGTGACCCACAATGGGCTGAACCCTCCCCATAGATCACTAATTAAATGTCTTACAGCTGGATCTTATGGAACTGTTTTCTCAAATGAGATTCCCTTCCTTCAGATGACTCTAGCTGGTGTCAAGTTGACATCAGACCAGCCAGCACAGTGACTAATGGGCAGTCCCTGGATAATTCCCCTAGGCCTCACTCTTTCTTTGGCTGAGTTCATTCTATGTATCTATGTGACTGATCTTTGGATAAAATGGTCATATTTTCCACATTTGTTGTTTTTATTCTGCTCTTACTCAAGGTGACTGATCTTTGCTCTTGTGGATTCTAGTCTTCCTGTCTACTGCTACTGTTCCCCATGAAGCACACCAGAGTCTGGGGCTGGGGAGGTGGTGCAGAGACCCCCCCACACACACACACTCACCACACTGCCTCCAACCAATGGCAGAAAGGGGTGGGGGTGTGACTCTTTCCTGTTCTCTTTCCTCCAGTCTTGCTTCAAGGCAACATCCACAGAGCCTGAGTTCTCTCAGAGCCATGAAGCACTCACACTGGTTTTGTTTTTTGCTTTCAGGAATATGCCCATCCAATCGTGGTAAGTTACTTCACTTTTCTTCAGCTCTGCCAACAGTTGGCCCTGTGCCCCAGAAGCTTTCCAGAGACCCTCCACATTTCTTGGTTCACTATAACCAGATACCCCAATACTCAGCCTGAGTACAGAAGGTAAACAGAAGTTTCTTGGGGCTCATTAAGATGGCACATCCCCAGGATTCACACCGATTCCTAAATCTATAGAACAAGGACTGAAAATATAAGGAGGACAGGGATGAGGGGATGAGAACAGAGAATGCAGCAAGACAGACATGGTGTCACGTGTCTGTGAGGTACTGCAGAGCTTTGTGTGACTGAGAGCACCCACTTCCCCAAACACATCCCAGAGTCAGGCTGGCAGCAATGGAACAGATGAGGAATGTCCCAGCTCCCGGCTGTAACTGCATTGGTTGGGAGTTGATCATCAAATTGCTCCTTGTTTTGATAAACACACACACACACACACACACACACACACACACACACACACACACACACACACACACAGTTTTTGAGCCTAATGCCATAGGCCTTTGCATTTATTTTCAGGAGAACAAACCAATAGGCCACTCCACAAGACTCTCAGTCTTGCTGGGCCACACAGCTGGGGCTGATTCCTAACCCTGCTAGGTTCCTGCCGTCTGTTTCTCACCCATCACTGAGTGCTTTAAAGAACTAATGAGTTAAGAAAGTGATTGATGAACTGGTGGAGACAATTACAGTGGAAAGTGTTAACAGCACAGGGAGTTGTAACTGCTGTGGCTGAAGTGGCACAGGCTGGACCACGGTCCGGATGCTGGACCCACCCCTTTCTCTGTAGGAACTCCTACCTAGTGGATGCACTTCCTCTACTGGACTGTGCTGACTGTGCTGAGTGAGTCCAGTGCTGAATTCTAGATTATGCAAATTCTATCATAATGATGGATTAGCTGAAAATTAGATAGTTGGAAATGCAAACAGGACAGGGACCTGACAGCAGGTGTCAGCCTGTGTCTACACTCACAGGCCTCCTGGGGTCTGCATGTGTAAATGATTAATGAGCTCATTCTCCTCCCCTATGGACCTGTGATTTTCCAGCTCTGTCCATAGTAACCATAAATATCTTGGTTACTTGAAAAGGAGGTGAATATTCCAAGATGGTAGGAAAAGAAACGGTAGGAGAAAACTAGAGAACAATTGGACATTGGAACACTTTAGAAAGTCACATGATTTACTCGTGTGCCTGGTGTGTTTACCATGCACCGCAGACTGTTCTGCATGAGCAAGCCAGCCATGGCGCCTGTCTTACAGAGCACAGGTCCTCGCTGAGTAAGACAAACAATACACCTGCACACAAATACACTTAAACTTGTTCAGATTGGAGACCAGAACTTCAGAGACAGTAGATTAGCGTGGTACGGTAGAGGTGGAGCCAAAGGTGGCGGTTCAAAGCAGGATAAGATAATGGGGTTTGAAAGGAGACCTGAACTGACAACCTGCATGGCAAAAGTAGGCCACTGCCAGCCCCCAGCAGAAAGAGTATCAAATTCCTGAGACTAGAAGGAGAATGGCAAGGTGGCAGACTGCAAGACCAGCAGCTGCTGATGGAGGGTGGGAGCAGGAGAAGCTGGACCAGAGAAGACCTCTGAGGCTAAAACACAGAAAAGCAATGCTTAGCATCCTGGTCTGCACCTGGGAAGGTCCAGCCAGGGAAGGATAATAGAGGAGACAACACTTTTGAAGGAATCTTTCTGTGTAGTGCAAAACAGCTGAGATGGCTGCTTGCTGCAGGCAGGGAAGGCATGAGCTCCAAAGACCACAGGGGGTTTGTTTAGAAAGAGCATTCTGGATCAAGGAAGATATTTTCCTACAGCTGTGGGTGTGGAGTCTTTAAGCTGCCAACACTCAGTGGGCTACAAAAGGCATGGTGGGTTTGGGGGTCTTTTTTTCTTAATTGATAAGTTCCAAGTGTACTTATTTACAGCATACAGCATGGCATCTTTGTACATGTATTTATTATACAATGTTTACAGCACATTAATTAATATATAGTCACATGCGGTAGTGTTAACATAGGATCGCAGCAACTTTTGAATATGTATGTTACTATCTGCAATTGCAATTGTTACTAACTGCAGTTACATATGTTACTAAGTGCATTCACTATGCACAGCTGGGGCTGCAGAAATGGCCCAGTCATTAAAGGCTAAGCTCACCACCAAAAACACAATGCTCTGCTGTAAAGTCCCTGAACTCATCCCTCCTGTTCTCTGATCACCAAATGACACAGGACTGACTATCTAGCTGTCGAAAGAAGGTGATGATGCAACACTGTAGCAAGGCGGGGGGAAGTCCTCAGCATGAATTCAGACACCTCCTGCTTGATAGAGTACAAGTTTCAGAAAGCAGGGGCTGGGGGATGCAGGGATATGAGATTAGGGTTAGACCCATGCTGGCCGGCAGCCTTAAGACATAGATTACCCTCAGGCAGCTGGTAAATTCAGGAGGATATGGCCCCTGTCACTGCTTAGCCAAAAATGAAAGTGTGTAATTAGCTAAAGTCATCAACTAAAGGGAGTGCATCCCTGAGGCTCCAGAGCTGTGGGGTCTGTGGAGGTGGGAAGTCTTCCCTAGAGGCACCTGCACAAACCATCAACTGGCTGTGGTACCCTAGGGAAGGGACCTTAAACCCTGTGGGTTTGAGAACTTATTCAGATTTGAAAATCTGAAATCACCACAGTGACCAAGCAGAGAGAGATGGTGTTGTGCCTACTGAGCAGTGGAAGACCTAACGCATCCTGAGTGTGGTTCTTGAAAATGGTGTCAGACATAATGTAGGTAACCATTGCTGTATTTCAAGTGCAGTGTTCACTTGGGTCCCAGAAAGTAGTACAGAGGCACCTCAGGAATGAATTTAGCCCTTTTTCAGCTGCAGTGTGGATTTCTGTCCCTGAGCAAAGGGCCCATCTATTGTTAACAATCCACCCCTTAAGCAAGTCAATTCCTGTACCAAAGTCTTTGATCTAAGCCCTCCAGAGGGACAATGCGAAGTGCAAATTCTCAGATAAGGATACCACAGATTTCTGGGTTTTCCTTAAACTAAGTTGTGTGTAGGCTTTGCACCTATGGGAAACTCTCATGCATGATTCATGTATATCCAACAGGAGGTGCTGAAGACAAAAGTCAGATCAGGGCTATGTGCCAACACTCAGGGGCCAGTGCCACTGTGTAGGAGGCCTCTTACAAACCATTATTATCTCTATACTAACTTGTGTTTTTTTTCCATTCTTCAGCTTTAACCCAAGCACCAGCAAGTAAGTTTTTCTTCCATTTTTAATATCTGATGTCATCAGACCCCCACTCTAGACAGGACCACCTACTCCCTTTCTTACCTGTTTTCTGGTAAGACAGGGTGACCAGACTCAGAGCTCATGACTCTGTAACTTTCCTTTACCCACCATCTTAGCTGACCACACCCACCCTCACGACATTTCTCTCCAAGGCAGTGACACGCCCTTCCCTGCCCAAGCAAATTCTTGTCTTTGGACACACATTCCTCAACTCCAGCACTCATTTCTCTTCTGTATGTTCACACTCTCCTCCCTTTAGACCTTTGCCTTAAGCTGTCACACAGTTGAGTCTTCCTCTGACCACCACCTTGGGTAACCACAGTGCCCACCCCCAGGGGAGCCCACACTCTTTGTGATGGCTGTGGGCTGTGGGTTTAGCAAAAAGCTACTGCCCATATCTGACAAAAACCAGGCAATTTCTAAATAAGCTGAGAGTCATGAGACAGGGCCTGCTCACAAACACATTTAAATCATGTCTGCATGTGGACTGAAGTCTTCTTGACATAGGGACGGTCACCAAGGTACCCGGCACTGCATCCCCCTCTCTAATAGTTGTGTGAGCACACACAGGTGACTCAGTTTCTCCAGACAGTTTAAGTAGTTACATAAGTAATTACAAGAATCAGCTTTAAGGTTCTCAAAAGTGAGGAAGACGGAGGTTATGAAGTCTAAGTGAGTCTCCCAGGTCAGATTCCAGTTGACTGTCACAGCAAAAATAAATGTGTTTTCTAAATAAAGGAAAGATGAAGAGAAAAGAAGGGAGGTTTGTTTTTTTTTTTAATGAGGAAATCAGGAATAAATTTTAAAAATATATAATCCCTATTAGACAGTTTGGTTTTTTCCCCAGATCTATAAGCTTGAGGTAATTTTCCACTCTGAATCTTACTCATCTGGATTCATAATAAATCCATTTTCCTAGTAGTAAAATCTTGTCCAAATGTATGTCAGGTTATTTGAACAAGTAGTTTATAACCCCTACCCTTTCCCCAACCCCTGCCAGTGTACCACAGCCTCGGTGCCCTGTAACCAGATGAGTTTATCACAGGTATCAAATCCTATCCGACCAATCTGTACCTCTTCTTAAAACAGTGAAAAGGTCTCACTGGCCCTCCCACCTCAGGCCACAGCCCCTGGAGCTAGCCCAGCCCCTCACACTGCTGCCCTCCATCCAGCCTCAAAGGAATTCCCAAATGAGCCAAGCTAAGCGAGTCCATCTGCAGGGGTTCTTTGTTTGGTCAAGATATCAATTTTAACTATTAAACTCAAATACTTCTTAGATGGGGGTGGACTTTTCACATAGACAACATGCCTATGGTGTGCATGCATGTGTGTGTGGGCATGTGTGTCTGTGTGTGTGTTTGCATATCAGGGGCATGTGTGCATGTGAGAGTGCATGCATGTGCATGCCTGTGTGTGAGCCTTGCATGTATGTGTACATGTGTGTGCATGTCCATGTGTGTGCCTGTGTGAGAGTCCCCTGAAGACACCTAATATCTCTGACCATCAAGCAGCACAGTAGTGAGCAGCCTGTTTACTTAGATGAACACTTAGCACACACCAAAGAGCAGCTTCTCTTCCTGTTTGGAAGAATGTCCCCAGAAACCTCCCTGGATCCCAGGTACACTTTCTTATGGTTTGGCAGGGTCCACAAGCCTTGTGACTCTCAGCTTCCACTCTGAGGGTCCACAGACTCAGTCCTTTCTGTCCCTTCGTCTCTCTGCAGTCACTGGGTATTTCTCCCATGGTGTTCCCAGCAGAATTTCCTCTTTTCCCATTTGTTTTTACTCTGTTTTTTTTTTTAATTGGGATCTCAAAGTAGTACAAAGATGGGGGGGGGGAGGACACAATTTCCACTCTAAACACAAGGAAGTCAACTCAATAAGTTGATGCCCCCAGAGCCAGAGCACTGGACAGTGACAAAGCTGACCCTTGGCCATGCAACCTCAAGACTCCACACCACACATGTGGAGGGAAATGATCACATGCCTTCTAAGGTCCAAATTGCAGGACCACAGTTCTCTCCTCTCTGTAATGTTTTTCCAAACTTTTAGAGAATTTCACTCAGCATGCCTTGATCACATGCACCACCACCAGTTTCTTCCCAGACCCAACCCTCCCTGACCACGCCCCCCTCTCTTGAAGAGACTGTCAGCAGCTGTCTTAGTCATCCTTCCCTGACAGCCTTTCTTTCCCCTTGTCAGAGAGTTTCACTAAGTATAGGGGCTGTGTTGTGAATGTATTAAATACAGTTGATCTCAACATTCTGAGCACTTTCGGTTTGCAGTAACGACCTGATCTCCATTGCAGGTAGAAAAAAAAGCATCAAGTCCTTCAGAGAACCTGTGCGTAAGTGTCTCTGCTCTATATCCCCCTCCTGTCCTTTCTGTGCAATGCTTGTTCTGGAGGAGCTTGTAAAGGGTGGTAAGGAGACACTGCGCTCACACAGGTGCAGGGAGCAGTGCTGTTTGGCCTCCTGTCTGTCTCTCCCTTCAAGGCCCAGAAGTGATGGTCCCACTGCTTCACGCAGCACAGTGAGAACTCTGCTCACAATGCCCAAGCTCACTCATTTAAAAGTGCAAGGAACATTCCAGGGCCAGATGAAGCACTTATCAGAAACAGATTTGTCGAAAGATTTGGTGAAAGGCCCCAGAAGGAATCCAGACAAGGGCAAGTAACATTAGACGGTGGCCCCTGTCCCCTGAACAACAAAAGGAAAAGCAGATTGACTTCCTGGTGTCCTGTATGAATCTGACTTTGATGAATGCTGGACCCAAACTCCCCCCAAAGGAAATGACCATAAGGTATGCTCCTTCCTAACTTATGGTGTTGTGTCTTTATTTTAGCTGGCAACACAGGACACATCAGTAATTTCTTTTCTGCATTTTTATCTTCATTCCCTTTGCCTTGCTTTGTAGAATGGTTACCTCACAGTCCTGGAACCTCTACTTCCTCCTACAAACACTGCCCCTTCCTTCCCTCCCTCCTCTGCCCTTGATACACTGGGTACCCCTGTGAGACAGAACTACAAAACCCCTAATCCTGCAGATCCAGGTGCAAAGGGACAGTGTTGGGAACAGACACAGACCAGTGAACAGTAGGAATGTTCCTCTAATTGAAGTTCCAGTGGCACTCATGGCTGACTCACATGGCCTCCTCCTCGGTAACACGGGAGAAGGCTTCTGTGGCACACAGTGAGTCCCACCTGCAGACAAAGGGTCACCATCATTGATGGTTTGTAGAATGAGTGAAGTGTGCCTATGACCTCAGGTCTAGAAGAGGAGCCTAGAGACTATGGTGGGTGACATTCTGACAACAAACCTGCCAGGAGCCTGCTGGATGCAGGGCGGGAGATGTGAGTGATTTAGGAAGGAAATAAAAACTGAATGTGGTTGGCCCCAAATTGGATCCGCTTTCCATCCCTGTGGAGTCTCTGCATGGCTGTAGCTGTGAAGCAACTGATGACAAGAAAAGTGAAGCTCCCGGGGCTTCCTGTGTTAACACATCTGCCCTTGACTTCTGAGGCTGCTCAGACCTAGAGCAGGTGAATCCTGAAGGAAAGAGGAAAAAGAATTGTCAGAGTCTGGGCTCGTGAGTCAGATCCTGCACAAGGAGGCTATTTTGCAGAGCAAAAGGAACCTAGGGTCTTAATCCCTTTACCCACCATCTCTGCCTAGAATGTCTTCAGTCTGTCTCAAGGCTCTGTGACAAACCTGGTCACTCTGGTGAACAAGGACCTAACTAGTCACAAAGATAGGAATCCTGTGGTCTTCTTCAGAATATGAGGCCTTAGGCTCTGACTAACCAGTCCAAGCTGGCCAGCTAAAATAAGGCAGTGGCTATGTTGATGCAGACCAGCCATGGGAGGTTCCTGACCACAGCTAGTGCTGCCCCTTGAGGTGAAACTTCTCTGTTAGTTTCTGTTTCCAACTCTTCCCCAGAAAGAATATGGATGCAAACTGTTTTCCTCTGCTAAAGATCTAACCAACTCTGTTTTGTTTTTCCAATATTTTAGCCAGAACTATTGGACCTATCCGTGAGTTCTTTTTTATCTCTTTGTCCTTCCTCGGGGTCTGGGATCCTATCCTCTCTGTATCCCACCTGTCTCAGCCTCCTTTCTGGAAGAATTTTCCATGCACGTGTCATGATGAATTCAAAGTCCATGACACCTCCTGATGTCCAAGACCTAAGACAAAAATGCCCTGAAATGTCAGAATTTGTGACAACATCACACAATGGGCTTTCAACAACAGCGTGAGGGAGGACATTGGGAGTTGAAGAAAATGGTCCCAGCAAGCAGGGTTTTTCTAGTCCTCTACAAGGGTTTAAATGAAACCCATGCCACCCGTGTCTCAGGGGATCATAGGGCGAAGGGCTTTTCTCTGCCTGAGCCGGCTCTAGTGCTCACAGCAAGAGAGTCAGCTTGCTGCAGCCCACCTCAGGTTTGCAGTCCAGTGCCCACCAGAGCAGGCATGTGGATGAGAGGAGTGGTGTCCAGAAACCAGAATCACCTACTAACTCCCCCTTCTTGTCCCATTCTTTTCTGTTTCCTTCCAGAGCTGTCTCAAAAAACCATTGGTAAGTCACCTCAGTGTCCATTGCACACTTGGACCCTTGGGATTCCTGAGCTAATAGTCTGCTTCCTGTCGATTATCTATACCCACAGATTCAAATATAGAGTACTACAACTAGAGATGGCATTAAACCAGGATCACCCGTAAAAAGATATTAACTACTGAAGTGGAACCCGAAAGCCTGGGTTGTCGCTTCCTGACCCACTTGTCACAACCCGGCCCTTTCCTGCCAGCACACAATAAAGATTTTCTTTCTTTTTTTTGTTTACATTTAATATGATTTATTTTTTATTTTTTATATATTTGAATTACAAACAAGATTGAATTACATGACGATCCCAGTTCCCTTCTCCTCCCTTCCTCCTCTACCAACCCCTCCCAACCAAAATCCTACCTGTCATATGTCCTTTCTTCTAATCTACACCTGACTCAAAATTTCTACTTCCTCATGACCTCTGCATCCTTCCTTTTCTTCCCTTCTCACTCTCGTAGCTTCCTCCCCCCCTTTTCCCATTTTTTTCAATTTGCTCAGGGGCTGGTGACCCTTTCCCCTTCTCCAGGGGACAAAGTTTGTCTCTTTTAGGGTCCTCATTGTTTACTAGTTTCTCTGGCACTGTGTATTGTAGGCTGGTAATCCCTTACTCTATGTCTAAAGTCCACATATGAGTGAGTACATATCATGTTTGTCTTTTTGTGATTGGGTTACCTTGCTCAGAATGTTCTCTTCTAGTTCCATCCATTTTCCTGCAAATTTCAAGATTCCATTGTTTTTTTCTGCTGAGTAGTACTCCATTGTGTAAATGTACCACATTTTCTCTATCCATTCTTAGGTTGAGGGGCATCTAGGCTCTTTCCAGTTTCTGGCTATTACAAATAATGCTGCTATGAACATGGTTGAACAGATGTCCTTGTTGTATGAATGTGCTTCTTTTGGGTATATGCCTAAGAGTGGAATCCCTGGATCTTGTGGTAGACTCATTCCCATTTTCTTGAGGAGTTGCCATACTGATTTCCAAAGTGGCTGTACAAGTTGGCACTCCCACCAGCAGTGGAGGAGTGTTCCTCTTTCTCCACATCCTCTCCAGCATAAACTGTCATTGGTGTTTTTGATTTTAGCCATTCTGACAGGAGTAAGATGGTATCTCAGAGTTGTTTTGATTTGCATTTACCTGATGGCTAAGGATGTTGAACACTTTCTTATGTGTCTTTCAGCCATTTTAGATTCCTCTATTGAGAATTGTCTATTTAGTTCTGTACTCCACTTTTAAATTGGATTGTTTGGTGTTTTGGAGACTAGCTTCTTGAGACTTTGTATATTTTGAAGATCAACCCTCTGTCAGATGTGGGGTTGGTGAATATCTTTTCCCAGTATGTGGGCTGTCGTTTTGTCTTGCCGACTGTGTCCTTTGCCTTACAGAAGCTTCTTAGATTCACTGAAACCTCTTTGCCTCCAATGCATTTGTTCATCCTGCAAATGATGTAAATGTCAAGTCTTCTGACTTTTAACTTCTCTGACAACTTTGCTCCAGACAGTCGGGTTCTGTCATCATCAGCTTCCATGGAAGTTGTCACTTCCCAATCTACATTTTCCTTCAGAAACTGTATAAGTAACGGCTAGGAGCCAAGATACAATTGTTCATTGTTACAGCTTTATAAATTGAGTCCTAGCTACACACAAACTTTTCCCCCCCACATTGTGTTTTATAGTCTTACTAACAAAAAATTAAGATTTTTTAAATTATTCAACTAAATAAATATGGCTTGAGACTCCCCTAGATTTATGTGATTAACCAAGTGTACCACCATTGGCTAACTCTGAAAGGTCTCATTGCCATTTACATTGTTTCCTTGAGCCTAGCAATGGTGACTATATTGATGAGTGAGGCAGGCATCACATTGTCTTTAATAAAGTAGGGACTTAAGCCTTTTTATATAATGCATTTATTTTTATTTTATATGCATTGGTATTTTGCCTGCATATATTCCATATATGTCTGCGTAAGGGTGTGGAGTCCCCTGGTACTGAAGTTACCGACAGTTGTGAGCTGTCATGTGGGTACTGGGAATTGAACCCAGGACCTCTGGAAGACCAGACAGTGCTCTTAACCACTGAGCCATCTCTCCAGCCCAAGGACTCAAATTTTATTGACTCTTAGTCCTTCTGCTACTGTTTTTGGGTGTCACAAGCTGCTTATGGAACATGCTGAATTCAAGAGAGAAAGGGCCTAAAGAAAGAGAAGGTGGAAAAGCAGCAACAAAGTAAAAGAGAAGGAAGATGGCAGTCAAAGAGAGAAAATGGGGAGAAGAGTGAGTGACTCAGTGCATGGGAGACTCAACACGGCTGAGAAGGGGTGGAAAAGGAAAGCTGAACGCGATAGCCCAGGGCGGCAGCAGGGGAACTGAAGAGAACAAAACACAAAGTGATCACATATCCAAGGAGTTGGTGACTGACATTAACTTAGCAGGTACACTAGGAGCTCTACCCCAAGAACAAGTGTACACACACACACACACACACACACACACACACACACACACACACACCACACGCACACACACACACACACACACACAAATGGAGGTGGAAATAAACTGCTAAATTATGTTGCAAATACCCCCAATTCCAGTTTGCCTACTGCTGGCAGCCCAGGACACCTGGATCTGGAAAGTCACCTTCAGATGGGTCAACCGAAGACTTTTTCCACTTTGAGCACTGTGGCATGAGTCATGGTGGAAAGGAAAGGGGCTGCAGTCCCAATGGGGGTCTTTGGATTGACCCAACTGCACTGACACAGGATAACCGTGGCTATCAGATGCCAGTTGACTCTGAGTGTGTCCTCAGCAGGAGAAGCTGTCAGCCATGAAGGCTGCAGCAGCCAAACCCCTTCTTGAGAGTAGTCTTCCCTGAGGTCTCCACAAGACTCAAAAGCCATCTCCACTCTGTTCTCTTCAATGTTCCAACAAAGTAGAAGCTGTCCTGTCCTGGAAAATGCCCCCACTGGCCCCTCAGAAGCCCTGTGTACACAATCTGCAGGAGTCCTGAAAGGAACATGGTCACAACTTCTGAACCATGTTCTGTACTTCTCCATGCTGGACGCATGTTACCTGCCAAGGCTCAATCTGACATAAGCAACCATGCTGCAAATGAAGTAACAGGTTTCCAGGCCTCAGGTTGCCTTGTACCATCAACTGAAAGCCAGTTCTCCATTAAAAGCAGAAGGCTCTATTGACCCTCAGCTCACACCCTGACACTAATCAAACCAGACAGAAGTCACCACCATGAGTCTCCAGGAGAAGAACAAACTGAGCCCTTACTGCCTCTGCCTGTGCACCATGGGGCATTAGCTGATGAGAAATAAGTAGCATATTAGAGCAGAGTCCCTCCTGTAGGCAGGTTGTCTCTTCTGGTACTGTCAGGAAGAGCACAGTTCCTTCTTTCTCTATTGTCCCTATGTCCACAAGAACCCATAGTGAGTGCTGCCCAAACCATTCCTTCATAGCAGACTGGGCAAAAATCCCATGATCTCAGCATTGCTGCCGCTTCTCCCCTAGTAAATATTTTTATACTCCAGCAAAAATACTAACATGCCAATTCTAATTTCTTTCCAGTGCAAACTCCTGCCTCTGTTGGTAAGTCACCTGTAGATACACTGGCTTGTCGTGACTGGCTTCCTATGACAAAGAAGGACTTTGGCTCCAACTCTTCTCAAATCCTGTTCCTCAGCCTTGCCTTCCCGTGTCATGCCTCCCCCTGTTGCTTCTTAAAGACTGGTGATGTGTTAGAAAATGGGGCCCCACTGCCCTAAAATCAGTATTAGGCGGCATGCTATTGTTTACGATTGTAAGGGAATGTCAGTAAACATTGGGATGACTTCCAAAGCAATCACAATCGTTAAAGAGAGAGGGCAGGAGGGTTAAAAAAATAAGCACAAATTGAAAGGGGGATGGCTACAAAATGAGGCATGTGTCCCTGGATGGACAGAGGTGGAAGAAGGAAGTCACTGAGGAGCTCATGGGCAGCGCCTGTCACAAAAAGCAAGCATGAGGAGGCAGTCCTTCCTCCTCACTAAATCTAGAGGGAGGCCAGCCGGCTGCTGATGCCAGGCTCTACACTGCCAGGGTAGGCTGATGTGAGGCTGCTGGCAGCAAGGCTGTCATGGGAATCACTGATGCCGAATTCTGGGATCCACACTGCCTGGGAAGGCTGCTCTCATCAATTTGTCTGCTTGATATCTAACCACAATCTTTTTTACTTGTAGTGCAATTTCCGGTAACCATTGGTAAGTCTCTTACATATTTTTTCTCTCTGGAGTTTGTTGCCCTTGTATAATGTTCAGAAGGCCTATTCCTCACCTTGATGGTTTTCATTGCCATAGAATGAGGGTTTTAAACACCTTTTCATGCTTCCTACTTTGCACCTGTCAAGAATTCCCTAGAGCTACATTATGAAGGGAGGGGCTGCAGAGACAGCTCAGCATTTAAGAGCAATTGCAGAGGACCCAGGTTTCGTTCCCAGCATTTCCTGTAGGTTGTGGATTTTAAAAAAAAGGAAGTTTAAAGCAAGCTAGTTTAAACAAAACTACAAAAATGAGGGTCTTTAGAAGCCTAACAAAAGGGGGTGGGCAAGGAAAGCTTTTCAGATGGCTCAGGTGGCCAGGGAGTGAGCAGGCTTGAAGGGACCACAGATGACCAGAGCACACAGATCACAAATTAATGAATCACAGTGTTATCTCAAGAGCTGTTTCAAGAACTTTCCATCTTGGATGGAAAGAGGATGAGTGAAGCCTCACTGATGACTGTCCTGTGTTTGCTCTTCCCCCAGATGAACCATCAGACACCTGCTGCAGTAAGTCACACGCTGTTCCTAAGTGAAGACTGTCAGAGAGGCTGGGGTCTGTCACTCAGCTTCCTTCTGCCTTGTGAATGTAACAACCTGTGCTCCTCCTGTCCTCCTGCTGTGCTCCCACTGTGCTCCTGCTGTGCTCCCACTGTGCTCCTGCTGTGCTCCCACTGTGCTCCCACTGTGCTCCTCCTGTGCTCCCACTGTGCTCCTGCTGTGCTCCCCCTTGCTCTTCCCATCCCTTCTGTTTTCCTCCTGTGCTCCTCCTATTCTACTTGTCCTCCTCCTATGCTGCTCCTGTGCTCCTCCTGTTCTCCTCCTATATTCCTCCTGTCATCCCAATGTAAAGGGAATGATCTCCCCACCCTAGCAGACAAGAAGTGCTAGTCTGTCCCCAGCAGCACTGGGACACTCCACTGGGGACCCTACCACCAGACTTCCCACACTAATTTCTGCCTTTCTCTTTCCAAGGGAGGGGGATCCAATGGTAAATCTGGCTGCCTCCTTTCATGAAGAGCCCCATATCTCCTGGGATGTTAAAACCCCTGGAGCCAAAATTTCTCCATCCATGTTAGGACGCAGTAGCTTAATGCTCCAACCCCTTGACCCCCTTATGACTCCACTAGGACACCAACACGCTTCCAGAATGTTCCTTGACATACTTGAGAATTAAGGGTCAAAGGGAAAAGTGTTCCTGTGGTACTAAAGACTCTGAACTGGGAAGGAAGAAATGAACAAATGAAAAATATTACATATTCCTATCTTCCAGCTGGGCCATCTCTACAAGAGAGATCTGTGTTGTTTGGCTCTGCTGTGCCTTCTCAGAGCCCTACAGTACCTATCAGACCTGACATTCTAACAAAGGGACTGAAAATTTCTATTTTGTTATGGTGGAACCTCCTGCTTTTCCACTGTGTGGAAATCCATCAAGTGGCCACCAGTTCTTTGAAAGTTTTACATGCCCTTATTGTAGTCCCCAGCAAGGAAGAAAACCAAAATAAGGCTGGGGCCTCAGATCTGTGAGCCCAGCTACTTAGCAGGCAGGGCTAGGGTAGTGCTCACTTTGTAGCCTATCTGGGCTACAAGCTAAGAGAAAGGCATGCCTGGGCAAATGAACATGACCTTGTCTCAAAAAACAGAAATGTAAAAGAAAGGGGCTAGGAATAGGGAGAAAAGGGGGCCAGGGATGTAGCTTATCAGTAAAGTGCTCTCCTTCCATATGTGAGGCTGGGCAGTCCCTACTGTGGGGAGGGTGGGAGAGAAAGAAAGAACCAGAAAGAAGCAAACAGTAGTGAGGCTGGTATGGCAGTGGCGTCTGTAACCCCAGTGTTTGGGCAGTGTAAACAGGAGTCTCAGTTGTAGCCAGGACTCATAGAGTGACCCTGTCTCCAAGCCACTCTTACTGAAGAATGAAAGCAAAGCAATCAACTTCTCCATTTGCTTTTCAGTTGGAATGCAATGTCAGCCGATATGTAAGTTTGCATCTATTCCCTCCCCGTCAGGACCCCCATGCTGGGATCCAACAGTCTTTATCTGGCCACCTTAGAATTCACTATCAAAATCCACCCCTATCAAATCTGCCTGGGTTATTAACAATATACTATAGAGTCTGAACTTGACTGATGTACAGACATATGAGGAGGAAAACATGCAGGGTCCTACGATTTTACATAAGCATCCACATAAGACTGCTTACAGAAAGACAGACAGAGGGAGAGAGGAACAGGGCACAAACAGAACCTCTGTGACGAGGGGGTCCCGGCCTCCTGGCTCTGTGTCCACATTTGATACCACACATCTGACGATTTCCCTGACCCTGTAGGAACCCTGAGTTTAGAAGCTGCTGTTCCCTTGGTACCCACATCTACGCTACCCATAATGTGTTTTACTTTTTAAATACTTTTCTGAGAAAAATAAAAAACTGGCTTATATAAAAAAAATAACAAGGGGAAAGTTTCTCAAATATGATGGTTCATGGTAAAAACATTTGTCCCACAAGCCTGACACCTTATCTCCACGTGTGTGTACACACGCCCTACACCCCCAGGTATACATCACATATGTACAAATACACACACACACACACACACACACACACACACACACACACACACAAAATGAATAAACTTTAATACAAAAATAAAACAAAGTGAAAAAGGAATAAGGTAAAGTAAAAAGGAGGTAATTTTCTGTTTTGTTTTTGTTTTTATTACCAGGTGGACCAACTCCAGTTGCCATCAGTAAGTCCAGCTCTGGGGCCCCACGATCTTCTCTCCTTGTCAGTCCTAAATTCTCTGAGTTTAGGGGACTTAAACTACCTACCTTCCTGCATCAGAAGCCACAAAGTCCCCGGGGCCCATTCTGAAAGTGCAAGTCTGTAAACTCACACTGTGGCCAGGCAGGATGGAAGGGTGGTTATCTCCCATCGAAATGGAGCCCTAAACAGAAGACAAAACAGTACCACAAGGAAATGCTAAGCCCCTTCTCTGTCTTCCAGGTTGTCCGCAGCCAGTGATTAAACCTATCTGTAAGTTCCTCCTGGTCTTCTACTGTTTTCCTGTTAGTATTGTTGTGTGTGCACTGCCCATTTCTACCCTGTGTGCAGACACCTCAGATGTGTGACCCTCCCCTCTTCCCATTGCCTTTGTCACCCAGCCCCACCGGGCATCATATGGTTTGTCCCATCAAGATGGAGCCCTAAACAGAAGGCGAAACAGTGCCACAAGGAAATGCTAAGCCCCTTCTCTGTCTTCCAGGTTGTCCGCAGCCAGAGATGGATCCTAACTGTGAGTTCATATGGTTTGTCCCATCAAGATGGAGCCCTAAACAGAAGGCGAAACAGTGCCACAAGGAAATGCTAAGCCCCTTGTCTGTCTTCTAGGTTGTCTGCAGCCAGAGATGGATCCTAACTGTGAGTTCCTCCTGGTTTTCTACTGTTTTCCTGTTAGTATTGTTGTGTGTGCCCTGCCCATTTCTACCCTGTGTGCAGACACCTCAGATGTGTGACCCTCTCCCTTCCCATTGCCTTTGTCACCCAGCCCCACCAGGCACCAGATGGTTTGTCCCATCAAGATGGAGCCCTAAACAGAAGGCAAAACAGTGCCACAAGGAAGTGCTAAGCCCCTTCTCTGTCTTCCAGGTTGTCTGCAGCCAGAGATGGATCCTAACTGTGAGTTCCTCCTGGTTTTCTACTGTTTTCCTGTTAGTATTGTTGTGTGTGCCCTGCCCATTTCTACCCTGTGTGCAGACACCTCAGATGTGTGACCCTCCCCTCTTCCCATTGCCTTTGTCACCCAGCCCCACCGGGCACCAGATGGTTTGTCCCATCAAGATGGAGTTCTAAACAGAAGACAAAACAGTGCCACAAGGAAATGCTAAGCCCCTTCTCTGTCTTCCAGGTTGTCTGCAGCCAGAGATGGATCCTAACTGTGAGTTCCTCCTGGTTTTCTACTGTTTTCCTGTTAGTATTGTTGTGTGTGCCCTGCCCATTTCTACCCTGTGTGCAGACACCTTAGATGTGTGACCCTCCCCTCTTCCTGTTGCCTTTGCCACCCAGCCCCACTGGGCACCAGATGGTTTGTCCCATCAAGATGGAGCTCTAAACAGAAGACAAAACAGTGCCACAAGGAAATGCTAAGCCCCTTCTCTGTCTTCCAGGTTGTCTGCAGCCAGAGATGGATCCTAACTGTGAGTTCCTCCTGGTTTTCTACTGTTTTCCTGTTAGTATTGTTGTGTGTGCCCTGCCCATTTCTACCCTGTGTGCAGACACCTTAGATGTGTGACCCTCCCCTCTTCCCGTTGCCTTTGCCACCCAGCCCCACTGGGCACCAGATGGTTTGTCCCATCAAGATGGAGCTCTAAACAGAAGACAAAACAGTGCCACAAGGAAATGCTAAGCCCCTTCTCTGTCTTCCAGGCTGTCTGCAGCCAGAGATGGATCCTAACTGTGAGTTCCTCCTGGTTTTCTACTGTTTTCCTGTTAGTATTGTTGTGTGTGCCCTGCCCATTTCTACCCTGTGTGCAGACACCTCAGATGTGTGACCCTCCCCTCTTCCCGTTGCCTTTGCCACCCAGCCCCACTGGGCACCAGATGGTTTGTCCCATCAAGATGGAGCTCTAAACAGAAGACAAAACAGTGCCACAAGGAAATGCTAAGCCCCTTCTCTGTCTTCCAGGTTGTCCGCAGCCAGAGATGGATCCTAACTGTGAGTTCCTCCTGGTTTTCTACTGTTTTCCTGTTAGTATTGTTGTGTGTGCCCTGCCCATTTCTACCCTGTGTGAAAACACCTTAGATGTGTGACCCTCCCCTCTTCCCGTTGCCTTTGTCACCCAGCCCCACCTGGCACCAGATGGTTTGTCCACTTCCCTGCCTGTAAGAACAAATGCATTTTTAGTTGTATAGTCTCCTTTAATTCCTATAGTAGAACCATTAATGAATCCCTATGACATAAGTGGGTAGGAACCTGAGGCCAAATATTTACCCAAGCAAACAGTCCTAGGTCCTAATTGAAGTCTAGAGCTGTACCCTCCTAAGCTGTGTGAGTCATAAACACCCCTCTCACAGAAACCATTCATGGCTCTTCTTACTTTCCAGGCCCCTCTCCGAGTAGTAGTATTTATTGTGCTTGACTTTGTTTCTCTCCTCCTCTTTCCTGTCTTGTTCCTTCCCACCCAGCTTCCCTGCACCAAAGGTAACTGCAGAATAGGATACAAAGAAGTGGTGAGCTAGCTTTTGTCAACAAAAATCTAAAAGCGCTACAAAGTAGCAGACATATGCAGAGTTTTCTATCTAGAGAATAAAGGCACATGCAGGAATACAATGTCTAGGGGTCTCAGGCAAGTCTGTAATACAGAGCTGAAAATGATGTCCAATAATGAAGGGGTCTTTAGGTGGTCGGCCTCTGACCTCTTCATCACTACTTCATTTGGCATCTAAATTTGAGCTGCAACTCATCTGTGGAGCTATTTTGAATGCATCCTTGCTACCTAGTTAACTAATCCCCTAGCAGGCACCAGTAACACTGTTAGAGAACTCTATGTTGGTTCTAGTTAAGACAAAAATCATTTCTCTTTTTCTCTCTCTCATAGTAATCTTGCAGAAAACTACAAGTAAGTTCTTTACGTTTATTGGGACACTTGCGGTTTTTGTGGCTTAGCTGGTTCTGCTTCTAAATGCTAGAAAATGAGAGGTTTCTCATGTCCATTGGCTTTCGTGCTTCAATAGGACCTGCGTCAGACTGCACAGCAGCCATCACAGTCCCAGACACAGACTTCCCACCCTTTCTGTTAGTAGCTCACATCTTCAGGTGCCAGTTGCTACCTGAGACTGTACTGTACAGACATCAAATGTTGACGATGAATGCAGAATTCAAGGGCCATCTCACCAGTCTGATGCAATTTTCCCATGTGTCCCTCACCCTGAACTTAAAATCAGAGTTCTTACCAAGCTAAAAACTCAAGATGCTCAGCAGGCATAATAAATAGTGTGCTGAGGAGAACCCCGGAGCTGTGGTCAATTGGGTCAGTAGGCTACGGGGTCCGAAGAGGCTGTTACACTCATCCTATTGATTCATGAGAACAAAATGCAGATGCAGAGTTGACCCATATTTGGAGTAAAATGTCCCAATGTTTAACCGTGATACGTATCTGGATCCATCAGGAGATGGCTTCCACCTAAGCTCACTCCAATAGTTTCTACTTAGAATTTTAGTGATTTCAGTGTTAGGACAAAGTCAGTGGTTTGATGGATTGGGATTGATGCTATTGACATAGGACGCCTTAGTGCCTCTCTGAAGTCCCCATCCACCTAAGCCTCCCATGTCCTCAGCAGACAGGCAGATCAGACAATTCTCACTGCACGATGAACACATCATCATAACTCAGGCCCAAGGATGAACTGGAAACTCCAGATGTCCCAGATTAGGCACGGGACCTTGTGTCGGCCACTTTTTCCTGTTGTTGTGACAGAAAATGTCTTCAGGAAGAAGGCTTTATTTTGGCTCAGGATTTAAGGGTAGTCCAGAATGCCAGGAAGGAAGGCAGGGTGACAGATGTGTGGGGCAGCTAGCTGGTCACATGGCTTCTGCAGTCAGGAAGCAGAGAGGAGTGCTGGTGACAGCACACTTTTCATTCAGTCTAAGACTGCAGCCCATGGGAGGTGACATCCACATTCAGTGTGGGCCTTGCCTCCTCTGGACGTCCTGTGGAGCTGGGGAACTACCTCTCTTAACTTAAAAGACAGTGTGTACTACTCTTGCAGCAGACTAGAGTCTGAGTCCCAGCACCCACATCTGGTGGTTCATAACCACCACAACTCCATCTCCATGGGATCCAATGCCACTGGCCTCCAAAAAAAGGCCTGCACGAATATACACATACCCACACACTGACATACAATTTTAAAAAAGCTACTGGGAACACTCTGATCGATACACCCAGAAGTGTGTCTCCTGCCTGATTCTAAATCAAGTTGATAATGAAGCAAACCATCACAGACCCTGTAGCTAGGAACAGGAACACAAGCCCACAGACCTACAGCTGGGAACAGGAACACAGACCTACATCTGGGAACAGGAACACAGGCCACTTGAAGTAAACAGGAGGTCCTGCCCCTGGAAATGAGAAGCCGGAATCCAAACTGAATAAATAACACTCTTTTTAGTGGAGGTACCAGAGAAACTAGGTAGAAAAAGCAGGTAAAAGCCACGAAACCGGGTTTCTGAAGGCATAAAGGCATGCCAAAGCAACCTGGACACTGCCATTTCCTTTTTACTAGCTTAGTCTTGTCTGGCTTTCAGCACAAATGTGAGGCATAGACTGGTTTAGAGGAGGTGGAGGAAGAAGAAGAAAAGCCCGTAAATCTATGAAGAAATCCAAGTCTGAGAAGCAAGATCAATCTGAGGAGGACTGAGACAAGAAATTATTTACTCTCAAGTGTGCCAGGGTTAGCATGCTTAGCAGACATAGATGGTACACGCTGCAGGATCTATATGTAATCTGTGTTGGCCTACTCTGTCCAGGCCTGGTCCTAAGCACTGGTGCTGATCCAGTGAGTAGTGTCTCCTCACTCAAATCCTATTTTGAGATTTTAAAATGTAAGAATTGTCTCAGCAGTTAAGAGCACTGGCTACTCTTGCAGAAGATCTGAGTTCACTTCCCAGCACCCACAAGGTGGCTCACAACCTTTCATAATGCTAGTCCAGGGGATCCAACACCCCCCAACCCCGCTCCTAAGAATCATCTTCTTTGTAAACATATGGTGTGTTTGAAAAAAAAACTCCATGTCTGAATCATTTGCAACAAAAGACTATGCAATGAAGATACTTACATAGAACATTCAAGTAAATACTTAAAAATAGCTTAAAGAAGGAGAAGGCAGATACATAATAAAGAAAGGCCAAGGAAAGAAAGACAGACAGACAGACTGGTGGGCCCAGGAGATAGCTCCATCACTTGAGTGAGAATTCTCATTCACAGCAATTTATTATTAAACTGAGACATACATTAGGAGCGGTGATAAATGTCTGTGATCCCAGCACTCAAGAGACTGGGCAGTGGTGGTGGATTAAAGTGCTCCTTTAATGCCAGCACTTGGGAGGCAGAGACAGGCAGATCTCTGTGAGTTTGAGGCCAGCCTGGTCTACAGAGTGAGTGTCAGGACAGCTAGGGCCACACAGAGAAATCCTGTCTTCAAACACACACACAAACATACACACACACACACACACACACAGAGAGAGGGGGGGAGGGAGGGAGACTGAAGCAAGAAGATGTAAATTTAAGTCTAACCTGAGCTACATAGCAAGACCTTAACCACCTACCCCCCCTCCACAAAAAAATCCTAGATCCATGCAGAACCTCTTTATTCCACTCTACAATGCAAATGCCAGAAAGACACCTGCATGTACATGAAAGAACACACATACAAGGGTTGTGAAATGGTTAATAATAAAAATAAGCACAGATTTAAATGTAGTGAGCATCCGTTTCTACGTTTATGTGACTGAGGAAATTCCCAGACAGGAATATTAAATGATACTTACAAAGTTTTTAAAAGATGACTCATATAAATTAAAACAAAAAGTAAAGCTTAACATGACATGGATGCAGTTTTTTAATTACTGAAAACACGCCTAACTAATGACAGCGGCTGCCTTGAAGAGCCGGGGGAGAGCTGGGCCTGGGATTACTGTTCAAAGACAGTTAGTTCTCTATAATATGTTTTTCTCAAAACAACCAAACTCCCCATTAAGTGTGACAAATGTCCTATAATAGGTGGTGACCATCAGTACTTGGGCCATTAGTTTGAATGCATTGTTTTATTTCTCAAAGCTATAAGGGAGCAAATAAAGCAATCACACCCCAAGGAGGCAGTCCTAGAAAAACTGAGCTCCTGCAGAAGATCCAAACTTCTTGTTTCCAAGACAGAGGAGGGTCAATTCCTCCTCATTCACTAGTGATAACAACAACCCTGCTGTGGTTTCCTCTGTCCCTTGTGGGATTTGAAGGCATCCCACTTCCAGAACTGAAGCCCTTTCCAGTCACAGGTGCAGTTCTCAGATGCTGACAAACCAGTGCCTCAGAGATCCTGGAATTCACAAGAAACAGGTTTCTAACCCATAGCAATACTGTCACGGAGCCTGAGAGAGCCTAAGTTCAGACTCCCATCTGTGAACAAAAAAGACATGGGCACACTCAGGAAAATCACATTCCCATTTAACCAGGTGGTTTGGCAAGTGAAGGCTCTTGCTGCCAAGCCTGAATATTTGAATTCCATCCCAGGACACACATGGTGGAAAGAGAGAACCAGCTCTGACAAATTGTCCTCTGATGCTGGCAAGTGAGCATCAAATGACAAATGACAGTGGCGGATCAAGAAAACAGCTCAACTCAGCACAGCTTAAGACATGGGGCATTTCCTAACTTAGAGACCAGATTGGGTGGGGGAAGGGAATCAAGGACCTATCTCTAGCCCTGGACCCTTCTTTCCATGGCATTCAGAGACAACGCCACCCTACCGAACCTCCCCTCTTAGTCAGCTTGCAAGACTCATCTAGAGGTCACACAAACGAACAGATATTTCTGTTTCATCAAAAACTATACTAACAGTTTTGTCTTTTTCATTAAAGCAGAACCTGGGCCACCTGTAATAGGTAAGTCCTGTGTTTTCCTCAATTGTATTGTCATTACTTCCTGTGGACGAGCCCCCTGATAATACTGTGAGTGTCCCAAGACCCAATGTTTCTATTTCTGACGCTATGGTTTATTAACTTTTGAGAATCCAGCACTCTCTTAGTTTCCCATTTCCTACTCATGTTCCCAGCAGCTCCCTCCATTCTCAGCTGCCTGTAGCCATTTGGAGGTGACAAATGGAATTGTTTAGTACCTGGGGTGGTGCTATGGTGATAAATATTTATTAGGTGCCACCTTGTGCCAAGCAGCCGGACTTGTTGTTTAACATATGTATGTATTATATATATATATATATATATATATATATATATATAGTATCTTGTAAGTCATTACTCCTAACATACACAGGAGGAACTGTGAGCTAACATAGCCTACCACAGTTACTCACACTTAAATGACTTTCTGAGAAATAATGGCCATTCCCCCTCCACATGAAATATTTATGCTTATGAAAAAAACCAATGCTCTCTAAAATGAACCTAAGAACAACTGAGTCATGATAAAAATACCACAGTTGATAACAATCTTTCCAAAGAGATAATAGAAGGAGGGATAAGAAAAGGATAGGGGTGTAAAAAATTCTCCAACTTCTGGGGAGAAGTCAGGGAAAGAAAAATGGCCTCTCCCAGAGACATTCCTCTCTCCAAAAAGATGCCTCAGTTAAAAGCCGACACTTAAGTTGGTGGATTCTGAAGTGTGTGTGTGTGTGTGTGTGTGTGTGTGTGTGTGTGTGTGTGTGTGTGTGTGTGTGTGTGTCAGTCCCCCACAGTCCTGCTAGAACTTGTTGCAGAGTTTAAGAAGTAGCTGTGTTCTTTATCCAGTAACTGTGTGGTTATTTATTTTTACCTGTATTTTTTATTCACAGTGAGACAAGACACAGGTAAGTGCCGTGTCTGCTCACCAGCCCTGGGGTTACTTCCTACACCCGCTGTCTTTCTGACTCCAGACATTCAGTCTTTCCTGTTTCATATTGAACAGCTTCCTCTAAAGTTACCGGTAAATATTTTAGAAACTGAAAACCCTACAGATAACAAGTCAGACAGTGAGCTGCCTGAAGGCGACTTCAAGTCAGTTATACTCCTTTTGAGTATTTTTAACTGGGTTATTTTATTCTTAACTTATTTTCAATGACAGAATAATGTTCACATTGGTGGGCTACCATGTATACTTTGTTGTATGAATATGACTTGTTGTCACCACATCCAACTAGTGAGCACCCTCATCTCTATGGAGCATCCTTTTGTTTAGTGTCTGTTTTCCTCTGCTGGCTCCTTCTAAAGCATGGAACGCTTTGTTGGAAGGTGATGTCCCCCTTACAGGATGCCAGAATGTACTCCTGATGCTTTGAACAGTTTCTGAAAATTGTTACCTATGGAAAAAAATGTCACCTGCTATTTTTCTTATTAGAGTTTATAGGTAACTGGTGTTTTAAAACAAAAAGAGAAAGAAAAGAGAAAAGTAAGAGATGGCAGAAACCAAATGGAATTAGCAAAGTCAAGTCAATAGAA
The DNA here is from genome assembly GCF_003668045.3 of Cricetulus griseus. Taxonomy (NCBI): domain Eukaryota; kingdom Metazoa; phylum Chordata; class Mammalia; order Rodentia; family Cricetidae; genus Cricetulus; species Cricetulus griseus. Next base: position 230,542,557 of record NW_023276806.1, read on the forward strand.
ATGTTACTTATTTATAAAAAATAAATAAATAAATAGAGAAAGAAAGAAAGAAGGAAGGAAGGAAGGAAGGTAGGAAGGAAGGAAGGAAGGTAGGAAGGAAGGAAGGAAGGAAGGAAGGAAGGAAGGAAGGAAGGAAGGGCGGGCCAGGGGAGATACAGCAGGGGCCAAGACAGAAGAAGGCTCAGCCCTGCCCCCAGGAGTTCACTCATGCATTTGAACATTCTGACATGTTTCGTGCCCAAGGAGGTTGAGAGGAAGGTGGAAAGTAGTTCAGGGCTCCTACTTCTGACTACTTAACAAAACGATCCTAGAACCTGAGTGTGTTTCCGCCCTCACTGGAAAGGACCCGTGAGCATCGTGCTCTCTGTGCTGGCTTCACCAACTGCTGCAATTCTAAGAAAGTTCCCATTGGATAAGTACAGCACCTGCTCGGGGCAGGCTTGTCTGCCTCCATATTAGGGTAGAGTACAAGGCCTCCTGAGTAGCAGAATCTCTTGGTTTTTAAAGCATAGGACAGAGGACTAGCACAAACATCAGCATTGACGGCATTTTCCTGGTCAGTAAAATGTCTTGCTAGAATCAAGAAAGTTTTTACAGACTCAGGAAGATGCACACTCCCCCATGGTGTCCTCTACCCCCACATGCACGCCATGCCACACCAGTGCTCAGAGAGGGGATAAAAAGTAAAAGAGGACTCCTGCAAGATGTCACAGGTCACCTGCTGCTGCCCAGCAGGCTCCTGGGCCCAGCTGCTCTAGAGCACCCCAGCTTTCTGAGCCTGTCTGTGCAGCTCACAAAGTCCCACCCTTTCAACTAAATGGAATGAAAATGGCAGACAGAAGTTAGAGATGAGCAGGCATCTCCCGGGTACCCTCTCCTGACTGTTCAACAAAAAGAATGCATTTTCAAATACTAGAGGCAAGAGATGATGGGGAAAGACAGGGAGAAAAGTCCCGAGAGAGTAAGTAACAAAACCAGGGGGCAAAAACCCAAGAAATGGAGTTTGTTCAGCTTCTGCAGTGTTTCATCTCCCAGACAAAGGGAAAACGCTAGTCTCTTTTTCACCCTTTCAAAATGACTATGTCAGTGTAAGAAAAAATGTATTGCAGCCATTCATTAGCAGGGCCAGGAGGGTCTCTTCCCAGCCCAGAATCCCTGTCTGGACAGACCTTACCATTAGACTTCTGCTGTTGTCACTCCTGCTGCCGGTGTCAGCCCACACTAACTGCCTGTGTTTAAATTTTTGCCCAAGTAGCAGTGCCTATCTGTAAGTACATTTTCTCTTCACCCATCTGGTAGAAGTAGGGACACCTAGAGGATCTCTAATCAGTGGAATGCTTTTGTTTATGAATACACAGAGCATGTCCTCTTAATGAGTGATCTGTTATTATAATGAAAGGTAAACACTTGGCTGAAAGACTGAGAAAGAAAATTGCCAAAGCAACATGTTAACAGTTTAGCTTTTCCTATTTTTTTTTGCAAAATCTTTATTTTATGTGCATTGGTGTTTTTGCCTGCATGTATGTCTACGTGAGAGTTTGTGTCCCCTAGATTGGCATACCAGACAGTTGTGAGCTGCCATGTGGTTTCAGGGAAACAGAGCAGCCAGTGCTCTTAACTACTGAGACCTCTCAGGTACAGAGGATGAATACCAGATACAGAGATAGCCAGGAATGAGTGCAGGGCACACAGACCCAAGGAGGGAGCACAGGGAGATGAGTACAGCCAGCATCAGCTCATGGACTGCTCCCAGTTAACATTCCTACTGTATGGGGAAAGGGAACCATACACAGGGCCAGCCAGTCACACCAGACCAGACCCTGCCTTGTATCATAGATAGCATCCTGGGGGAGGTCTGGCATCGGCAGAAGCACTAGCAATGGTTAGCTCTTGGGGAAAAAACTACAAGGAAAGAGACTGGAGCCTTGTTCCAAATATTCTGCTAACATGTTTTTATTTCATATTGTCATATTTCACACTGCCTGGTACTTCCATGCCTTTTGGTAAGTTGTTTATTAATCTATTTCTATATTTCAGTATTGTTTAGAACTTCTCAGAAGTAAAGGATTTGTTTGGGATGTGTTTTCCAACCCCCTGGCCTTCTCTGCTGTCTAGAAGCCCTTAAGTACTGAAGAATTAACTTACTAATGTGCACATTGACTAGCCAGCTGTGAGAACCTGAGACAAAGAGTACGGATGGGTTAAAGCCCTGCATGGTGCTGTTCCAGTAATGCAAAGAGAACTTTAAGAATAATTAGTGTTGACACTATTTTGATGGAGATCCTGCTTTCATACATGATAGTTAGCTCTTTAGAAAACAAATGTGCCATCTGCCCTGAGGTACGCTAGAATACGGGGTCCTCATAATTCCATTTGTTGAAACACGCTCTAAGGAGTAACCCTAAATATGGGATGTGTCTGTCCGGGGCCTCCTTTGGCATAATTCCTAGTGGAGAATTTTCAAGAGAAACCCTTCACCACTGAACTCGGAATCTGTTTCTCCCAAGTTTCCTAAGAAATGTGTGTTTTTACACTTTTCCCTCGACTGTCTCTCCCAGCATAGTCTTAGCTTTTCATGTGACAGGTCAAAGTGACAGTCCACCACTCCCTTAGCAGGGGAGTCAGTGTCTGTCTGTTCCCAGCAACCCTTTAGGCACTGTGGCATGGGGTTCCTGATACCAAGTGTGCGTTCATACACTCCCCAGGTAGACATCAATCAAATGATGAAAAATCCTTGCCTGTTAGCACTAAGGCAAATTTTGTTTAGGACGCTAGAGGGAGCTGTGACCCCAGCCTTGGTGATACTCTTTCTTCTGGCAGCTCTCCACATCCTCCCTAACCCCATAAAGAGCACTTTTGTCAAGTGATTGTATTTCAGCTCTTCCCTAAATGCCCTATGAGCGAACAGGAAACTGACGTCACTCATAGCTACTGCACACGCCCAGCTGAACATCAAGCCCTTCTGCTGTAGTTCTAGTTGCCCAGAGTTCTTATGAAGTTGCGGGGTTATTGATTTCCCCTCAATCATGACATGTGCTGTCACTAAAACCACAGAAATCTTAAAGACAATTCACACAGTTTTTGAACTAAAAATGAACTACATTAAATAATAGGAACCTTGAAGGACATCATGAAAAGTACATAATGGGATAGATAGCCAGCAGGATGACTCCATGGAGAAAGGAGCTTGACGCTGAGCCCGACAACCCAAGTTAAATACCTAAAACCTACATGGTGGAAAGTTTTTAGAAGGCCTGGTGACTCCAAGATGCTTTCATCTGACCTCTACACATGCCATGGCACATGTGTGCCCCCCCCAGATACACAGAGGCAGACAGATAGACAGACACACAGACACACAGACACACAGACACACACACACACACAAACACACACACACACACACACACACACACACACACACAGACACACACACAGAGAGAGACAGAGAGACAGACACACACACAGAAACACACTCACAGAGACAGACAGACACAGACACATACACACACAGAGACAGACAGACACAAAGAGAGAGACAGATCCACACACTCACAGAGACACAGACATACACAGAGAGAGACACACACACACATATACAGACACAGATAGACACATATACACACCCCTAATTAGTAATCTTTAAAAAGAAATAGTTACATTCTTTCTAATTCTACTATTCTTATCCTAAAATATCTACAGTATTTCTTGTTCCACAGCTCTTCCCAAGCCAGGTTTAGAATTCTCATTAAACCACAGAGACTGCTAAAAATAGAATCTGTAACCATAGTTAGGACCAGATTGCAAATGAGCTCCCTCTGCTGTATGGGGAGCACAGTGTTCATGATCCCAAGAATGAAGAAAGGCCATAAAGAAGGGCCACATGTTACGTCATGACACCTTGCCTTGGCTAAGATTCTGTTTTTTGGTTTTTTGTTTTGTTTTGTTTTGTTTTCTGAAGGAAAAAAATGGCTATTACTCCTATAACTGATCCCACATGCCATAAAGATGCTGAGGGCTTCTAAGACATTCATGGGGGTTCAAATCGGCTATGAGAAGGTAGCCTATTCTTGGAGGATAGAATGTCTCACTAAATCCTTCCTCTAGTGTTACAAGTGGAGTCTTAATGGGAACCTAGTACCTAATTTATTTTAAACTAATCTGTTTTTCTTTCCTTTTAAGTGTTTGCACCAATAGGCTGAGGTAAGTCCAGGTCTTCTCTCTCAAGCTTCCTCCCGTGTGAGTAGCATCCTTGGTCCCCAATTGCACAGGCAATTTTGACATCTGACCACTGAACTCAGAGACACAAATAAGTTTCCATCCCTTTCCCCCATGTTTGCTAGTGTAAATTTAAACCATTTTATCTGCCTGCTTGACTGCCCGCCCTGGCCATGTGTCTCTTCCCTCCCTCAACCTTCAGTATTTTCTGAGACACAGGCTTGAAATTAAGCCAGGGGAGAACCCTACACTAGCCTAAGGGTCTCCCACTTCAAATCAAAACTGAGAAATGGCTAAGGCTAGTGAAGACAGGGAGTGCAGCCTTTTATGAAAATGAGCTGAGGTACAAATGCACAGGATTCCAAAGTGTCTCCATTTAACCCAGCGGGGCTCAGACAGCAATGACGGGGCCAGGCTTGGGAATAAGGAAAACCCAGCAGTCACTGATGATGTGTTTACCTTTATCTCTTTCAGTTGACAGTTCCGGGAAATTCAGTAAGTTTGTATCACTTCCTCACCTTCCCTGTTTCTTTGACTAACACTGTTGAGTTTGTGTTGCCAAATCTTCTTGAGTTACAAATCGTTCTATCTGAAAAAGTCATTCTGTCTAAGTGGTTCTCTCTTGTTTCAGTTTTGGGTCCTTCCTGTCTGTTTTCCCTTTGTAGTCGAATACAGTATCTTGTCTCTGATTCAGTTACTGTGGAAGACTACTGATGGAGCACATGGCATCCCATACCCAGCGGTTCTCAGCCTGCGGGACACAAACCACTTGGCAAACCTCTAGCTCCCAAAAATGTTTACATAACTATTCATAACAGAGGCAAAATTACAGTTATGAAGTAGAAACAAAACTAATTTTACGTTTGAGGGTCACCACAACATGAAGAACTGTATTAAAGGGTCACAGCATTAGGACAGTTGAGAACCACTGATATAGTCTGTCATAATGGGACCGGCTTGCTCTGTGCTGTGCTCTGACAAACTGATTGTTGTCACTTAAGATGAAAAATACTCTCAGAGCCGGGTGTTGGGGGCACATGCCTTTCATCCCAGCACTCGGGAGGCAGAGGCAGGCAGATCTCTGAGTGTTGGAGGTCAGCCTGGTCTACAGAGCTAGTTCCAGGAAAACCTCCAAAGCAGTAGAGAAACCCTGTCTCTAAACCTGTCCCCTCCCCCAAAAAAAGAAGGAAAGAAAAGAAAAGAAAAACTCTAGGGCTCACAACACATGCCTGTCAAGACGCGATGATGATTGTGATCACTATCATTAGGAGAATGGGGTTTTAAAGTGACTTGCAGAAGAGTAAGGGAAGGCAGGAAATTTATTTCCTTAGACCCAGGGAGGACTGGTGTCACCCCAGGGAGGACTGACATCATCACCAGGCTGAGGATGTGGATCTTAGCTCAGTGGGACAGAGTGGTCTTCTCTGTGGGCAGGGGATGGACAGGAAGCCAGTTTCAGAAGGCTTGAGGTCAGTTCTCAGCCCCCATGAAGAGGCAGCTCCCAGCTGCCTGCAACTCAGCCTGGCGTCATAGAGCACCTCCACACCTGTTTCACAGACATAAACACATAAAGGAAAATAAAAATAATCTTCTAGAGAAAGGCTATTGGAAGGTGGGTTCTCTTAGAGTTTGAAAATCTCCACTGATGTCTCTTCTGTGTTTTGTTTTTTAGCACTACTTCCTATGGGTAAGTTCCTTAACAATTTTCAACTCAGATATGTGATGTAGAATCTCATACTTTCTGTATGCCCCAAATGGAGGCCTTTAATTCTAAGATCACCTCAGATGCTCCTCTTATTCAAAATCTTCTAAGGCTCCCAGGGTCTGCTTTGGGGGCTACCCCTGCAGGGGAGTTGAAGCCCTACAAAAGGTATAACACCTGCACCCCAACCACCTCCTGGGTGTCCAATGAACATGTCCTCACTCACCCTCAGCAGAGCACGGGGAGAATACATTCTGAACCTCGTAGTTCTTAGAGCTCCTTGCTGTTTGTAAGTGGAGGACCTCACCTCCTTTCAGCTGCCTTCTAAATGACTTGGTTTGACAGGCAGGGGTCACTCGGCTCCTGTCCATACAGAGCGCTCCCCAGCAAGAGTCCTCACAGTTTACTTTGGCAGCCTAGATAGTCCTTTTACTTGATTTAGGGAACCAAATTACTAAAGAGAAAAACACAAACAAACAAAAAAAAATCACAGAATTCTTACCCAAAGCTACAAATTGAGTTTTATGAAACAACCTAGGAACTGATGCCCTGGAGGGTTGGTTCACCCACACACACAGTTAAAGGGATTGAAATGCTGACAAAGGAGCTAGTGTGTTTCAAGTAGTCTAAAGTGATATTTAAAGCTGAACTCTGGAGTCTGACTAACAGGTACAGTTCCCAGAGCCACCATCAGCATCACCTAGACAACACTCTCATTTCATCTTCAGCTGTAGAATTCAAACAACAACAGTGTCCGGCTTACCTGGCTGTTGTGAAGATTGGACTGTTTCATATTATGGTCAAAAAAGTGGGTGCTGGGCAGAGCTGGAGAGACTCAAAGGGGAGCTCAATGGTTAAGAGCACTTACAGGTCATGCTGAGGTCCTGATTCTCTGAACCTGCATGGTGCCTCACACCAGTTCCAGGGAACCTGGCACTCTCTTCTCACCTCCAAAAGACACATGTGGTATACACATATGGTGCCCTTTCACCAAAAACACACACTGAACACAAAATAAATAAATCTGAAAGCATAGGAAGCGTGGGCGCTTAGAATAAGAGGAGCACAATGGCTCAAAGCACTCTTACTGCTCTTAGGGGATGAAACAGGCTTCTTGTCAACAGGGACAGCACATATTAAGAGATAAATGTTTCTTCCCACAGTACCTCATTCACTCTGATTTGTTCCCAGGCTACAAACTCATTAACCCCTTAGCCAATACTCATTAGTTCTATTACTGAGCAAATGGCAAATTCCTTCCCGTTATGTCTCACCTTTTCTCTCACTGGTCTTCCCGTTTCCTGAAAGGAATCCAGAATTTTATCAATAATATCTGTACTTTATTATTAGTTATCAACACCTGCATTATCTAATGTCTAAGTCACATAAATATCTACACTATGTGATTTCCACCATTTTATATTGGGGGGAGGGGACAGAAATTCTGGATACCTGAATCACACCTTTTTTTGTATACTCAGTTCTATTCCCAGGTTGCACAGATGGAAGACTTCCCAAAAAAAAAGCAGATTCCAAAGCCCAGATGATAAAACACGGAAGGGCAGTCTTCCCGCAAGGATGCAGGGAGACATCGAAGAAGAAAACGGTGTTAGGTACCAATGAGCCCTTTACAACGCTGCACAAAAAAGAGATAATAGGAAGAATCAAGAGCACCCATGCGGGGATTGGGAACAGAGGACGGCTGAAGGGCGAGGCCAGGACTCCAAAGTTGAGCGACTCCCACCACAGGAACAGATCTCGACTGCTCGAGTGCAACGAAGCCCATGAAAGAAGGTGCGTGGGTGGCGTTCTAAAGAGACGCGAGGCCCAGACAACCAATCAGAAAGGAATTCCAAGAAGACTGGAATCTCAAGTAAGGTTTCAAACAAAGCTCGAAAAAGAAATTTCAGCTGAAGCCCTTTGGTGTGAACCAACACCACCAGTTTGCAGAAATCCGGAATCCCTCATGAGGAAAAATGTGGAAGGCATACTGAAGAGACAGGATTCACTTGAGGAATAGCCACCGGCCACACAGAACCCCCAAGAATGGTGTGCTGCTCCACCTCCTTGCCCTCTGCAACCCCAGCCAGATGCACCTCCTCCTGCTACAATTTAAGCCCCGCCAGAGGCACCTCCTGCTCCACCACGTGGGCCATAGGGGCTTCCACTGTGATCTTCAGGTTCAAGCTGTGTCTCTGCCCTCACCCCGGTGGAACATGGTTACAAAATCCATTTCCTCTAGACATCTTCGTTTTCTGCTATTCAGAAGTTTGCCGTTATTAGACTTCCCTGCCACAAACTACATCTTCCCAATTTTTCTCTGTAAGCCAATACGTATTATAGACTCCAATGAAGAAAGACAGTGTTCTCAGAAATAAAATGTCTTTACTAAATATCTAATAACATCCTTTGGCAGTGTTCTGTCTCTAGCTCACCTAGTTGACCTTATGACCTTGATGGCTGCAAATGCTTTATGATCCACCAAAAAAAAAAAAAAAAAAAACCCATAGGAAATAAAGTCAGACCTCCTGCAACCAAGCAGTTTATGACAGAAAGTGTCCATGTAAGCACAATCATTTTATTAAGAATCAGTATTAAAATGTGTCCAAAAGTAGTTTAAATGCACAGTCTGGAAAGAGTTTAGAGATAAGAGACTCAAAAATCTCTGGGGGTGGGGTGGGACCAATATCTGCGAATCAGGCACTGACTCTTCCAAGACACCTAAGGAAACTTATTTAAATCTCTGCCCCACTAAATACTTAAGATTCAAAGATTAAGGTAGAATCCTGCTTCCCAGAGAGACCGAGCAGCAAGCAGCTCACCTAGCTCACCTCCTCGTGTCTCCCAACAAGACCTCCTGCTCATCCTTGCCTTCCTTATAAACCTTCTCCACCTGGCTTCTCCCCACAACTTCCTGTCAGCTGGTTGCTGACCCAGCCTCCTGACTGCAGGTGAATTTTATTTAACCAAACACATCTTTGCATCATTAAACAAATGTTCCAGAGCATAAACAAAAGTAACACACCTTACGTTAATAACACTCTGGATGTGTTGTTGATGTGAGCAGCTGAAGTAGAGCTCAAAGTAAGTGGTGTGTTAATGCTACGTCAGCGTCATAGAGCCCCAGTTTGGAATTCCATGTGATACTTGTTTGTGGCCATACACTTCATACTTAGCATTCATTTATAAAAATATTATGTATTTTTTTTTACCATGACTTAATATCAGAAGAAGCAAACTGAACTGATGATAATAGAATTGACAGCTTTTTGTTGTGAAAAAAGTAAAAGCTGTATTAGCAGATGATCCTTGGGAGAGAATTATTATTTTGCTTTTCAAATTTTTTAGAAAGATTGAGCTCTTAAATAAAATGTAAAGCTTACCTTTATTTCTGGGGATGGTTTCCTTCCTTTCCTTTTGACCAAATTCCTTAAAACGTTTTTCCTCTTTCTCCAGAGAAATTCAAGACAGAGCTGGGTGAGTGAGAACCTCACACACACCTCCCCCTGGGGGTGGGGGGGCAGAGCATGGAAAGCCACTGGAACACTTCATAACCCCAGAGAGAGAGAGAGAGAGAGAGAGAGAGAGGAGAGAGGTGAGAGGCAGGGCTTCCCTGTGCTGGTGCAGTTGGTGTGAGAAGGGAATGGAAGGGCACAGGCCTCCACAGTCTCCTTCAGACACGGTTGCAGGGAAGGGCTTCTTCAATGTCTGTTGCTACACTCTCACCTGCCACACACTTTTAGCCCATGACCAGAGGGTGGTGTGGATCCCCGCACCCTCACATCTCCCAACCTAACCCCTGCTCACACAGCATGATCACCAAAGAGCCTTCATTTAATCCCACAGCAAGCTTAGGAGTAGCAGTGGGTAAATTCTATAGTTTAAAACTCCAAAAGCATGGACTGGTCTGGTGTGTAAAGTCAGTCAGATTTGAAGTGAGGGAGGATTCATTTTATTCTGAGAGTTTTAGCAGTAAAACCATCTTGGTGTGTACCCTGGGCTTAAACTAGTGCTCTCTTCAGACTAGCAAGGCTTTACCTGAAACTCCACACCATGAGCCTGTGAGTCCCACCCTCCTCCAAATGTGACCCTGAGACTCATTCCTCCCCAGGGGTGCTTGCAGGTTCTGGACCTCACAGGAGATGCCTGTGTTGGTAGAGTTGCTTCTCCATGTTGCTTCATTCCTGTTCTCTGTCTGGTTTATTTAACAGCCACCTCAAGGGTGACTGGACCCTCCCAGCCCATTCTTGTCGAGTCAGAGAGAACATAGAATTAACTTGTCACCTGTCACCTCAAGCAGATGCTCAGAGCATGGAGGTGACGTGGGTCTCATCCCACTATCACCCCACAGTCCATGTGTCTGTGGACGGGGCCCACTCAGCTGAAGAGCAGATGGCGGAATACAGAGGAAGGATGATGCCTGATGCTATCCCTGAGGGAAGCTGACCCTGCAGATACATGATGCCAGAACTTCAGATGATGGGCAGTACCGGTGCCTTTTTGGGAAAGATGGTGCCTACCAGGAGGCCCGCATGGATGTCCAGGTGATGGGTAAGGATTCCAGACAGGTCTTTGGCCTCTCACGCCTAATGCTGTGACAGATGCTGGTTCCTGGGAGATCTCTCTGGCACCCAAAATACTCACCACGCTCATTCATTTTCAAGTTTATATTGAACTTTCAGTGTAGTAACCACCATAGACACTTCAAGATCACAACTTCAGGAATGCTGATTTGAAGTTTTTAAATAATTTTTTTACTAATCCTTGTAACATGAAAAATAAAAACCCAGAGACAAATATCGTGTTTCAAGCTGAAGATCAGAATAGCAATGCAACCAAGCCACTAGCTCTTACCTCAGACCAAAATGGGTGATCCTGTCTCCACGAATCCTCAGACTGCAATGCTCTCTCTGACTGGAAACTAAACCTCACATGAGACCCTTTGCTCTTCCTTTTAACCTCCTTAGTGCTGGGATTAAAGGTGTGAGCTCTGTTATTCTTTTTGGTTGATTCACTCTCATGTAGCCCAGGGTGGTCTTGGACCCACGAAAACAATCTGCTTCTGTCTCCTGAGCCTTGGAATTAAAGGTGTATTCCTCCACCACCTGGCTTCTCTGGCTAGCTAGTATGGCTGCTGGGATTAAAGGTGTGTATCACCACTGCCAGGCTCTATGGCTGTGACTACCTTTGCATTTTGATCCCAGTGGCTTTATTCGATCATAAATAATATATCACCACAAATTATCTGAGAATTTCAAACCATGTATTTTTATCATATTCTCCCCTAACTCCCCCCAGTTAACTCTCCCAAGATCCACCCTCCCTTCTTTACCCTACAACTTCCTAGCCTTTTTTATTATTAATTTAATAACCCATCAACTCCAGTTTGTGCTGTCCATATACTGAGGGGGGTGGAGCCATCCACTGGAGCATTATCAGCCTACCAGGAGCCACACTCTCAGGGAGAACTGTCTAACCCCTCCCCTGAAGCGATCAACAGTCCACAGCTCCTCAGCTGGGGCGGGGCTCTTCATCCCTCACTTCTATGCTGATGTGCTTGGTGTTGTGAGCTCAGTGGTCCTGTCACAGTCAGACCGTTCCAGTGCCCACCCCAAACCTCTGACTCTTACAACCTCCCTACTTCACCCTTCCATGGTGGTGGCTCAGCCCTGGGTGATGGGAGCCGGACACAGATGTCCCACTTGTGGCTGAGCACCCCCAATGACACTTCTCTGCACTTTGACAGTGTGAGCTTCTGTCTTAACCACCACTCGATGCCCAGAGAATCTTGTCTGATGAGGTCTGAGAGCTGTGCTAATCTCTGGGTACCGAGATAAAGAATTTGGAAGGCATTTTGATACTGTGTCCATTTAGCAAAATAACAAACAGTAGTAGAGTCACTGCCATGAGTTCTTGGCCAGACTGGCAGTACCAGGCATTGCTGTGGTTTAAAATTTTAAGTATTAGGACAATCAGGAAAGCAGGACTCTCAACCACCTCCATAAAGTAGTCATAGGTTCCAGGAAATCTGAGAATATTCCCCATAACTTTATGCAAGAAACATTATTTCACAGTGTTACTGAGATTCTGGGGACTATGCAGTTTCAGGAAGTGTACTGATTTGAAGACTCAGATAGATCTACCACATACACAGAACTCGTAAAGACTGACAGATTTGCTGTGCTCAGAGGGTGGCAGACAAGTCACCCAAGAACTATCTCTACAAGGTCAGCAAATGTTAACCAGGACATAGGCCCAAATCTTGGCTATCCTTCATATTTCCTTCTCTGAGTCCCAGCCTAAATTAATGAGCAGATTCTTGAATGACTAGTGGATTTCTACATCACTTTCTGCCTTGAGAAACGTCTCCTAGCCAATTTCTTCCATGCTGCCCATATGTCTCATGTCTGATCAAAGCCACTGTTTTCAGGGCCACGAGGAAAGAGATGAGAGTCGAGGTTACAATATATATATATATATATGAAATTTTACCTAATATGAAATTTTACCTACTATAAGACTTTGGAATAGAAAAACAGAACAAGAAACCCTGTAGCCAGTCCCAGCTCCCAGAGGGTGGCCATTGGCCCAGAGCTCTGCTGTCCTCCCCAAGCCTCTCTTGCCTCCCCCTCCCTCAGGGAAGCATGCCAGGCTTCATCTCTGCTGCCTTGGTCTCTGTCCCCAGCGGTGGGCTCCACCCCACACATCACCCAGGAGGTCCTGAAGGATGGAAGCATGCAGCTGAGGTGTGCATCCCATGGGTGGTTCCCGAGGCCCCACGTGCTGTGGAGGGACGGAGGCGGAAGGGCTGTACCTTCACTTTCTGAAGCCTTCCATCAAGAAAGCCAGGGGCTGTTCCAGGTGGAGACGCTCCTGCTGGTCACCAACAGGTCCGTGGTGAATGTGACCTGCTCCCTCAGCCTCCCTGGAGGCGAGGAGAAAGCTGCTAGGCTTCCTCTCTCAGGTTGGTGACTGCATGTCTTCCTCTGCTGTGGGAAGTGTCAAAACGGTTTGCCACTTACAGGAAGCTGCGTTTTTTGTTTGTTTGTTTGAGAGGTTTCATGTGCTTGGACTGCCCTGGGACTTGTCCTCCTCCTGCCTCCACTCGTGAGTGCTGGGATTCCTGGTCTCAGCCGCTGCTGCAGCTACTGTCCTCCCGTCCCTGTTCCTCTCCTGAATCTCCTCCTCCTCCTCCTCCTCCTCCTCCTCCTCCTCCTCCTCCTCCTCCTTCCTCTCTTCCTCCTCCTCCAATTTTCTTCCTCTTGTCTCCTTATTTTCTTCTTGTCTTCTCCTATTTCATTTTCTTCTCTTGGATGGGGTATTTTTAAATAAATCTTTAAAAAATAAATCAATGTCGCTAGGCGTTGGTGGCACACTCTTTATTCCCAAAACTCAGGAGGCAGAAGCAGGCTAATCACTGTGATTTCGAGGCCAGCCTGGTCTACAGAGCTACATAGAGAACCCTGTCTCAAAGTAAATCAATAGGTAAATAAATAAATAAATAAATAAATGTCTCCTTTAAAGTTTGTCTTTAGGTCACCTAATAACATTCCTCTGGGACTAGGTCCTCTGAGTTTCTCTCGTGCACACTTTCTCGCTTTCTCTCTCTCTCTCTCTCTCTCTCTCTCTCTCTCTCTCTCTCTCTCTCTCTTTTTCTCCCTCCCCCTCCTTCCCTCCCTCCCTCTCTCTCGTGAACTTTTTCTGCATTAGAAATCAATTTTCCTCAAGGCTATTTTAGTTTTTTATATATAGCCTGGGAGACTACATTTCACCACAGTAGTTATTATTCCAGTCATTCTGTGATGCCGTGATGTAATTGGAAACAGAGGAGGAAAGTGGGCGGGGCACAAAGCTAAAATTGCCTGCTATTCTTGGCTTCTGTGAAATCGAGTGACCCAGTCCTCAGGCTGCTCCTGTGAAAAGAGACATCTTCACATTTTCCAAGTCTCATGACTTCCTGGGGGTTGCATTTCAGACTCCAAGATAGCTTTGTTATGGATGGCCCTGCCTGTTCTGGTGCTGCCTCTTGCCATGGCCATTGACCTGATCAAGGTGAAGCACCGCTCCAAAGGTAAGTGGGTGAATAGAACGGACAGACACTTGGCCATTCTTCAGCAACTGATGAGTCCCAGGAGTCCCTGGCTTACATTCATGCCATCAAGATTCCGTAATGAATGAGCTTGGAGTTCACACATGAAACAGCAATGGGGTTAAAACACAATTCACAGGGGGCTAGAGAGATGGCTCAGGGAATGTGAGGCTCCCATGGATCTGGTAGTTGGAGTCTTGGTGACTTCACTCTCTCAGCCTCATCTGGCCTCAAGATGACAATGAAGTCATGATACCTCAGTACAGATGGAGAAGAGGACCCAGCAGGAGGTTAGGAGGGGGCTGCAAAGCTAGATGGCTTGGGAGTTAAGAGCATTGGTTGCTCTTGCAGAGGACCTGAGTGCAGTTCCCAGCACCCACATGGTGGCTCACAACCATTTGTAACTCCACTTCGAGGGCACTGACACCTTCTTCTGGCCTCTGCAGGCACCAGACATGTGTGGTTCACAGACATACATGCAAACAGGCAAAAAAATACTCATAGACATAAAGTAATAAAAGTGAATAATTTTTAAAGGAAGTTGGAAAAAGAGACAAAGGTGGGCAGTAGGAAAGAAGAATGACAACAAAGTTTGGTGACATCTGTGTAAGAAAATGCCACAATGGAACCTATCACTTGGGGCTGGAGAGATACCTCAGGGGTTAAGATCACTGGCTGCTCTTGCAGAGGACCTGGCACCCACATGGCCGCTCATAACTGTAACTCTAGTTCTAGGGAAGTTGTTTAGCCTCAGGCTTCTTGTACAGCCTTTCCAATACCCAACCATGATCCCCTGCTCTCATCTGTTATCCCATCCCCACCACCAAGCAGGAAAGCTCCAATCTGCTAATTCCTTCAGTCAAGTGAACTAAACCTTATCTGGTCCCCAACTTGTGGTGCTCCATCTCTCTATCAGCGTACAAATTACTCAAACCAGTCACATGCTTTCTTTGAAACCAGGGCCATCTCCCAGTTACCACAGAGCTGCCTCCTGAAGCTCCCATTGGTCCCTTGGCCCCCAAGTGCCTCTCTGTGTCCCTGTACATACATGACCATGTCATCTCACCCCATACCATGAGTTCAGGTTGACCCATCCAGCAGGCCAGGTTATTTGTGGGTCTCGAGGGGGTATCACCTAGGGGGTCAATGGGGGTGAGAGAGGAGGGAGACCAAGCGCATAATGAAAGGCAGAGTCAGTCTGAGTCGCGTCAAGGTCTCGTTTATTGAAGGGTAAATCTTGCTTATATGCAGAGGATTTTGCTCGGGGTGGGGTAGGAGGGTAGGAGGAATTTTAAGAGGAAGTGAAGATAAGGTTGGCCTTGGCCCATGTCCTTGTGACCGGTCAACCACAGCCTATTCCGAGAAGTAAAGGAACAACATGTTTTGAGCAACATATCTAAAAAGAACATCTTGTGGCTAGAACAGGTCAGAGCGGGTGGCTGTACAAGATCTTGCTCGGGATTCTCTTTGGCCCTCAACAATTCCCCCCTCTATACTTAAAAATGAGAGGGGCTTTAAAGCTTTCGTCAGAGAGAGCCTCTGTCTTAGGCTGTGTAGGCTGCACCCATGGTCAGGCAACGTGCCATGTTGAGCCGGTCTTGACAACCTCTGTACGTTGTTGCTTCCTGCCCCAGGACCTACACGTATTCCCGTCATTGAGTACTCTCTTACCATTTGACCAGCTTTTAAGGATGGAGGTTATTGAATCTGAGCCTTTGGTCGCCAAATCCGGGCTCTTGTTGTGACCTTTGTTCTTCCCCAAGATCTTTATCAACAGCTAATTTATGATAATGGACCGAAATATTTCTAGGTAAGGCCGAATCAATCTGTCTCTTTATAAGCTGGGTGAGTCATTGAAAGGCCCATGGGCCAAAGGAAAGAAGAAGAAGAAAGACAATCAGGGGGGCTACAAGGGTAGGGAACAGGGTAGACAGCCAGGGGGATCCTTGTAGCCAGTTTGAGAACCATCCTTTTTGGCTTTCAAAATCTCTCTTTCGTTTCGCCAATCTGTCTCTCAGGATCTCCATGGATTCCTTAACAATACCAGTATGGTCAGCATAGAAACAACATTCTTCCCTTAAAGCAGCGCGAAGGCCACCTTCCTTAAGGAATAGGAGGTCCAGCCCTCTTCTATTTTGCAAAACCACCTCAGATAGAGAGGTTAAAGATTTTTCCAGAGCAGTGATGGATCTTTCTATAGCCTCAAGATCCGTGGTCATGGCTATTTGTAATTGCAATAGCTGATTGTTTTGTACAAGAGCAGCTATTCCGGTTCCTATACCGGCAACAATGCCACCGATCCCCAGCATAAGGGCAATGGTCATAGAGACAGGCTCTCTCACGACTCTGTGCTGTGCCTGTGAGACCAGGATCTCCCCTGAATAATATTTAATTTGAGGCCAAAGCTGCACCAAAATGCAATATTCATCTGAAACATTAAAGCTTAAAGCAAATATGCAGGTTGTTAAGCCTGTGTTGCAAGCCCAATAGGTACCATTGGGTGCCTCAAGATAGTAAGTTCCTTTATGGGGAACTATAGTTTTATTGCAAAACTGAGAGTAACTGGAGGGCACCTTTCCTAAACAAAGCCCTTGTCCTGAAACTCCGGGCAGGGTAAATTGGTGGGGGACAGCCCTGCACCTTGCCGATGGGGAGGTGATATTGGATGTATTGGCCATAAAGGCAATCCCTTCATAATAGGGAGTTTCAGCGGACAGGCATAGCCAGCAATCCCGTGTGGAGTTCGGACTGGATGCATTAAGGGCCAGGTGGGCTCCTTGTACCAAACTAAACAACCTATCTAGGGTTCCCAGGGCCGGACCAACCGATGGGGTAATGGGGGTGGACAACTGGGCAGGAGATAAGGTAGTCAGCTGATGAGTTTGAGCAGGCTTAGGTAGAGCTTTTGTCCCTTGATCAGGGAGAACCTGATTTGGGCCTACAGGTTTTGAAGGGGGATCAGCCCTTTGTAGTTGAATCATAAAGGTGGTAGCGGGGTCCGTTCCGGACACATAAAGGCGGAGGCCCCAGATTTTTCCTCCCGTCCAATCTGTTGTTTTCCCAATTCTGTAAAGGAAATTTTTAGCAGATTACATCGCCCTCCTTCCGTGGCATACAGCCGATGGGGATAAAGCTTGGAATCATAACACGCACCGCATGGTTGGTTATTTGCGCAGCGAGAGGTGCCTGGGAGACTACGATTGTAGGGCTCGACCTTGATAAAATCAGTAGTCACAGGGGCTGTCCACCAGATATGTCCAGTGCTAACACAGCTCCAGGCGGCACAATAGCCGTCCTGGGGTCCACCACATAGAGTGGTTAGGTAACGTTTGGGAGAGTGTCCAGGGCAGACGTAAAAACGGGTCTTTCTAGTCTCTGCCTTATTCCAAGCGGAATTACATCCCCATTCGGACGGGTTGGTCCATCTATCTACTATATCACAAAGGTCTACATACAGATCTGGGTACCATTTTCCAAAAGGAAAGTCTGCGGAGGTATTGGATGCGGCAACACCCCCGGTGGAGAGGTTAATGATGGCCCATTTCTGGGGGGTAGGCATGTTTGGCTGGCTTCAGCTGCGGCAGCGGTCATGAGCATGGAGCAGAGAATCTGGAACATAATCCCCGGCCATCTTTCTTTTCTCGAGTTGGCATCAAATTGTTGAGGATCATCCAGGTGTAGT
This sequence comes from Cricetulus griseus, assembly GCF_003668045.3. Lineage (NCBI taxonomy): Eukaryota > Metazoa > Chordata > Mammalia > Rodentia > Cricetidae > Cricetulus > Cricetulus griseus. The sequence continues at coordinate 230,560,248 of NW_023276806.1, forward strand.
TGTAGATCTGATAAGGGCTTCCAGCGGCAATGGCAATCGAAGGTGATAAACGCCCAAGTAGCCAGAAAGACAGCATCTTTTATCTAGAATTAAGCAGAATTAGAAGTCTTCTCAGGGGCTTCCCCTGGGAGTATTAAAAAGGCATTTAGGCAACCATCTAGCATTATTGGCCTGAGTATTAAAATCCATGCATGTCGTTTTCCCCAAATGAGGACCGGATCTGGTCCGTGCCATTTGTAAGTTAGGGGATCTTTACACAAGGCTTGAGCATAATTTTGAGCCGTTCATGGATGCCAGAGGCGATCCTCGGCTGATTGTTCTGTAGCATCATACATGAGGAAATTTAACATAAACAATGAATGGTATAGAACTCCTCCTCCTTAGGCAACCTGGTGGCCGCCCGCTCTCTGGAGGTCACCATATTGATGCCGAACTTAGTGCGGACATCCGATCAGCATAGCGCACTACAGCCCAAAATTCCTAGACTCAAGTGATCTCCTGTCTCAGCCTCCCAAGTGCTGGGATTAAAGGCGTGCACCACCAACACCTGGCTTGTATATCCCGCCAGCTCAGGAGCGCTGCTGCCTGAGCTGTGGGCTCGCCTCGCCTCATGTCTTACCACCGCTATAAAAGCTCGGAGGCAGGCGTTTCACTCCCCCAAGTCAGCAGCATGCTGCGTCCCCAAAGGCCCAAAGGCCCAGCCGTGCCCGCCACTATGGCTGGGCAGGCAGGTCCACGAGGCGCGCAGGGCGGGACTAGGCCACATGGGCTGTTCCGGTAGCACTGGTCTCGGGAATTAAGCACAAAATTGTTGGAAAACTTTGCTAGTATATCTAGACCCATTATCTGTTTTTACAACTTTTGGCATTCCCATGTAAGCAAAACATCTTAAACGATGACTTATAACATGCCTGGTGACTTCTCCCATTTGTGGAGTGGCACATTTTTAACTTGCCAAACTCTGTAATGTGAGTCACATCCATTCGCCATAAATGGTTGGTGAGCAGGCCTTGAGGATTCATCCTTAAATTAGCCATAGCCATATTGTGGACATAGTCCACATTGTTTGATGATTTGATCAGAAGTCTCTCTGGTTAGGCCAAATTTCTTATTTAGACTTGCCATTATGATGAAGAAAAGTTACAAGCCTGTTGAGCTTTTTCTATTTAAGGCAAATCAACTGATTTTATTAGTCGATAATTTATTCCATTTGGTCAGTAATCAGGGAAAGACCTATTTAATAGGTTCCCCGTGTGACCCATAAACATGATAATTCTTAGGTGAATAACATTTTGAATTTGCTCAAATAACATTTTGACTTGGCTGTTACCAGATCCTGTGCATGGGACTGTTTCTGTTACCTTTTAAGCCTTAAATACACAGTGACTGTCAGTATACAAATTAAATGAATTATTTACCAGGATTTAAAAAACCAAAAGCTTGCAGTTTGATTATTTGAGCTGAAACCAGAGCTGTCTGCTCTATCTATTTCTTTCTATTAATAACCTATGTAAGTGACTCTCCCAATAGAACTATTGGTAAAAAATTAACATAGCATATTTTTATGGGACTGCTTTTTACAATTTTGGAAATACAAAGGGATGTATAGTGAAAATTGTAACAGTCCATGAACTAGAAATTGATTATCAATTCTTCCTGAAAACTGAGCAAAGACAATCGCCCATAAATCATTGTTCTGAAACCATCAATTAAACTGTTGCTTAGAGTAGGAGGCATGTATCATACTTGGTTTTCTCCTAAAATACTTTTTAGAATCTATATGGAATTTCTGTACCAAGTAGGCTAATGCTTTAAATTAAGGGTTTAAAATATTTAGGCTGGCAAGATGGGTAGGCATAACCATAGTAATGGTTCCTTCTGCCATAAATCAGAAGTCAGACTATGCTTTGTAGGGAGTACATAAGTTTCCCATGGTTTTGCATAGTCAATATATCTGATGATGCTGAATCGCCTCCTCAAATTATAGAACTTGTCTACCTTCTTAGTTAGCTGGATCATTATCTCCTGTAGAATCTTACTTAAAGGATTTAAATCATCATTAGATGTCCCCCAAAAAAGGTACTTAACCAATGAATGTTTTATTAATTTCTTTAGAATACAACATACGTCCTTAACAATTTTCCAGATTTAAAGTTTCTGAGTAGCCTTCTTTTAATCTAACCTTCGAAGCTGACAAGCTGATAAGACCTCATTTGCATGTTAGCTGACCTGCCAAGCTATGAATCTAACAGGTTGGCTCTTTTTGAGGCTTCTCACAAACCCTTTTTAAAATAATGTTTTAACTTTAATTTTCCAGATTTTCTTTTTTTTCTTTTTTTTCATAAAAATTTGGTAAGACCTATATCCTCTCATCTGCCAAATTTTATAGAATCATCCATAGATTTCTCATGTCTCTAAGCTAATGCTATAGGCTTTTGCTAACTTTTTAATTGACTGTCTCCTAGGGCTCAAATAATAATTTCTCCTGTTAAGGCATTGACTGACTGGATGGATGCTCTTTTTGAGCCTATTAAAGTGATTTTGATGTTTTTTAATCTATATCCGAGGCAATGTAAATATCTCTAATCATATCCAAGGCAATTTAGGCATTTTCATTCATTTGCATTCATAAATTCACAATCACATCACGCATCCAGGTGTGGCCACACCGTTCATTCATAACTTGCATACGTCTCACATTTCTCCTTTTGCCTAGGTTATGATCAGCTTGTAGAAAAGAAAAATCCCTAATTGAAATTTCTAACATAGTAGCTTATAGTCAATCATTGAATTATGAGCATCCAAAATTTGAACAATTTTAAGCTTAAATACATTGCCTTTTCTTTTCTATAAGTCTCAAAAACAGTCTGGCTGTTTCAATAGCATTTATATACATTAATCAGCCATCAACCATGGCGGCATCTCCCAAGGCTGTAAGTTGCAGCCCCCAAGCTTAACCGCCTCTAAGAAATTTCTTGCTGTGGGCAAAGTAACTCTCCCAACCTTTTCCCAGGTCTGGGGAGCTATGTCTGGCCCCGTTAAAATCAGCCATAGACAAGCTTTATCAATAAACAAAAAATGAACTAAATCTTTCTTTTTAACTCTTATTTCTTTTTATCTTTTCCTTTTTAATTCCCACTCCTTTTATTTTTCTTTTTAACTCTTATTCCTCTCTCCCTAAGACTACTCTTTACTTCTCTGATAAAGAGGGCCTCCTTAGAGGCTGTTTTGCCCATGACTATAATCGGACAAGAGTACTTACCTCGAGACGGACCAGTGCACGATCGATGCAGGGGTCTCCACTTTGGGTCGACTAGTCTCTTCTTCTCTTGGTGCTGTCCGGCGACCACAGTACCTCGAGCCCCACGTTGGGCGCCACTTGACCTGTCCAGCAGGCCAGGTTATTAGTGGGTCTCGAGGGGGTATCACCTAGGGGGTCAATGGGGGTGAGAGAGGAGGGAGACCAAGCGCATAATGAAAGGCAGAGTCAGTCTGAGTCACGTCAAGGTCTCGTTTATTGAAGGGTAAAGCTTGCTTATATGTAGGGGATTTTGCTCGGGGCGGGGTAGGAGGGTAGGAGGAATTTTAAGAGGAAGTGAAGATAAGGTTGGCCTTGGCCCATGTCCTTGTGACCTGTCAACCACAGCCTATTCCGAGAAGTAAAGGAACAACATGTTTTGAGCAACATATCTAAAAAGAACATCTTGTGGCTAGAACAGGTCAGAGCAGGTGGCTGTGCAAGATCTTGCTTGAGATTCTCTTTGGCCCTCAACAACAGGTGACTAAAAATTTGCCCTCTGCTGGTGGCAAGCATTTGGTCTTTCTTAGCTTTCTTGAATGGAGGATCTCCTTCACTGAAAATTGAACAGGAAGAGATTAGGGCAGAGCAGTGATGACAGTGAGCCCAGCCACGGTGTTAGATTGGAAGGGGACAGCTTGCAGATTCAATGTCTTCCTTTGCACTGAACAGGAAGAACAACCTACAAGACACCAAGTGTGTAGCATGGGCAGGATTGCCTCTTCTGGCATGAGGCAGAGAGAGGAGAACTCCCCAAGCTCTTTCTCGGCTGTTTCCATAGTACCAAAGCCAAACTGAAAAATCATTTTTCAGGGCAGATGTCTAGCATTTACTTCTAGTTTATATGTATCATTCATAGGTGTGCCCTGCCTCTTCTATTACCTAGCTCCACAAACTTATCCCCGGTGACTTCTCTCTCTGATGAATCCTACTGTATACTTTTCTGCAGTGTTCGGGGCTCTGTGGTTTGTCAGCATTTCATCTCAGTCCTAGACACAGCCAGAAGCCTTGGGACACTGCTCTGTCTGCTCCAGCATTGCCTCTCCTTTCTTTCTCTTTGTCCTTGGCACCTGTAATTTCCTCTTCTGTTTTCCTTCCAGACTCAAAACACCATAGCAATCAGCAAAATCTCAAGAATGATGAAAGCCACAGGAGGGTTTCCCTCTGACCAGAGGCTCTGAAGGTAGAGGAAGAGGAGGAGGAGAAAGAGAAGGAGGAGGAGGAGGAGAAGGAGGGGGAGGAGGAGGAGGAGGAGGAGCCCAGTGCACTCACTTCCGGAATACCCTATCCTTCTTCCCATCTTTCCACTCAGTGAGCAGCCCCACTGCCCTGACATAGGAGCAGTTTCACCTGCTGGTGTCCAAAAGTGGCTCACAGTGAGGAGCACTCTACCAGCGTCAGCCATTGTCATCTTGGACCCACCCTCACACAGCGATGGCATTTTCTCTCCCTTTGCCTCCTCCTGCTGTTCCTCGGGCTGGGGACCATCCCTTGCCTGTGCACAGCAGTTTTTCCCAGCATCTTCTGGACTCATCGTGAGGATAAGAAGGGGAACCTAGATCTGGAGAGAAATGCCACTCGTCTGAGACCTGGATGGGTTTTTCTAGAAGTGTTCTACCCAGCAGCTCCAGAGGAAAAAGCACCCACCTGCAGGAATGGGGAGAAGGCTTCTTTTCTTTTCCCACAAGATAGAGAACTGACTGTGACTCACAGTTACAGAAGACCCGAAACCTATACTACAAATCAGAGCAAAAATAGCTGGGCAATTAAGAGCACTGGCTGTTTTCCTGCAGAGGACCTGAGTCTGATTCCCAGCACCAACATGGTGGCTCACAACCAACTATAACTCCAGTTCCAGGGAATCTGGTATCCTCTTCTAGCCTGTGAGGGCACCAGGCGTGCACCTAGTACACAGGCATACATACAGGCAAAGCATCCATAGAAATCAAATAAAAATAATTTTAAAAAATAATAAAAGATCAGACCAAAGCCTGCCGTGTGCTCTCTATCTGAGTGTGTCTGCCCCTGGGTCATGGAAGGGCAATAGGAAAAAGTCAGAAAAAATGCTAATATTTAAATTCCTCTTATGGTATTTTATTCCTATCTAAGCCATGTGGTGGTGTCTCATAGAACACTAAACTTCCATGCCTAAACCAGTAACTTCTTAAATTAACTACTGTTCTATTGTTTTGACTAAACAGCCTGACCAAGGTAACTTACAAAAGAAAGCATTTAATCTGGAGCTCGTGGTTCCCGAGGATGAGTCCATGGCCATCATGGTTGGAGGGAGCATGGCGGCAGGTGGGCAGACAGGCATGGAGCTGGAGCAGTAGCTGAGAGCTCACACCTGATCTACAAGGATGACACACAGAGAGAGCTAAGTAGGAAGTGCACACCCTTTTGAATCCTCAAGGTCCAACCACACCAGTGACACACTTGTTCCCAAAAGGCCACACCTCCTAATCCTTCCAAACAGTTCCACCAACTGGGGACTAAGCACTCAATCTTATGAGCCCTGTCTATCTTGTTCAAAACGCCACTCTCTTTGTAATTCTTCTCTAAATGTGCTTTTTAATGCCCTAGTGGAGATTCCGTGAACAACAAAAGCAGCTGCATGATTCCACAAGGAGTCCCTTTGGCTTTTGTTTTTTATTGGCAATCCATTCGTTTTCTCTTACTGTCACATCTCATCATCATGTCCTTACAAACAGAACCTGCCAGTGGACCAATGTAACCAGCACCCACATAAAAACAGCAATGTCAGGATGCTGTATCCTGCAGGAAGGACCCAGAACATGTTGATTTTTTCCAATAAATTATTTTTTTATTAGTTCAAATTAGAAAGAAGCCTGCTTCATGTGTCAATCCCTTCTCCCTCTCCCTTCCCTCCTTCCCCACCCCCACCTTCCCCCACCCCATTCCCCTCTGTTCCTGAGGGAGGGTAAGGCCCTCCCTGGGGGATCCCCAAAGTCTGGCATATCATCCTGGGCAGGGCCTAGGCCCTCCCCCATGTGTCCAGGAGAGAGCGTCCCTCCATGTGGAATGGGCTCCCAAAGTCCTTTCTTACTCCAGGGATAAATACTGATCTACTACACAGAGACCCCATAGAGTTCGAGGCCTCCGCACTGGCATCCACATTCATGGGTCTGTATCACTCCTGTGCTGGCCTCTGAGACATCAGTCTGGGGTCCATGTGCTCCCCCTTGTTCAGGTCAGCTGTTGCTGTGGGTTTCACCAGCCCGGTCTTGACCCATTTGCTCATCACCCCTCCCTCTCTGCAACTGAGTTCCAGAGTTTAGTTCACTGTTTAGCTATGGGTGTCTGTCTCTGCTTCCATCAGCCACTGGATGAGGGCTCTAGGGTGGCATATAAGGTAGTCATCAGTCTCATTATAGGGGAAGGGCATTTAGGGTGGCCTCTCCACTATTGCTTAGATTGCCAGTTGGTGTCATCCTTGTAGATCTTGGACATGCTGATTTTCAGGGTGCATTTGAGTTCACCTTTAAGCACCATCTTTCCTAAGTTGGGGAACAGAGTGGTCTAGTGGGAGGTCCTGCAAACATTGGGGAAGAGATGACAAGGAGACTGCCAAGGTAAGAGGGGCGTGGCTAAGGGGTTCATGGTGGTGCTAAGAAATGGTCTCCTGGGGCTCTCAGTACCTTTCTCAAAGGATGCCAGGGACACCCTTTTCACTCACACAAAGAGATTCTGATTCCCTTTTCCAGAGACATCCCTGAACAGGTCACTAGTCTTCCCATGGCCTCTCTAATCCCTGGGGGAGAACATGTTATCCCATAGATCAAGACAGGGGAGGCAAGATGCAAACGGAGAGAAAAATGGCAGTTTCAAGCTGGTTCAGCCTCCTTGAATTTTCTCCCACACCTTCCTCTGTGAAAAAGGACTCTGATTGGCCTCTACCTACCCCAGATTCATGCTGTGAACCTCTGAGAGGCTCATGCAAAACTCGCATTGTCTAAGTTCTTAGAGAGATGAAGGCTTCTGGGTATCGCTCACTACCTCAGAGAGGCAGTTAGACAAGGTAACCCTGCCCTGCCTCCCAGCTCACCTTCTCGGCTCTCCTATAAGTCTTGATGGAGATGCTTCAGGAGGCTAAGGGTCTGGGAGGAGGGCTTAGGTGCACATTTAAGAGATTCAGAGAACTGGAGGCAAGATGCTCCTCCCAGGAAACTCCAGGAGTCAGCCCACCTGCCATCCTCCAGACAGTTTCAAAACCAAAAGTGAAAAAAGATTAGAAGAGAACTTCAACACAGACAACAGAATAGCAATAATTACATGGTTATGAGGTGCAGCCAAGAGCTGGAGCAACTGGTTTCTTTCTAAACTGGTTGTGTTCCAGTTAGTAACATAGGTCTTGGACTCATAGGACCTCATGGTTTGGGTTAATCTTCTGATTCTCATTCACCCAGGCCTAGAAATTTCCTTCATGGGCATTGATCAACTCTGTGTCATCCAGTTGGACTATGTACACAGCACTGACAGCCCTCAGCTGTGCCCTTCCTTCTCACTCCCATGTCATGAGGAAAGAGAGAAAAGCATGCTCTCCTCTAAGCCTGTTAATTCCAGAGCAATCATGTTCCTGCTCAGATGACAGAAAGGGTCAAGAAAGTTGTACTTTGGCTGGAGGGATGGCTGCATACTACTCCAGGGGATCTGAGTTCGATTCCCAGCATCCACACCTGGAAACTCACAACTGCCTGTAACTACAGCTCCAAGGGATCTAATGACCTCTTCTGGACTCCCAGGACATTTGTGCTCATGTGCACAACACACACACACACACACACACACACACACACACACACACACACAGAGAGAGAGAGAGAGAGAGAGAGAGAGAGAGAGAGAGAGAGAGAGAGGAGAGTTCATGCATGGCACAGACACATAATTCAAAATAATTCTTGAAAACGATAGAAAGAGAACACTAGTTTCCGTCCTTGAATTCTAAATCTAAGATTGATCATCCACAAGCAGGTCATAAGAGACATACAAGAATAAAACAATAACAGACTGATGTTTTCTAACAAAACTGGATATTCACAATGCTGACTTAAAAATAAAAACTAAGCTTTGAGGAGAAATCATTTGAAGAAAATGATTCCCTCATAAATGGAGATGTCCACTAAGATTGGGTAACTTTCAGCAGCTGCCAAGAGATGATAACTTACAGTAGAGTATGAAAATGCAAACTTGGGGGTCTGGAGAGATGGCTAGGTGGTTAGGAGCACTGGCTGCTCTTGCTGAGGACCAGGGTTTAGCTCCCAGCACCCACATGGCAGCTCACACTGCCTGTAACTCAGGTTCTGGGCATCTGACATCCCCTTCTGTCCTCCACAGACTCTGCACACACGTGGTGTCCTCCACAGACTCTGCACACACGTGGTGCACACACATGCATTTGGACAAAGCACCCATACACATGAAATACATTTTAAATGCAAATCTATTGTGAGTTGACAGAGCCCTCTTTTGGTTGTCATTCTGTTTTTTATTTGAGACACAGCCTTGTGAAGTTCATGTAACTGAGGCAGTACGAATTCTGTCAGAAGTCGACATCATGGAGAAAATAGAGGGAGAAGAATGCTTGGTTTTAGTCTCTAACCCAATTAACCATGTGAGTGACCCTCAGACCTGATTGCCTCTCCTGGTAATGTAGGAGGCAGTTTACTGTGAGAAGTCTCCAAACTGCTTTACTGTTGCTTATTTTATGGCTCAGCCCAGTACAAAGTCCCTTGGGCTTTTATTTCCACTCTTGAAGTAACTGAAGAGCTGGAGATGACTGTAGCTTCCTCCTAGACTCCAGGGGGAAACTCAAGCCAGAGCCTGGAGGGAAACCCTGTGTGTCCCCCATGCAAAGAATATCTCTGAAAACCGACACAGCCACACCGTTGAGTGTGCAGGTCACCAGGCCAGGCTTCAGATCACTGAGGATCCCAGGAGCTTCCAGGAACCCAGAGCTCAGTCCAAACGGTGAGTGAGGAGTTTGTGACTGTGAGAAGGTCTGTCCAAGGGAGGTGTGGACCTCAAAAAGGGGGTATTGAAGTCATGAGAATGTCGTGAGAAATGGCCCCTTTATTGGGAAATAAGAGAGTAAATGAATAAATAGAAGAATAAATAAATAAATAAGAGTGAAGACAGACTGGATGCGTGGGTAATCCACTTCCTCCTGTGACTCCAGTGCCTTACACTGAACTCAGGGAATCCAGCTCTGAGATCCCCTGTCTGACCATGGACCCACAGAAAGCCAAGAGAGCCCCCCTCCTGCACACAGAAAATGCTTGGCAGTTTCCCATGTCCATGAGGGAACTGTTGGCCTTCAGAATAAAGAGAGGACATGAAAGGCCTTGAGAAGTTGTGGGGTTGGTGGGTTTTGTCTTAAGAGTTTTGTGGGAGACACAGTTAGAAACCTGTGGACAATGCTAAGTCTTTGAACTTTTCCTGAGAACCTCCAACTTTTGCCCTTCTACAGGTGAACTTGGCCTTGACCTTCCCTCTGGAGATGAAGGGCTCTCCCCCCTTCCCCCAGATGGCTGTCTCCTCTCTCTGCTCCTCCTGGTGTCCACTGGAGTCTTGGGAGGTCAGGGCTCTGCCTCCTGCTCTGTATTTATTTTCTTGTTTTTAATGGCTTCTCTCAAGTAAATAAAATTGCTTGTCCAAGAAATGGTCCTCCCCCATCCTTTGGATAGTTTTTATAAATCTCAGAACTGTGACATTTACCTAAACCTTCACTGAGTGTGGGTGAGTTTAGCCTGTTATGGGCTCCTGTGTCTGTTGAGATAGCCTTCCTGAGGTTCACAGGGTGTGTCAGTTTCTTCCTTGTTGTGGCCAGCTACCAGATAAGAGGTAGTTTCAATGGGAGGTGTTCAGTTTGGCTTATGGTTTGAGGGTTTGGGCCACTGTGTCAGGGAAGGCGTGCATTGGGGGTTCTGTGTGCATAGGAGAACAAAGAATTTGGATTCATAATTCTTGGTTGTGATGTTGACTAAATCATTTATTCTCTGGGGGATATTGGCCCCTCCTTTATAAAGCAAAAGCACCCTCTAGAAGAAGTTCCCAGACTCCAGAGAGAACTCAGAAAGGAGATCATGTGAATGGCACAGTTGGGTATTATTTCCTGAATCTGATGTCAGGTGGTAAATATAAAAATCCAGATGAAACGTAGGGCTGTGCATGCTAGACATCTGGTCTACCTTCAAACACATGCTAGATATCTGGTCTACCTTCAAACACATGCTAGACATCTAGTCTACCTTCAAACACATGCTAGACATCTGGTCTACCTTCAAACACATGCTAGACATCTGGTCTACCTTCAAACACATGCTAGACAATTGGTTGACAATCAAATACTAATGTCCAAAAAATGCTCATTCAAAATTCTGCGAATTTTTTGTAAAAACCCTTAGGAGGGTTCTGTGTATGTATGGATGTATGTATTCATGTGTGTAAGCTTGCATGTGTATGTGTGTGTGTGTGTGTGTGTGTGTGTATGTGTGTGCATGTGTGTGCAAGTTTATTATAGGACTGTTTATAGCAATAAGGTGAGAGTGCTATAAATGTTACCCATTAGGAGAATCTTGACCATAATGGTATAGATTGTTAAAAATTAAATAAATAGGGTATAACTAACCATATGTACTAAAATATTTGGAAGCCCTCCATTGCCAAAACTGATGCATGATTGCATTCATGTGAAACCATGATTCACCACGGCATTGTGGCTTCACCCAAAGTGAAATAGTCTTTCTAATTGTACATATATGTACAATGACACCGGTGTTAAGTAGATGAGAACACACATCCTCTGAGTCACAGAGGCACCCTACATTTGGAAGCAATGTAGAACTGAAAAGAGCCTCCCCCAATCTAGCAATGGCTGCTGGAGCATCACTGTCTCTGGGGTTATGGCCAGGGCTGTCAACTCTCTCTCTCTCTCTCTCTCTCTCTCTCTCTCTCTCTCTCTCTCTCTCTCTCTCCTCTGCTGTTTTTGTGATCTTGGCTATGTGGGCATACCTGAAGAATGTCCATTTTCTAACCTGACAATAAGATAAGGCGATGTATTTCAGTAGATTCGAAATACTGCAATAGCTGACATTCTGTATAAGTGCTGATGTTGTCAAAGTCCCAAGAACACACACACACACACACACACAGACACACACACACAGACACACACAGAGAGAGAGAGAGATATTTATACACATTTATATAATTATTAAAATTTTATCTATTAAAATTTAATACCTGTGTCAGGGTTTCTCTGGTTAGCTCTGTCTTGGAACACACTCTGCAGACCAGGCTGGCCTCAGACTCACAGAGATCCACCTTCCTCTTCATCCTAAGTGCTGGGATTAAAGGTGTGTGCCACCACCACTCAGCTCAAAGTTTAACATTTTTAAAAAGTAATACAAAGAGAAATATGTCTAGTTCCCTAAATATGAAAAGTCAGGATTGTGTGTCAGAAGTCTCATGTCTCTAACTTGATTCCATAATCTGTCTCTGGTCCCAGAAGTGTCTTCGTTTTCTGTGAGGGGACAAACTGAGCCCATCACGGTCCTGCTTGGGGCTGAGGCCACTCTGCCCTGCCAGCTGTCTCCTGCGCAGAGTGGGACATCTCCCATGCACATCCGCTGGTACCGTGCCCGCCTCACCCCTGCTGTGCTGGTGTTCCACGATGGACAGGAGCAAGGAGATGTGCAGATGCCGGAGTACCGAGGCAGAACCCGGCTGGTGAAAGATGCCATCGCCACGGGAGATGTGACTCTGCAGATACAGCAAGTCCAGGCTTCTGACGATGGTCTGTATCACTGTCAAGTTACACATGGCTTCACCTCCCAAGAGGCTGTGATTGAGCTCTGTGTCAAAGGTATGTGAGCTCCGCACAGGGTGCTGGTTGTGATAAAAGATAGACAGCAAACTGTCCATAAACCTTCTTATGACCATCCTCGAGCTGCCTGTGATCCTGGATGTGTTTATGTATCTGTGGGTCATCACTGCAGTGTGCAGTGAGAGTCAGACTGTGGGACATGACTGCAGTGTGCAGTGAGAGTCAGACTGTGGGACATGACTGCAGTGTGCAGTGAGAGTCAGACTGTGGGACATGACTGCAGTGTGCAGTGAGAGTCAGACTGTGGGTCATCACTGCAGTGTGCAGTGAGAGTCAGACTTGGGACATGACTGCAGTGTGCAGTGAGAGTCAGACTGTGGGACATGACTGCAGTGTGCAGTGAGAGTCAGACTGTGGGACATGACTGCAGTGTGCAGTGAGAGTCAGACTGTGAGGCATGACTGCAGTGTGCAGTGAGAGTCAGACTGTGGGTCATCACTGCAGTGTGCAGTGAGAGTCAGACTGTGGGACATCACTGCAGTGTGCAGTGAGAGTCAGACTGTGGGACATCACTGCAGTGTGCAGTGAGAGTCAGACTGTGGACATGACTGCAGTGTGCAGTGAGAGTCAGACTGTGGGACATCACTGCAGTGTGCAGTGAGAGTCAGACTGTGGGACATCACTGCAGTGTGCAGTGAGAGTCAGACTGTGAGGCATGACTGCAGTGTGCAGTGAGAGTCAGACTGTGGGTCATGACTGCAGTGTGCAGTGAGAGTCAGACTGTGGGACATGACTGCAGTGTGCAGTGAGAGTCAGACTGTGGGACATGACTGCAGTGTGCAGTGAGAGTCAGACTGTGGGTCATGACTGCAGTGTGCAGTGAGAGTCAGACTGTGGGACATCACTGCAGTGTGCAGTGAGAGTCAGACTGTGGGACATCACTGCAGTGTGCAGTGAGAGTAAGATTGTCTGCCATCAGAGGTTAACATCACAGACTTAACATTTATATACCAAAGGGATGTCTGTGTGCCTGTGTGTGTGTGTCTCTGTGTGGTGTGTGTGTGTGTGTGTGTGTGTGTGTGTGTGTGTGTTTGTGTGTGTGTGTGTGTGTGTGTGTATGTGTGTGTGTGTGTCTGGGTGTGTGCCTGTGTGTGTGGTGTGTGTGTGTGTATAATTGTGTACATATGAAGGCAGGGGTCACACTCAGGTCATTGTGTGTGACAGGGCTCTCATTGGACAACTCAGCTAGGCTGGGAGATGAGTGAGCCCAGCACCCCACCTGTCTCTGGTCCAGAGCTGGTGCCACCACACCCAGGTTTTCATTTGGATTTGAGGAAGTGAATTCGGGTCCTCATGGCTGCACAACAAGCACCCTGATGCATTTGACAAACCCTCTGAACCTGTTTCCATATCCTACAAGATCCCAGACAGTATATTCAGTAGTAACTCTGACATTAACGTTCAGTAAATCCAGACAGAAAATACAATCAGACCCATTTTCAAGTTTTAACTGTCCCAAGAACAACACCTCATCTCTCTGAGTCCAAGCACATGCAACAACAGTGAGCTAAGATCAAACTGAGTCTGGGGCAGCCTCAGCTGAACTCTGAGTTCCAGGCTGCCCTTCAGTATAGTAAGTTCCCCTTCCCTCATGCACTGTGGCCTCCAGGAATCACAGGCCTCAAGCAGATGTCTTCTCTCCTCAGGGTTAGGCTCTGCCCCTCTCAGGGCCTGAGAACAATGGGATCCGAGTGTCCTGTTCCTCAAGTGGCTGGTTCCTAAAACCCAGGGTGCAATGGAGAAACAATGTTGGGGACACTCTTCTGTCCTCTTCTGAGTCACAGACCCAAGACGGAGCCGGGCTCTTCCACGTGGAAACGTCTCTTTTGGTCACGGATAGAGCTGTGGGCAATGTGACCTGCTCCATCCAAAATCCCCTCCATGACCAGGAGGAAGTGAAGGCCATCTTTCTCCCACGTCAGTGAGGACCAAACTCCCAGGCAGGGGAAGGAGAGGGGTGGGGGCTGAGAGGAGCTGCCTCTGTCAGGTTTCTGGCTGTCTCTGTCTGCACCCTGTCAGAGCCCTTCTTCCCCAGGACTTTCCCATGGAAAGTAGCTCTGGCTTGCCTGCTCCCCATACTACTGGTTCTGTTTGGTGGGACCAGCCTTGCTGGCTGGAAAGAGCACCAAGCTAAAAGCTGAGAGGTGGAGAAAAAGTCAGAAGAACAGCAGGAAATGTCTCAGAAGAAGGAGGAGATGAAAATCGCACTGAAGAAAAGAGGTATAGACAGGGGGGAACCACAGAATGAGTCAGAGGGCTGTAGAAAGGCTGGGGGACTCAAAGGAGCTTGAAAGGCACAGAGGGAGGGGGCCTCGGAGTGCTCCACAGAGCCATAGTCATTGCAGAGGACCAGAGGGCCATGGGGAGTGGACCTCAGGCCAGTGAAGTGCAGCCTCAAACCACAGCCCAGGCCTTCACACCCTGCTCTTCAGTCCCATGTGCCCACACCCCACCCTTCTTCCAGAGGGTGCTGCTGCTGTTTCTTACCCTATGAATCTGTCAAGAGCCTGCTTGAGAGGAAGCCCTCACCCCAGGGCACCTTATCAGTTTCCCATGGCCATATGCACATGCTTATCCCCTACAGGAAAGCCAACCCCAATTCATTTAGTTACTCTCCAGGCCCAGGGCGGCTGAGACCCAGTGTGATGGATGGTGTACCTTCCCTTTCTTTCAGATGACCTCCAGGTCGAGCTGGGTGAATGTACCTTCCTCAACTGTCCCTGGTATGTTCTGTTGCAATTGGAAGAAAGCCCTGCTGCACCCTGATAAGTGACACATGGGCATTAAATCTTTCCAGCAACTCTAAAGCAATGGCATATTACCTGGAAACTTAAACACATGTGTGCTCACACATGCACACTTTAATGGCTGTCAACTTACAAGGAAAAAAACAAAAACGAAAACTTTTTTTGAGTCAGGACCTCCCACTACCGAGGCTGGATCATCACGTGCTGTGTAGCTAAGGCTGGGTGTGAGTTCCGAGGCCTCCTGCCTCACCTTCCAAATGCTAGGATTTCAGGTGTGCATCATTTGTTCTGGGGGTTCAGACAATTCGTTATTTTCTGTAGCTAAGAAAAAAGGAGAGAGAACTATTTACTTATTGTGTGCATGTGTTTATGTGATGTGTGTATGAGTGTGTGTATAAGCATGTGTGTGATGGGTGTAAATATGTGATAGACAGAGTGTGTATAACGTGTGTGCATATGTGTGAGTGTGTGCATGTGATGTGTGTGAGTGTGTATACATGTGTGTGGTGTGTGCATGTGTGTATGTGTGTGTGTGGTGTGTGCATGTGTGTATGTGTGTGTGTGTGTGGTATGTGTGTGAGTGTGTGCATGTATGTATGTGAGTGTTTGATATGTGTATGTGCATTTGATGTGTGTGAGTGTGTACATATGTGTGTGGTGTGTGCATGAGTGTGTGGTATGCGTATGAGTGTGCCCATATGTGTATGTGTATATGTGTGTGTGGCATGTGTGTGAGTGTGCATATTTGTGAGTGACTATGTGAGTGTGTTCATGCATGTATGTGTGTGTGATGTGTGCGTGAGTGTCTGCATGTGTGTATGTGTGTGTGGTATGTGTGTGTGTACATGTGTGTATGTGAGTGTGTGATATCTGTGTGAGTATGTGACTGTGTGCAAGTATGTATGTGATGTGTGTATGATGTGTGTGACTGAGTGCTGTGTGATGTGTGAGTGTATTGTGGTGTGTTGTGTGTGTGTGGGTGGGTGTCTGTGTCTGTGTGTGTGTGATGTGGAGTTCACAAACACACTAGGTCATTCCTTGATCCCGTCTGTGCAATTCCATACATCAGACACTGTGCCACACATAGGTGGCACAGCTGTCATCTCTGACCCTGTAGAAGTTGAAAGTCCCCAAAGAACATCAGCAAGAAACCAGGCTGTTCCAGGCAGCCTAAGTGCTGGCAGAATCTGACAGACAGGTGAGCCTCCAGGGTGACAGACAGTTGGGCCTCCAGAGTGACAGACAGGTGGGCCTCCAGGGTGACAGACAGGTGAGCCTCCAGGGTGTCAGACAGGTGGGCCTCCAGGGTGTCAGACAGGTGGGCCTCCAGGGTGACAGACAGGTGGGCCTCCAGGGTGACAGACAGTTGGGCCTCCAGAGTGACAGACAGGTGGGCCTCCAGAGTGACAGACAGGTGGGCCTCCAGGGTGACAGACAGGTGGGCCTCCAGGGTGACAGACAGGTGGGCCTCCAGGGTGACAGACAGGTGGGCCTCCAGGGTGACAGACAGGTGGGCCTCCAGGGTGACAGACAGGTGGGCCTCCAGAGTGACAGACAGTTGGGCCTCCAGGGTGACAGACAGGTGGGCCTCCAGGGTGACAGACAGGTGGGCCTCCAGAGTGACAGACAGGTGGGCCTCCAGGGTGACAGACAGGTGGGCCTCCAGGGTGACAGACAGGTGGGCCTCCAGGGTGACAGACAGGTGGGCCTCCAGGGTGACAGACAGGTGGGCCTCCAGGGTGACAGACAGGTGGGCCTCCAGGTGACAGACAGGTGGGCCTCCAGGGTGACAGACAGGTGGGCCTCCAGGGTGACAGACAGGTGGGCCTCCAGGGTGACAGACAGGTGGGCCTCCAGGGTGACAGACAGGTGGGCCTCCAGGGTGACAGACAGGTGGGCCTCCAGAGTGACAGACAGGTGGGCCTCCAGGGTGACAGACAGGTGGGCCTCCAGGGTGACAGACAGGTGGGCCTCCAGGGTGACAGACAGGTGGGCCTCCAGAGTGACAAACAGGTGGGCCTCCAGAGTGACAGACAGGTGGGACAGACAGGTGGGCCTCCAGAGTGACAGACAGGTGGGCCTCCAGGGTGACAGACAGGTGGACCTCCAGGGTGACATACTGGTGGACCTCCAGGGTGACAGACAGGTGGGCCTCCAGGGTGACAGACAGGTGGGCCTCCAGAGTGACAGACTGGTGGGCCTCCAGGGTGACAGACAGGTGGGCCTCCAGAGTGACAGACAGGTGGGACAGACAGGTGGTGAAAGGTTCAGGCATTATGCTGGCCTGCCCCTGTTACCTGGTTGAACAGGCAATACCTTGGTCAGCCCAAGGTTCCATGGGAACTAAGTCTGCACGCAGGTGCAGAGGACCCCTTTAAAAGATAGGCCCCTGCCCATTTATTCTCTCAGTTTCTCTGCCCTGCTATGTTCCTCTGTTCCTCTGTCCCACGCTCTGTGCGCTCTGTCTCTCTATGGCGACCGGCCATGGCGGTCAGCCATTTACCCTGTTCCTCTTCTTAGTCTCCCCATTCTACCGGGCCTTATAATAAACTTATAGTCTTATGTCTGTCTCAGCATTTCTCTTTTCTTCTTTTTAAACAAAACAATAACAATTTGGCGCCTGGACGTGGAAAGGCTCTGCCCTTATACCTTCTCCCGCGACCCGCTGGTGGGCGCGTCTTAGGCAAGGGTACGCTTACAATCCACTTCCATCTCCGCTTTTCCTGGTACTCCCTCCTGCCTGCAGCATCCTGAGATGCCGGAATTCAACTTGCCGCTTTTCCAACTAAGTATTTCTGGAACTCACTGATCTGCCTATTCGCTACAATCTGGTAAGATATCCAAAACCGTTCCCATGGGGCAGACCCAGCACTGTTCTCTCTGGGTCCATTTTTCGGTTTCGGACCGGGTGCTCTCAGACAGGGCAATCTGTGCCATTTTTTGGCCTTGCCCACGGGAAATACATTTTTACGGGATCTTTCAGTTACTGGCAGCGAATAGGTAAATGAGCGGAGTTCTGCCTCCCAGTGGGAACTTTCTTTCACCTGGGAATGTCCCTCATTGTTCTGATTGTTCTATTTCTGACTGTTTTTCTTGGTTGGCAATGTCTACTTGAGATGCTCTGAGAGTTTTGTTTGTTTGCTGGTTTTCATTTTTCCACATGAATGAGGTTTGAAACATTTCTGGCAATTGAGAATATGCTTACAGGGTCGCCATCTCAAACACGTGGGCTAACCTGGGGGCCGCCATCTTGGTCATAACCAGGTGACCTAGCTTAGGCCTGCCCACTCAGTTCAGTGACTTGCACAGGCAAGCACTGCCACCTGACATCTTGCTTTTTATTTCTTCTTTCACTTGTTGGGTGCATTTCCTGAAGGTCAGGCGTGGGATCCCGCTCCAGGAGCGGTGCTTTTTTGCTTTTTCAGTTCGGACGCTGGGTCCTTTTTCGGTTTCGGGACAGCTGTGTCCCCTTCGGGGCCAGGCCCCTGGCAACTCCCACGGGCAGACGTGCATCCGGAGAGGAGCTTTTTGCCGGTTTTCCACTTGCCTCACCCATGAGAAATGCATAGAGGAACCTTTCTGGTTTTATCCAACAAGCAGGTAAACAGACAAAAGCGGCTTACGGTTGCCGCTGTTTTGGTCATGTGACCTACCTGTAGGCACGCCCAGGTCTTTTTGCTTTTTATTTTATTTTTTGTCTATGATTTCTTCTTTCACTGGCTCTGTTGTTCATGGCTTGTTTACTAAATACTGTGCTTTTCCAGGGCCCTCTGTTTCAATCTACAATCTCCCTTTAAATCTTCTGTCCATTTGCTACAATGTATGCAATGTATACAGAGATTACCTTCTGGTTCCCCCTTTACTGTTATCCAGTCCTGCTTGTCTCTGTACCTGTAATTTAATTTTACACTTATCTAGCTTTATATACAATTTAAATTAAACTATACTAAGCCTCATATTTCTAAATTGCTATATATCTTTAAATGATGGTAAACATTTAAAGTCATAAATTTCTAATCTACCTTTACTTAAAATATAAGCCAAGTCTATACAACTTAAATTTAACTCATGTATCTTTAAATGATTATAAAAGTTTAAAATCATAAAGGTCTATTTCAAATTAACAAAATATTTATACCACTCAATCTATCCTGTAAGCCGTTTACAAAGGTACAGCTTTTATTACAAAAGGTATTTTTTTCTTTAATTAAAGACAAACTTAACTGCTGAGATAACCAAACTAGACAGCCCTCAAATGCTCAGAGATCTAGAGAATATGGCATTTAAAATGTTTTGTTAAAAAGCTTTTTATAACAGAGAGATAGGCCAGTTACTGGCCCCACCCCATTTCCTCCGAGAAGACTGATGGGCACTAAATAAGCTTCATCTCGAGTCAGTGACAACGCTGGTCACTGAGCAACCCTGCCCTTCACCTCAACTACTACAAAGTATTCCAGACCTTGGACAAGAGGACAACGGAATCGACTTTCCCGGCGTTGCTTGGGCCAACGGTAGGCGAGTCTTCCCAAAGTCTGTAATCCACAGGTCACAAGTTATCAGCAAGAAGGCAGGTGTCCTGCAGCCCACTACTATAGATGGAGGACCTTGGGGATGGCTGTCCATGCAGCCTGCTGGCAAGTTTCTGTTATTCTTTAATCATTGATTCAGGTAAAATCTTATCCTTCTCAAGAACTCTGATGCTTTTGACGACTGGTAGTCTTGCCAGCTTAAAGCAAAACAGATTCCAGGAACAGGTATTTTAGGGTTTATCTATGTAAAGATAGGAAAGTCTAAGATGTATAAAAGTCTGAGAATGTAGTTACAAAGGCCTGAGGATAAAAAGGCTTAAATGATGATAAAGTGAGTTGACATTAAAAAGAATGAAATATGTTCCGGATTTCTCTATTTCTCATGCTACTGTTCATAGTAAAGTTCAACAATACCACCATATGATCATGACTACAAGGTCAAGATTAAGATGCTTTTCATTGTCCAAAAAAAAAAAAAAATCTGTCTATTTTAAAATGGTAATACTTTCAGCCAAGTTGCTTCTAACAAGAATATGCTTCTAACATGTCTAATACTTATGTTTCCACAAACTCTAAGGATTCTTGTAAGTTCCAGGGAGCTGAATCAGATCCAAACAGGTCAGATTCACTCCAGGTAATATCCAACCTTTCCCCGGTCCCAATTTCCCTTCCCTCATCTTGGGACTCCTCGGGAACCCCTCCCTCATCTTACAATCTTCCCCTCAAGTGACAGGACCTAAGAAAAAATTTTTTCTAAACTCAACCTTGTCTTCTGCTCTGTCAACATCTTGCCATGTCTAAGAGGCACCAAGGAGTTCCATACAGCCTGGACTACAATGAAGCAACCAGCTACACCAGGACGTGGCAGCACCCCAACCTTCTCGGGTCCCCCAAAGATGGTCAACGGAAGCAGTCTTAAGAATAATAAGTAGAGGTGGGAATGAAAGGTTCAGGCATTATGCTGGCCTGCCCCTGTTACCTGATTGAACAGGCAATACCCTGGCCAGCCCAAGGTTCCATGGGAACTAAGTCTGCAAGCAGGTGCAGAGGACCCCATTAAAAGATAGGCCCCTGCCCATTTATTCTCTCAGTTTCTCTGTCCTGCTTTGTTCCTCTGTTCCTCTGTCCCGCGCTCTGTGTGCTCTGTCTCTCTATGGCGACCGGCCATGGCGGTCAGCCATTTACCCTGTTCCTCTTCTTAGTCTCCCCATTCTACCGGGCCTTATAATAAACTTATAGTCTTATGTCTATCTCAGCATTTCTCTTTTCTTCTTTTTAAACAAAACAATAACAGGTGGGCCTCCAGAGTGACAGACAGGTGAGCCTCCAGGGTGACAGACGGTTGGACCTCCAGGGTGACAGACAGGTGGGCCTCCAGAGTGACACACAGGTGGGCCTCCAGAGTGACAGACAAGTGGGCCTCCAGGGTGACAGACAGGTGGGCCTCCAGAGTGACAGACAGGTGGGCCTCCAGAGTGACTGACAGGTGGGCCTCCAGAGTGACAGACAGGTGGCCCTCCAGGGTGACAGACTGGTGGGCCTACAGGGTGACAGACAGGTGGGCCTCCAGGGTGACAGACAGGTGGGCCTCCAGAGTGACAGACAGGTGGCCCTCCAGGGTGACAGACTGGTGGGCCTACAGGGTGACAGACAGGTGGGCCTCCAGGGTGACAGACAGGTGGGCCTCCAGAGTGACAGACAGGTGGGCCTCCAGGGTGACAGACTGGTGGGCCTCCAAAGTGACAGACAGGTGGATCTCCAGAGTGACAGACAGGTGAGCCTCCAGGGTGACAGACAGGTGAGCCTCAAGGGTGACAGACAGGTGAGCCTCCAGAGTGACAGACAGGTGGGCCTCCAGAGTGACAGACAGGTGGGCCTCCAGAGTGACAGACAGGTGGGCCTCCAGGTGACAGACAGGTGGGACAGATAGGTGGGCCTCCAGAGTGACAGACAGGTGGGACAGACAGGTGGGCCTCCAGAGTGACAGACAGGTGGACCTACAGGGTGACAGACAGGTGGGCCTCCAGAGTGACACACAGGTGGGCCTCCAGAGTGACAGACAGGTGAGCCTTCAGGGTGACAGACAGGTGGGCCTCCAGGGTGACAGACAGGTGGGCCAGGGTGACAGACAGGTGGGCCTCCAAGGTGATGGACATTTCTGTAAGCAGCTTCTGCTGAGACTCCAACTATTTATTCTGAGATATTCCAACTGGGGCTGGGAGACTCCTCAGAGCCTGGGAGACCCTCAGGTCCTGGGAGACTCCTCAGGTCCTGGGAGACTCCTCAGTAGCAACCGCTACTCTTGCAAAGAACCAAGTTCAACTCCCACGGCCTATATACTGTGGCTCACAGCCATCTGTCACTCCAGTCCTGGGGGATCCAGCGCCATCTTCTCACCTCTGCCGGCACTGCACTCATGTAGTGCACATACATACATACATGCAAACACTCAACACATAAAATAAAATTTAAAAACAAATATTGTTAAAAATGTCCTGTGGTTCTGAAGAAGGGAGCTAAGCACTGAGGATAGGGTCAGCATTCTCCTTCACTGCAGGGGAGGAGGGTCAGCCATTCTCCTTCACTGCAGGGCAGATGGGGGCAGGATTGGCTATTTTCCTTCCCTGCAGGGTGCAGAGGACCAGCATTTCCAGCTGCTCCCCTGACTCCTGTCCTCATGGCTGTGTATATCAGATGTTAAATTTCTTTGTGGAGGGAGCGTCAATGAGAGGACACAGTGCTGTGTCTGTTAGTAAATGAAAGTCCTCACCTCTCCTCCTCCTGGGGCTATGGGCATGGACATATCTAACTTCTCAATAAAACCTGAGGCCCAACAGCTGCTGCATCTGAGCAAGAGGGCCTTAGCATTCAGGCCAGAATCATTTATCTGGCTCAGGTTCTGAAGAGACACATTCCATGGTGACCAGGACTGCAGAGCAGCAGGAAGCTCCATGGTGGGGGGTAGGGGGGCATGCCAGCTGGGGCTCCCATCTCAAGTCTGTTCATAACAAGAAACCTTGAGAACACAGAGTGTAGTGCCAGAACATAAACTTCAAGTCAGGACCTCAGCCAAAGGGCTTTCTCAAGCTGGACCTTCTAAGGCTTCCACAACCTGATAAACAGCACCATCCTGGGGACCAGGGTGTGGACTGTACTAGGGTCCAGCCTGGTGACCAGCAGGCAGTCCATCCTGGGGGCAGCCTGGGGACCTGGGTGCAGCCATCCTGGGGATGTGTTATAATGAGAATGAAAGTGGGAAATTTCCCATGAACTCCGTGCTACTCATTCCTCACAGCTGACGTGTCCCACCCATGTGTCTTCAGAAGTGCCTGTGGGAGGGCAGAGAATGGAAGTTCCTATCTGTTCCAGAAGACGAAAGCTGTACTCTAAACTCCTCCAGTCCACACAAGGGAAAGTATATTTAGAGTAATTAACCCGAGCATCAATATTTAATGAGGAAAGGAGTGGAAAACTTAGGTCAAACAATGTACAAAGTGAAAGTGGAAAAAACTGGTTTCCTCTGGAGGAAAATCCAAATGTTAGTTCTGTGGATGTACATGTGTGTTCTTTTGAGAACTGGAGGAAGGAGCTTGACCACGCTGACGAGTCACTCTGTCAGTCTCAGAATGAGTCTGCTCCCCATGTTTGGGCTCAGCTCGGGTAAAGGAGAGAGAGGACAGAACTCATATCTGAGTGTCCCCTCCTCCTCCAGCCCCAGACATCTCAGTCTGCAGAGGACTCTTGCAATGAACGACCAAACCAGAGCCATCCTAGAGAAAAGGCCAAAAAGAGCACTGTGTGAGAACCTGACACCGTGACCTGTGCAGATGGCTTACACCGTCCCCTGAGAAGCTAACAAGCAGGAAGGTGCAAGAACTCCACATGCCCTGACAGGCAGGAAGGGGAGACAACTGGCCCTGACCCCAGGGTGGCCAATTATCAGAGTTACAAAAACAATCTTTGTGAGTACACATGGAACCAGAGATAAATCTATAGAAAATTCCCAAACTCCCCAAGTTCCTCGAGACACCCCAGCCAATCAGCTTATACCTATATCCCTCACCCTATCCTGTGGTCTTTGTCTTTAAAAGCCCCTTGCTTGTGAGGCTCCAGAGGCCTTTCTCCTGCTGCTGCTGTGTCAAATGTAAAAGGACTGGTTTCCTTTGGTGGAGAATTCAAGCCTAGGTCCCTGACGAGGCTTGAATAAAGAAACCTTGCAATTGCATTCAGGAGTGTCAGCTCCAAGTGGTGGTCAATCTGGGGGTCTTGTGGGCTGGCATAAGAGCATGCCATCAGGCTGAGTGTCTTGGAGATCAGAAGGATGGTTTTCTTTGCGGTGCCTGTGACTCTGGACCCAGACACACCCTGAACTCATCTAAAGGGAGATATGTGACCACAGGGAGCCTCAGGTCTGCCCCATGGAGCCACTGAGATTTATTCCCTTCCCTGTGTGCTGGGCCAGCAGGTTTTTATCTCAGGGTAATGATACTGGGAGATGAAGGTCAGGTACTGTGAACCCAGGGATGGGGGTAGGGGGTGCATGTGACCAGGAGTGGAAAGTCTAACATAAATCTGCAGGATGGCTTCTGGGCCACCACTCTCTGTGAGGCTGTGTACTGGGCAGTCGCCTCTCCTGAGCCCCTGCCAGTCAGTGTCTTCTTGGAGCATGAGGATAGGTGGGTCTCACTCAACATGACAGATAAAACTCATATTCATATTTACTCAGGCCCCTTCGATGGGTCTCTGAGACCTTTATCAGGCTGCCAGCCAGTGACCCAGGGCCTTTGTCTGTCTGTCCGGTTCCTCACCCAGCACAGCTCAGTGACACCCCCACACTGTGAAACCCCGAGACTGTGTTAATAAAATTAACCTTAGGTTAGTTGACAGGAATTAGCCCTAGAGAGGACAGAGGAGCCAGGAACATGGATGGAGAGACACACAGGAAGGATTAGGGAGACACTCAGTTTCACAGTCTTTTTGATGTGGGACGAATGGAGAGACGACCAGCATCATAACAAGGTCCTGGGGACCAAACTTGTGTCCTCACGGTTGTGAGACAAAGCTTCATTAACTGAGCCAGGTCCTAAAACAGACTCAAAGCTGTATAGGATAATTCTAATTGACAAAGAATGTAAAATACAAATGAACTTATCCCCTACACATTAAACTGCCTTAGGCATAAGCAGTGTCTTACTGTGAGCCATTCCTTTCTCTTTGCTATTTCTTTTCCTTGAAGCTCCTTGAAGCAGGTGATTTTTGTTCCTAGTTTATGTGAGGAAAATGTAAGCAAATATCTTAGAGTTACTATTACTCTGATGAAGCACCACGACCAAAAGCAACATGAAGAAAAATGGTTCATTTCACTTACTTGTCATTATTACGGCTTGTCTTAGTTAGGGTTTCTATAGCTGTGAGGAGACACCATAATCACGGCAACTCTTATAAAGGAAAACATTTCATTGATCTGTAGACAACATTAAGTGAACTGTGTGCCACACAGGGTGTGGCTTGAGCAAAGGACACCTCAAAGCACAATCCCACAATGACACAGTTTCTCTAACAAGGCCATACCTACTCCAACAAGGCCACACCTCCTTAAAGTACAACTCCCTATGAGATTATGGGGGTCAATTACCACATTCTACCCCCTGGGTCCCATAAGCCTGTAACAATATCAAAATGCAATTAGTACAACTTCAAAAGTCCCCAAAGTCTATCACTATCTCAACCATGTTTTAAAGTTCAAAGTCTCTTCTGAGACTCATGCAATCTCTTAACTGTAACCCCCTATAAAATCAAAGTGAAAAAGCAGATCCCATACTTCTAACATATGAAGGCACAGGATACACATTGTGACTCCAAAACATAGGGAAAGGAGCACAGAGAGGAAAAACTAGACCAAAGCAAGATTGAAAACCAGCTGGGCAAACTCCAAACTCTGCATCTCCATGTCTGATGTCAAAGGGCCCTCAGATCTCCAAATCCTTTCAATGTTGTTGACTGCAAGAGACTTCTTTTTCTTGGGCTGGTTTCACTCCCTCTTAGCAGCTTCCCAGGGAAGTAACCATGGCTCTGCCATCTCAAATATCTTGGGGTCTCCAAGGCAATGCAGGCTTCACAGTTCACGCAAAGGCCTCAATAGGCCTCCATGCAGAGAAAACCCTGACACATACCTGGCCTCAGTTGCTTTCCTTAGTAAAGGAGGAATATTCCAAAACCTCTGTTTTCTATCATAATTCTAAAGCCAGAACCACAAGGCTGAAGCAGCCAGGTTCTGCTGCCTGCTAGGGCTGGAACATGGCCCCTCACTCAATTACATCCTCATCAGTTTTCTGTTTTGATGGTCTCCTTCGATGCCTAAAAGTCACTGTCCTGCAACTGGATCTGTAGACCAGGCTGGCCCCAAATTCAGAGGTCCTCTGCATGCCCAGTGCTGGGATTAAAGGTGTGTGCCACCTCATCCAGCTCTAAGTTTTTCTTTAATTCCTTTGCACAAGTAGGAAACTTAGCTGGCTGGGACCTTTCTCTGAGGTCATCACGCCCTTTATTCCATTTTTTAACCCATTTAGCTCCTTGAACACAGAATTTATCTCTGTTCGACTTCATGGGGCCTTTTTTCTATTCAGTCTGTACATTCTGTATTTTTAACTGCTCAGATTGCTACTTTTTTTATCATAAGTCTTCATTAGAATTAACACTTATAACCACATGACAGAGTCTATCCAAGGGAATTAACCCAAAACTCATCACTTTAGCCTCAGGCAGACTTTTCAGCCAAGGGTAAAAAGCAGCCACATTCTTCCCCAAAATATCACAAAAATCTCTAGGCCACATATTAATATTCTTCTCCTCTGTAATCTCTTGAACCAGGCCCACACAATTCACCAAATCACACTCAGCACCACAGTCTTCCATGTTCCTACTAGTGTGCCCACTAAGTAACCCTTAAAGCATGACTGCTTTTCTAATCCACATTCCCAAGGTCCACATTCCTCCAAACCAAAGTATGGTCAGGTCTATCACAGAAATACCCCAGTCTCTGGTAACAACTTCTGTCTTAGTTAATGTTTCTATTGCTGCCAAGAGACACCATTACTGCTGAAGGGATGAGCCCCCAAGCCTATCCCCTCCCCCTCCCCTGCTTTAGCAGTCATGACAAGCTGCAGAAAAGACATGTAGGCCCCTGACACAGCACATGTCTGACCTTGCTGGGCCTGCCCTAGTCACTAGGAAGTCAGATACCCGCCTTGTGGCAAGGAACCAATTTGAAGTTAGCTGGCAGGACTGTGCTTTATGGCTCTGGGTGTGCTTTAAGGTACAAGTGCCACAGCAGTGATATGAAGAGCATATCAACCTCCCTGGGAGGGCCTATAGGCCATAGCAACCACTTGACCAATCAACACAGGACAGGTCGTCCAAGCCCGGAAGCACACCAATTATGAGACTGTTGCTTAGCTCTAGACACTCCCTTTACGTAGCCCAATAAGTTTCCCACCTCTTGGTTCTTCAAGGCTTTCTCCCACCATCTGCCTCCATGAACGGATAAAAAGCCAGAGTTAATGAAGTTAGCTCTTTAAACAACAATAAAAGACTCTTTGCTTTTGCATCGGAACAGGTCTCTGGGGGCTTGAGAATTTGGACACAATACTACAGCAACTCTTATAGAGGAAAAGACTTTTAATTGGGGTGGCCTATATGTTCAGAGGTTTAGTCCATGACCATCATGGTGGAACACGGTAGGGTACAGGCAGACATGGTGCTGGAGAAGGTGGTGAGAGTCTTCAATCTTGACCTGCAGGCAACAGGAAGTGAACTGAGTCACTGGGTGTGGCTTGAGCATATATGAGAACTCAAAGCCACCTCCACAGTGACATACTTCCTCCAACAAGGCCATACCACATAATAGTGCCTGAAGATGGCAGTTTCTGTCCTGCCTGGTCCCACAGCCGCTTAGCCCCAAATAAACACACAAAGACTTATAATAATTTATAAACTGTTGGCTGATGGCTAAGTCTTCTTACTGGTTAGTTCTCTCTTAATTATTAACCCATTTCTATTAGTCTATGTATTGCCACAAGGCTGTGGCTTACCCGCAATCTGTCATGTTACTCTGTCAGCAGCACGGTGTCTCTGTGTGGGCCTCTCTCCCTTCCTCTCCCCAGCCTTCTCCTGGTCTGGTAGCCCCATCTATGCTTTCTGTCTGGCTATTGGAAAATCAGTGTTTTATTCATCAACCAATAAGAGAAACATATATACAGAAGGAGCTCCCCCATCAAATGCCGCTCCCTATGAGCTTGTGGGGACCAATTACATTCACACTAACATGAAGTCCATTACTGAAGCAGGTCAGGACAGGAACTCACACAGGCAGAAACCTGACAGCAAGAACTGATGCAGAGGCCATGGAGGAGGGGGGTGCTCCTCATGGCTTTCTCAGGCTGCCTTCTTACAGAATCCAGGACCACCAGCCCAGAGATGGCATCTCCCACCTTCAGGTATCAATCACTAATTAAGAAAATGCCCTACAGTCTTGCCTGTAGCTCATCTGAAGGAAGCATTTTCTCAATTGAATTTCCCTCCTCTCTGATGACTTAGCTATGTCAGGTTGACACAAAACCATCCAAGACAGCAGGCATTGTGGCAGCAGATGGGCTCAGACCCACCAGACAAAGGGCAGCTGTGGGGAGGGAAGCTTCTGCCCAGGGAGATGCCAGGCTGGGGCCAGGGGCTGACAGGGAACACAGGTCTACAGTATCCAGAGCCAGGAGGAGCCAGGTCCTGGGATACTCTGGCAATGGAGGAAGTTGAGCCGTGGAGACAGGGAAAGCTCCTTCCTTCAGGCTTATCACCTCACCCCAGTTCAGGAGTCCTGCAGAGCACAGGGGTCAGAGGTGTTTCCAGACCTAACTCTGCTATGATTTCTCTCCCTCCTTCAGGCCTCTCCTGACAGCATGGCAGTGAGCAGAGAGAACCCCAAGTCAACACTGCTTCAGAGAACAGACTCCTTGGAAAGTGCAGGTAACAAGGCTCAGTGCAAACCTCCAGGCCCTGGGATCTGCACCTTCCCAGTGTTTCTGTCTGGTACCCATTAACCCCATCCCCACATGGTAGGGAAAGCAGATCTGTCTCTGAGGGAAGACTGATGGGTGTTACTGAAGCCAAGACTGTCTTAGAAAAGAGAATAAAATAAACACTTAAGTGCATGGAGGAAGATCTGTCCCCATACACATGTCCCTAGACTCTGAGCTGCCACCTGATATTCCTCTGGCACCACAGCCCACAGCAGTGAGGCCAGAGCAGACTGTGGACAGAGAGAGGGGCTCAGGAAGCCTCAGGCACACAGCAGCCCAGTGGCTCTTCCTTCTCTCTTCCTCTGTTCCCAGTTCTCAAGTCAGAGTCACCTTAGCTTTCCCATGGCCATATGTTATCACTCCTTAGGATCTAATCCAGTAACTTCAGACTGTTGGGTTCAGAGTTGATTGAAATCTGAGGTCACAAGTTCTGTGACATCCCGAGAACAAAGCGTGGCTCTTCCCTGAAATGCTATGGGGTCTTGGCCACCACCAGGCTCCTTACCTTTCTGGTTCCTGAAGTAGATGAACAGCCCCAGCCAGAAGAAGAGCAGACCCAGCACGAAGCCCCCGATTCCACTCAGCATCTTGTTCTGTGCAGATGTGGACTGTGCCCCTGAGAAAGGAAGCCAGGTCTAGAGGTTTTCAGCCCAAATTCTGTTTCCCCTTGGGACCTTGAGACACAGAGCTTAGAGACTGGGAAGAAGGCTGTTCTAGAAGAGCAGGAATTGAACACCCTGCTGATGTTGGAAAGCAATCAAACAGCAAGAGGGTCACAGCATGAAGAGACTTCATATGGCTGCCCTGAGCTGAGCCTCTGAGCTCTGAGGCTGCCCTGTCCTGAGGGTGACAGAGCTAAGCAAAGTCAGAGCTGAGACTGGAGCCCCTGAGGTCAGCTGTGACCCTGTGCTTCTCCTTGTCCAACATCTGCATGAGCAGCAGCAGAAACACAACCCAGCCAGAGGCAGAGGCTGCAGCCAGGGACAAGCAGGTCCCTGGGCTGTGGTGTCACTGGAAGGCTCAGAAGAGTGTGTGGTGGCCTAACTGCTTCCCAGGGGACCAAGGTGCTTGTAGAAGATCACACACCTACCCCTGTGAGCCATGCTCAAGGATAGGACAGCACAGACCAGTGGAAAGTGTGTGGGCATTGAGAGCTGGCAGATGGTAAGCCACGCCCCTCCCTGTGGGCGGGGACTCGCAGGGTCAGAGAAAACTGACAGAAAGGGGTATGCCAAGCCCTCTCCCTGGTGGGCGGGGACTCACAGGGACAGGGCGTTCCCACTCACTCCACTCCACTGTGACAGGGCTGGTCAGACTGGGATGCTCCACCTGGCAGGTATAAACCTCTCCACTCTGAGGAACTGTCTCCAGCATCACCAGGATCTGGAAGGTCCAGTCTCCATTCCGGATCAGGCCTGTGGACACGATCCCAGCCTTCTCCTCCTGGTCATTCTGGAACCATCTGACTTCAATGTGGCCAGGGTAGAAGCCGCTCACAGAGCAGACCAGGAGGTTGCGGTGCTCCAGGGGCTGTGTCTTTGTCAGGTACACAGTCACCCTGGGTTCAGCTAAAGGAGAAAGGGAGGTGAGAATAAGTCATGAGGGCAGAGCTGTCCTCCCAGGTTGGCTGTCTGTCTGCCTCAGTCTACCCGGAGTGAACTGATTTTGACATAGCTGTCCCAGGACTCAGAGTCTGTTTTCACACTTTAGCTGTCATCTACACTCCCTGGAGGAACCACCAACTAGAGGAGAACATTCTGGCAGTGAGAGAAAAGCTCATTTCCCAGCTGTGGTAATTTCCCCAACAGGTAAATTACACACATGTGTCCCTAGGTTCTGTCTCTTCTTGTTGGAAAAGTAAGGTTTCCAGCGAGCTGTATGTATGGTCTTGTAAAGCTCCCTACTTTTCTATTTATGATTTAAGGATTTATTTTGATACTAAAGGATCTTCAATTAAATTTTTGGTTTTTTTGTTTGTTTGTTTGTTTTGTTTCTTTTTCAAGACAGAGTTTCTCTGTGTAGCCCTGGCCATCCTGGAATTTACTCTGTAGACCATGCTAGCCTTGAATTCAAAGACTTACCTGGCTCTGCCTTCTGGTGCTGAGAGTAAGGCTGTACAACACCACTGCCCAGCTTTAAGAAAAGTTTTCAAGGGCCAGACTTAACAGGGATAAACTTATGAAGACCTAATTTTATAAAAGCTATTAAATTGTTCTAAACTGTTGAAGATAATTAAGATGTAAGTTAGTGGTCAGTAACGTCATAAATGATAAGATTGTTTAATCCATGTGCTTAGAAACACTCTCACAGTCATGCTGGGTACAATTAAATCCACTTACACAGACCAGCTCTAGTCAGCCTGCTGTATATGTCCTCAGGGTTAATCCTAAAGCAAGTAACTGAAAACAATTACTTTGTTTAAAGTCAGGTAGACTTGATACATGGTCCTCAAAATCCTCAGAGATCTGCTAAATTTGGCATGTTAAATGTTTCATTACAAAGCTTTCCATGACAGACAGGAGTGACAGCTCCAAGAGACAACCCTAAGTTCTCCAGGAAATCCACAGGGCACAGGCAGGTAACTCCTCCTGGATGGTGGTAAAAACACCACTGGGCAAGGACTCTGATGATGTTGACAGCTAACTATAGCTTTATGGGTTGGCTTGCCCATCCCTGGAAAACTGCAGCTGCCTGCTCAGGCCATATTTTATGTAAAATCAGGCCTCACTTTATAGAGCCATTAGGTCTGCCGCTGAGAAAGGCAGACAGAACAGTTTACTTTGCTGGCTTCACACAGAAAGATAAACTCATAAAACAGGTCTCAATGTAACATCCTACTAACCCTCTACTTAAAGCACCTTGATTTGCAATGACTGTTGTTGTTAACAAACCATCTGTGTGCTGTGTCTTGTGGTATGAAAATAAAAGATTTGAAGTTTAATTGAGACACGAGGACCTAAGACAGTCATTTAAGCTGTATAAATGCAAGTTGTAAAGGCGGAAGGAGCCTTAGGAAAATACGAGATGTTTCAGATCTCCTTCCTCTCTGTGCGATTGTTACATTAAGACTTCAAAAGTTCAGAGTTTTAGCAGTGGTGGCAGCGCACACCTTTATTCCCAGCACTCTGGAAGCAGAGGCAGGTAGATCTCTGAGCTTGAGGCCAACCTTGTCCACAGGGAGAATTCCAGGACAGACAGAGCTATGAAGAGAAACTCTGTCTCAAAACAAAACAAAACAGAAGTTCAGAGTTGTAACATTAATCAATGGAGTTCTGATAAACTATTAATCCTGCTCTACCAAAGTATTGCTAATGTCATCATAGCCACAAGCTCAATATTTTAAATTTCCTTGGTTGTTTTCTAAGTATAGTCTTAAAAGTGTTTCTCATGCTGAAAACATCTCTGCCCTATCTATTTATATCTATCTCTCTCTAAATATTTGTGTGACCCTCTCTCTCCTCCCCCTCTCTCTCCTCCCCCTCTCTCTCTTTTCCCTTCCTCCCTCCCCCGTCCTCACCTCTCTGCAGCACAGTTAATAGCCCCACAATTGCATAGTTGAATCTGCAGAATGTGTCCACCTTGGCCCGCTTCTGCTCCAGGAAGCCCTCCTGGCTGTTCCAGTACTCGGCTTGGATCTTCCCCAGCTTAGTCACTGCTTGGTACTTGCCCATTTTGCTGTCAAATCGCAAGTGTTCCTCCTGGTTGTATATGTGTCTCTGCAAGTACCACACCCTCTCCGTCCCATTAGAGAAATGGCATTCACTTTTAACTTGTTGCAAGAAACGTGCTGTGGAGACAGGAGTGTCACCTGCTCAAGTGGCTCTCTCTCAGGGACCAGACATCCCAAATCCATCAGTCCCTGTATGGGTACCCAAACCAGCAGGGCATGAACGCCCTGGACCACCTCTGCCTACACTGCTCTCTCTCTCTCTCTCTCTTCTCTCTCTCTGTCTCTCTCTCTCTCACACACACACACACACGCACGAGAGAGAGAGAGAGAGAGAGAGAGAGAGAGAAGCTATAAAAGAAAAGAAAAGGACCCAAAATCTGGGAAAACCTAACTTCACTTCCAGAAAAAGCACAAATACTCCCACCCTTTCCTTAGCCCACCCCCTCTGCCAATTTTTTAGTCCTTGTCTATGACCTCCTGCTCCCAAATGTGTGGAGAAGTTGATGTGCCATTCCATCTCCCACTCTTAGCCAAGAAACATCTCTGCTGGGGCTGCCAAGATGGCTTAAAGGTAAAGCGTTGGCCTTTCAGCCTGAGATTCTGAGTTTGATCCCCAAAGCCCACACCTATAACCCTGTGATAGGGACACAGCGGAAGAGCCATGAGTCTCACAG
Organism: Cricetulus griseus; assembly: GCF_003668045.3. Classification (NCBI taxonomy): domain Eukaryota; kingdom Metazoa; phylum Chordata; class Mammalia; order Rodentia; family Cricetidae; genus Cricetulus; species Cricetulus griseus. The sequence continues at coordinate 230,593,142 of NW_023276806.1, forward strand.
GCTGCTAGCCTAGCCTACTCTGCTTGGTGAGCTTCAGAACTATCAAAGGGCATGTCCCCAAAATTAAACCTTCTGAAGAATGGCAGGGATGTCTCCCTCTGCCTTCAACTGCTCAAGAAGACAGGAATTGTTGCTACTCGCCCACAGTCTAGAAGAAAATAACTAACCAGGGGGGTTTAAAACAAGACAGAACAATCCTGCCATGGCCAACCAGAACGGACTGGTAGTAACACTTGCAGTCAGGTCACCTTCTCAATGGCCAGCACCCAAATGGGTGCATCGCTGCTATTTCAGAGCCAGAGAGACCCATGGAGAAGGGACACCTTCTGAACCTGGGGCAATAGTGTCCTGAGCTCAACCTGAGGGCTACAATGGAGACCACACAAAATCCTGCCCACCGCTGTGCCTCAGCGTGACCCCCACCCCCATTTCATACTCAAACCTCTTCACCCTTTCTAGAATATTCTGTCAAATGCTCCATAGGACTGGCCATGCCCAGCCTCCTCCAAAGAGGAGAAAATGACCTCTCCTCACTTCTGCACCTACCCAGCAGTTCAGCCCCTGACCAAAGCCACCCGAGGGCTCAGGGCCATCAGGGTCGGGACCACAGCTGCCACACAGGAGCGTCTGGGGAGCCAGGGACCCATCATGGTGGAGGATTGGATGGTGGTCTCCCACCCTGGAAACTATCTCCCGTATCTGTCTACACCCAGGTCAGCAGAACCCGGGGATCCACTGCTTTGGTACTGTGTTGAGTAAAGTCAGTACTGGGGAGCCAATCAGTATCAGATGTGAGCAGCATCATCAGTTGCTAGCTAGAAATTCAGTATGAGGGTCCTCTTTGGAAACAGAAATTTCTTTTCTAGTTAGTTTTAATACTTGATCCAGTTGCAGTTGAAACATTAATCAGATCACAGTGCTGAACCAGCTCTGCTGTGGTCCGTAATTCATTCATCACTGTGAGCACTGGGGGAGCGATCACCTCCTACACAGGGCTGTTGGCACGACTGTGTGTTTGGAATTTGTGGGAGCAAAGGAGGTGACTGGAGATGACAGCAAGCCAGGAACCTTTAGCCTTGCACTTACTGCCCCTCAGGTTAATGATGGAGATGACAAAGGTGATGCAAGTTTGTCCACTTCAGGTGAAGTCACCACCATCTCAAGTTCCCTAGAGCTGGACAAGGCTGTAGTGTTGCAGACATCTCCAGGAGCAGCTTCCCCTAGTAACAGATGATGTGGCAGAATGCTGGCTCCTGATTGGACATTGGAATCTGCACTTCTTCAGTTAGGGAAAAGTCTGACAAGTCATGGTGCAGTCCTGGAATGCGGGGAAGGGGGTGTTCCAGCCCTGCCCCTGGACTGTTGTTGACTCCAGAAGCTCAGTCGGGGGTCCCTGTTGTATCCACAGCCCACTTCTCAAGGGAGACACTCAAAGCAAAGGCTGAGTGTATGCAGAGTTCTTGTCGGGACCACAGGCTCCCCAATAACTGACACAGATACTTATTATGCAGCTCAGCCGATAGCTGAGGCTTGTTGCTAACTAGCTCTTACTACTTTAAGTCATATTTCTTATCCATGTACTATCACGTGGCTCAATATCTTTTCCCAGCACAAGTTCATCTTGCTTCTCTCGGTGTCTCCTGGAGACTCTGCCTTTCTTCATCCCTGTCCACAAGTCCCGCCTAACCTCTTCCTGCCTAGCTATTGGGCACCACCTTTTATTAAAGCAGTGAGAGCAGCCCATCTTCACAGTGTACAAAAGGGCTACTCACTCCATAACATCTGGGCCTTCCGGGAAGATGAGGGTGGGGTCTCAGCAGGTATCAGTTGAACTCCTGAGAGCAAGAGTCTGGGGAGTGTGGAGTGCACAGCAGAGCTGGATCCAGACTGAAGCAGTCCTCTGACTGGGTGTGCAGCCCTGGGGCATGTGTTCATCTCTGCAGGGGTCAGCTAGACACGCCTCCTTGTCTCGATGTCTTTGACTAAGTAAAACACACTGCGGTCAGAGGCAGAACTGCTGTGGATGCTCAGGGAGGGAACTGGAAGTCTCATAGCTGTGAAGATTATAACCTGTGGGGAAGATAATTGTATGGGGATGTGTACCAGGCTCTCTTTTGTGCCATAACCAGCTCCCAAATTATGACATGGTGACTTATTATTAGTTATGAATTTTTAGCCTTTGCTCTATTCTTATTTTCGTCTGTTTCTCTTTATCTACATTTTCCTTGAGGTATTTTACCTTTCTTTCTGTGTGTCCTACTTTCCTGCTTCTTGTGTCTGGCTGGCAGCTGGCCCTGGACGTGTCCCTCTCTTTCCCCTTTGTCCTCTCCAAGGAGGGAAGGGAGAGGAAATTGGTTCTGAGGGGCCACAGGCTATGGCAGTTAGATCTGTGAGGCTTTTGTGTCAAAGGCAATGGAGCCACAGCTTCTCTGCATTGTTTTCTTCAGAGAGCCCCAGTGCCCAGCAGCTGATAGAGTCTGTTTGGCATTCTCCATAAGGTCCTTAGGGACAGTTGTGAAGACCAAGGGACTCCTGGGAGGTCACTGCCCCCCCCCCCGAGATCCCTCCACCTGGATGATACTGAGTACCTGCAGCCTTGTTCTTTGCCTCCAGTAGCAGCAGGTACCCTCACAGCGCAAGTCTCCCTGTCACCACACCACAGAACAGGGTCCCTTTTTAAGCTTTTGATCACACTGGTAAAAGATTTAAAAACCAGACAAGAGAAACTTGAACTGAAGCTTGGACACCAAGCTGAGGTAGCAATCTATTTTATAAAATAGATTATGCCACCAAATCCTAATTCTATCATGTTTTGCTATTACCACAGTCAAGGTTATATAGTTGAGGGGCTGGAGAGATGGCGTAGCTAATAGGAGCACCTGCTGTGCAAGCATGGGTTTCCATTCCAGCACCCACGGACCAAGCCCGGTGTGGCCTGTGCACCTCTAACCCCAGCAGGGACTGGAGGATCGCTGGGGCTTTCCAGCTGCAGATGTAGCCTAAAAAACGGAACTCAGGAAAGACCCTGACTCAGGTGGAGAACGATGAGGACACCTTCATGTGGCCTCCACACACCAGCACACATACATAAACACACTGAGCTCATAACTCACACACATACACCATACAAGTCATGTCGTAATAACTTTATAATGGGCCCGTGCCAAGAGAAGTTTTAACAAAACTTTTAACTTACTATTGATAATCTAGTGATTTAAATTTCTAGGTATGAAACTCTCTAAATAGCTTCCTCATAAAAATTAGTAAGGGATTGTAACCCTCAGGATTGAAGTAAAACAATGTAAAACAGTACTGCTGAGTCCTGAAGGCTGGGCATCTGATGCTAGAGGGCAGCCCTTCTCTGCTTACCCTAGCTAGGAAACACCTCTTCAGACAGCAGGCCTTCAACACTGAAGGAAAGCATGGCTTTGTGCAAATCACATGGACTTTGTGGTCAGAAACACAGCCATTTGTTGGTAGGGTAACTTCGGTGTCTGCCATCTTGAAAAGTTACTGTGGGTAATAAAGATTAATGGGGGGTATGTAGGTTACTGAGGGTATGAAGGTTACTGGGGGTATGTAGGTTACTGGGGGTATGAAGGTTACTGGGGGTATGAAGGTTACTGGGGATGTATGAAGGTTACTGGGGTATGAAGGTTATTGGGGGTATGAATATTACTGGGGGTTTCTTGTATGCTTTTAGCTGCTACTGCACAACCTTGGGACTAACAGACTTAGCAAGAGGTGCTTAGTACTTTGTTACCAACCCAGGTGGCTTAGTCTTGAGTACCACACACCTCCCAAATCTGACATCTGCCTCAACACCTTGGCTTCCCTTGTTATCTTCATTTGAAGGCTCTTACTTTTAAATATAGGAAATTTTTACCTTTTTAACAACATTTGAAACATTTAAAGCTACTCTGCTGAAGGTTCCCAACATGAATAGACACAATCTCTAGAGCCAAAGTGTCCAGACTATAAGAAATTAATGTAAAGGCTGACAACATGAGTTTCATTTGTGAGTTCAAGATGCACCAGAGTGTTCTTAAATCTGGCCTCTTGGAAGCCCTTACCTCTAGGAACTTCCCTTGTCTCTCATGAGTTCTGAGACTTTGTTATGACACTGATTCCGGAACATTCACAGACCATATCCTGCTTAGGTCCAATGACCCTAAGCCACACAATTCCTGGGAGACCCTCTGCACCCTTGTCTACAAGGGTCTCCCTGACACTCAGGATCTCACAGCTCAGGGACTGTGAGCTTGAGGCATTTGTTTTATATTGATCTCTCTCTGACAAAAGAATCCAGATGACGTGGAACTCACTGAAGACACTAACTGGAAGATGGCAGACATGGGTGAGAGCCAGCTTCCTCCCTGGCATTTCCTTCATACCTACTTTCTCAAGTCCTGTCTTGGGGACACTAATGCAACTGGCTTTCTTTCTTACCTAGTGTCTTTCAACCCTAATATCCATCCTTTCATTCTGATGGATTCCTCTGGGAAGCTGAGGGAGGTTGCCCATGGTCACCTCCTCTCTGGAGACAGAGTAACCACTGTCCACAGTGCAGGGGCATGTCATAGCTTCCTGCATCCTTCTTGCACAATCTGCCTCAGCACTGAGAAACAGGGGCTTGATTCCTTTTCCCCATAGGGGATGACCATCTTCCAAACACCCACCCTAAGAGCATTTAAGACACCCAGCAAAGGGACAGCTGCTCTCTGGGACTTCCTCTGAGCCCACCATCTAAGTTTATCTCACTTCCACAAGAGTTAAACACTCTTGTGGTGGGGACCGGCTGCTGACTTTAGAGGTACATTCAGAGCAAACCTCTAAATGCAAAGGGTTTGGCAGCAGAATTTTCTCACATTGCCACACATCTAAAAAGACTCAGTAGACAGATGCCAGTTGCAGGGGTGGGGTTATATCTGGAGGGGGATTTCCACTCATGCTTTTTGGAAGTAGCCTTGTTTGGAAAATAATCTATTTTCTTAGTCATTTGGAGTTTGATATTCTTTAGTGTTTCCACTGTAGTGACAGACTTGTAGTTGCTATGGATGTGTCCCCCATTCATCATCTTTTCTGCTCTGTCTTAAATATCAAATGCAAATCAATCATATAGCTATACAGACAGTCTTCCAGTCTCTGTGACAAAGTTCACAAACTTATTCTATCATTCGGCTCAGTGGGCAATGACTCCAAGGCCTTCCTCATTGATAAGAAATGTCTGCACTCACACACACTCACGTTAATATCATTACCTTCAGACAGCATCTTCCCAGGGCCGTCACAACCTGTGGTTGCTCATCAGTGCAACAATAAGTTGCTATATATGGATAGCTGCAAATATTTAGGAATGTACAAATACACTAATATTTATGTTTTAAACAAAATGGGAAATGTATGCATAAAAGGTGAAATTATACATACAAAGAGAGAAGTTCTAAGTCCTCAGAGGACTGCTTTGCCAGACCACTGATCTCCCCCGACCTTTTCCTGCTTCACCTGAGGGGCTCCATGGAGGAGCAGGTCCCTCAGATTGCCCCGATTTTAAGCCAGGGTTACAGCAGCCAGGGCTCTTACAGAGCCAAGAGAAAAAGCCTAAGAGCTAAAACTGGGCTGGGACAGGAGTGGCAGACGCTGGGCTTGGCTGTTCGGCTTGTAATCCCAGTGCATGGAAGGCAAAATTTGCTAAAGAGTCGGTAATCAGAGCCAGCCTCGGTTACATAGTGAGTGCAAGGCCAGTTTTGGCTGTGTGAGATCCCATCTTATGCAACAATCAATTAGTGAGTTGAGGAAGAAAGGGGAGGGACAGAACAGTGTGATGGCAGCAGTGGTTTCTGGGTGGACCAAAGTCTATAGGTGTCCCTTTGTTTCAGATATAATTCTAGCTATCCTCCTGACTCTGCTGGGCGTTGCTATCCTGACCATCCTGATCATAATATGTACATGGCGTTGTCGTAAGCGAAATGGTGAGTAATCATAGCCGCGCCCCATGAAATTCTCAGAGGGAGGGAAGCTGAGGTGCAGGAACAGACTTTGTTGGTGTGCTCAGAGAGTGTCCCACACTGATGTCAAAGATCTTGCCCTGCTAGTGTCTCTGCTCACAGAGTGAAATTCCAAAGCTTACACTATCAGCACTGTCAACAAACACACAAGAATTAGTGAGAGGAATGAGAATATTTTATAAAGCAAGTCTGTCTCAGTTCCAAAGGGAAGTACTCAAGTCTGAAAATGTGGGAAAACAAGATGCTGGCAGAAGCCCCCTCTGACAGTTCAGAAAGGACCCGGGGCTGTGAGCAACAGCTTTGGAGACAGCACACAAACACTCGATGGTTCCTGTAAGAGGAATGAGACAGGACCACAAAATTAAGGTCCCTCTCCACAGGATAACACTCAGTACCTGCCCTGCTTCCTTCTCCTCACTGCATTCCCCAGAATTCCTCCCCTCAGCACCCATGAGCCTTCACAGAGAAAACAGGCTAGCACTTCAGGGCTAGATGGGGGTGCCAGAAAGGGAGGACTCAGTATCCCATTGGAGGACCACCCTGGGGGCTAATTTTAGAGTACAGAAGGTTGGGTCAGGAAGACACCTCTGTCAATAGCTAACGGAAACATTTGCCTAACCCTTCCACAGAGGCACGTGTCTCCAAATATGCTTCAGAACAGAGTGAGTATCCAACGTCTAGCATGACGAAGAATTGAGCATCTATGGATTCTCTGCGTGTGTCTGGCTCTCCCGTGTGCACCCAGGAGCTTCCAGAACTTGATAGAGTATACCATCCCATGAACTACACCTTTGAGTTTCTAAGGGAATCCTGTCAGAGATCTCCTAGAATGGATCAGTAGTTCATGAGTGTGCATGTTCCCTAGGCTCCCCTCAGTGGCAGCAGAAACACTAAGCACTGGGATCAACAGACCTGCTACACTTTAGACTGATGGCTCAGTGGGAGGTCTAAGTCTCACTATGAAGAGGCCTCCATAAGGTAGCTGGACAGGGGCTCTAACAGTCAGGAATGGTGACAGTGGATCCAGCTAAGGTTACTGTGATGAGGAGGGAAAGACAGCAATGTCTCTGAGAACTAGCCCAGGACACTGCATGGAAAGAGGGAGCTGGGCCCTGCTTGAAACCCCCACTCCAGGTCACCTGACCATGCCAACATTCTAAATGGTCCCTTCATAGTTAACCCACGTGCTTCTCCACCCTGGAAATTTGTGGTTATGTTAACTCTTAGATGTGTAAGAGAAGCCCCTGAGGATGATGAAGAAACACGATCATGGAGCTCTCTCTCCTTTCTTCCTAGGTGCTGTGCTTCTGGACTATGAGGATGGTAGGGACAAAGGGATTAGGAACTACAGATAATTCCTGAAGAATGTGTTCCTTAGGAAACAGCAGTTTCTTCTCCCTTTCAGTGTCATGTGTACAAGCAGCAGATTCTGCTGTTATGCTTCCAACTGCCTTTCTCTGAGCTCACACACGCACAGATGCTTAACGGCTGTGCACTTTTCTCACAAACGGAAAATATTTATCCCTCTTAAGAATGTTAAAATAATTAATTTCCACCTCTTGCTTATTTCTAACAAAAAGATCTATAATAATCTTTATGAAACACTTCCACAGATGTTTGAGACAGGACAAAAAGGATCTGGAGAGATGGCTCAGTGGTTAAGAGCACATTCATACATGTAGGGAAGTCCTCCTGGGCACATAAAATAAATTTTAAAAATAAACATAGTTTATAGATTGTTATGGAGGTTAAACAGCCCATTGAAGAGATATTTTGGAAGCTATACAATAAACTAAGACACACAAAATTTATGAACTTTGTTTTAGAATATGAGTTAGTTATCTAAACAGCTAATAATCACCCATGCTCTGTTACTAAAGGAGGGGCCGGCTTCTGAGTTGAGGCTAGCAACTCCAGTGCTCAGATCTGACCTTAGTGCACCCACTTACTTAGAGAAAAGAGGATTATTGAATGCTGGATTTCAACATCTAGCATTATTTATAGTTAGGTTATGCACAAAATTGAGATGTGTAGCCCTGTGCAAACCCAGAGCCATTACAAATGTAATTTAAAATAAGGTGTCTCCAGAAACTTGATGACTATGAGGGTTCTCTGAGGCACCGAGGTTTTCTGCAGGGACTCACTCGGACTTCAGAGTGCCATGGATGTGCTTCACCCTGACACCTCAAACTGTTCTCCCTCAAAACTTCCTCTCAATGGCTGCCATGGCCATGCTCTCCGTTCACTCCCCAGTAGTCACATCCAGATCCCATTAGGAGTTGCTAGACTTGCTTCTCATTCCCGTTTGAAGCCACTAAACTGGGCCCACCAACCAATCTATAACCAAAGGATCTTGAATCTTGCAGTCATAGAAGCAACCACGCACACTCACTCACTCTCACACACACACACACACACACACACACACACACACACACACGTGTGCACAGGAGCATACACACATGCATGCAGGCACAGACACACGTGTTCAATCTCTCTCTCTCTCTCTCTCTCTCTCTCACACACACACACACACACACACACACACACACACCACATCAGTGCCCAGTCACTGAGGAAAGTCTTGTCACTCAGATTGCTGCAAACCCCCTCCATTAATGTTCACTACCCCTTCCTCTCTGTCTTCATGATTCATGACACGTTAGAGTGGAGAGCAAAGAGCTTCTGAACCCTCTTTATTCTCCAAAATTAAACACGAATGAATGGGGAGGTCTGGGAAAGTGCTAAATCCCTTAGCAGCAATATGGGCCAGTGATGAATTAATTTCTTGGTGGGAAGCTGGTAACTTAGTCTGTTTTCTCTTTCTTTCATACAAGGTGTCAACGTGAGACAAAAGAAAGTAAAAGGAGGTAAACAGAATTTCATTTCCTATGCAGCACAGATGTACGTATACTCAATCAGAGCCTCATTGTGTTTCTATTCCTTTAGGATGCTTGTTTTCAACATTAAGTGGTACATAAATTAGACACTAGTTTGTGAAAAGATGAATAATAACTCTGTAAGAATCTTATACTTTTCTTCAACCCTCTAGACATTTCATGTAATGACTGAGGTAAGTATATTTATGGTGACATTTGAGAGAACATCAATCTCTCTCCTAATGTGAGGACCTGTAAGGCCCATGTGTTACTCACCATGTGATAAAATGCCTGAAGGAAACACCTTTAAAAGGAAGGGCTTGAGCTCAGCTGTGGGCCTGGATATTCCTACCCACAGAGCCTGGATCCAGTTGTTTTGAAGCCTGTGAGAGGAACACCATGGCAGGAGCATGTGGGGATGGAAACTGCTCAGGGAAAGTAGAGAGGGTTCTCTCCCACGACAGCCCCTGGTTCAAAGCCCACTACTCCATGGTTCCTAAATAACTCAATCCAGTCATGAGGTGAGAGTGCTCATGATCCAGTCACCTCCCAAAGGCCGCAGACCAAGCCTTAGACCTGGGACCTTCTGGAGCACAGTTGGGATCCAAATCGCAGGCTCCTGTGCATCCCAGAGTACAAAACACATCTACAGCCTCCCCAAGGGGCCCCAAAGTCTCACTGCTTCCAGGACAGGTCAGACACCCAAGTCCCATGTTTCCCCTGAGACTTGAGGCAAACTCTCCACTCCAGACATCTTCAAAATTCAGAACAAACAACTCACAGAGCTCCCAGATGCAGCAGCAGCACACGGATGCAGCAAGCACCATGAGGCAAAGGTCCTCACTCTGAAAGGGAGAAGTGAAGCAACAGAAGGAAGCCCAGACTGAAGCCCAGCAGAGCACTGGGTCCCTGAGCTCACAGCATCAGCAGGGCAGGGGGCACCATGTGAGCTCCTGGGCTTGTGAATCCGCATACTACCTCCATCATCTGCAGTGCAGCGAGGCTCTCTCCAGGACTAACTCCAGTCACCACCTGTGCCTTCCCTCAGCGTGGCATCTTTAGCTTCATTTTCACTCACTCAGGAGTCCCCTTCTCATGGGCTACATGCAGGTGTCCAGCTACAACCGACAGGCACCAGAGCGTCTCAGAACCTCACAAGTCTTGGAAGAAGCCTCCATTACTATATAGCTCTGATACTCTGCATGCTTGCAAAACAGCATCAGACAGATGTTGTGGGAACAGCAGGAGGGACACCCTTAGATGGCCTCTGAGTGCCAGGGTAGTTGACTGAGAAAAAAAATCCTGAGGAAATAATCCTGCAAACAGCCCTGGGAGTCTTAGAAATTCTAACTTTGACACTTTCCACCCTGCCATAGGCAAAGTCAGCAAAGATAATTTTCCAGATTGTGTTTCACAGACTCCATCAATAAGTTCCCATGAGCTGCTTCCTGGGACTAACTTCCCTGGGACTCCTGACACTGCCCCTCTCAATGGCTCACTTCCTAAGTGTCTCCCCAGGGCAGCATCTGGAAACAGCTCCCATCAGACCCTGTCAGGTGAATTAAAATAAACCAGCTATTTGCAAAATTCGCATCAAAAGTTTAGCCCCACACACAAGTAAATTGATCTGACATTCTATAACCAATCCCATCCCTCAAGCCCAAGTATCTGAGGAGGAAGGACTGCTTCAAGGCACACTCTCCCAGGACTAACTTGCCTTGATACCACAGCCAGGCAAAAACACCAACAGAAAATACCAGCTGCCATCACCAAAGAACCATATGCAAAAACAATGGACAAAATACCAGCAGACCAAATTATATATTTTACAAATGAAGCATTTGCCACGTTCAGTAGGGTATTATCTTGAATGCAGATCAATAAAGCAACATAAAAAATCAAGGAATCAAGCCATATGTCCATATCTAGATTTGTAGAACAGACATTTGCAAAACCCACTTAAAGCAACTCAGACAGCCACACGTGGGAACTGCCCAGAGCTGCCCTGCCATCAAAGGCCACCTCTAGCTTACAGTGGCGGACACTGGGGATCCTCCAGGCTCACAAAGCCCCACAGCTGGAGCACAGTGCAGGATTCCCTGTGCAGTGAACAACCAGAAACCCTGCAATACAGCAGCTCTGAAGAAGTGAACCATCAGGGGGCCTTGGTGATCAGCTCTTACATAAACCACTTACTTTACTAAGACAACCACTCCTGATTTACAGAAGAGAAACTTATTCACGAGAAATGTTAATGGCTTGTCCAATTCTGTGGGGTTGCCCGTGACTCAATGCAGATGTGCACATAGAATTTCTTGGCCCTAACTTTATTGTCACATGACTTAGCACTGCCCTAATTGCTCATTCCTGGCTGTGGATGTTTGCGTCCTTAGGGAGACATTTTGCTATGTGTGGATAATCCAAACTTGAAAACTCAAAAAGAGTAATGGCTTTGCAATCACCCCTAAAAGTGGCCCAACTATCCCAACTATGCTAAATTTCTGGGTACTCAAGCTCTGGCCAGTTCTTTTTTGTCACTTCTGAACATAAGAACATTAATTAGCTGGTAAATTAAGACTATGGAAGTCATGATGTTAGTTTAGGTGCATAAAATGTATGTTTAAAATTTAGTTCAATTTAAATGAATCACAGATATGAAAAGGTTGCTAAGATAAAGTAAATGCTTTGATATATAATTGAATGCATCCTTAATATTATAGGAAAATGTATATATAGTTCCTAAGTGTTTTATTTTATAACACATTTCAAATATATCATACACACACCTAAGTTTAGATCCCTGGCACCCACATAAAGCCAAGTACAGAGACAGCATTGTTGGGGACAGACATGGCCTGATCCCTAGTGCTCATGGGTCAGCCATTCTAAGCCAGACTGGTTAGTTTCAAGACCAATGGCCGACACTGTCTCAAAAACTGAGTGCAGGTTAGCGAGAGAGCGCTGCTGGCCTCGCACAGGCCCTGGGTTGATCCCCAGCATTGGCAAATAAATTAATGAAGTGAGGTGAGAAAGAGTGGGAAAGATATCAAACACTGACCTCTGGCCCCCACATGTGCACACTTGCGCATGGGTATTCACATGCACATGTGACACATGTGCACACAGCTTCATGCAACACACACATGCACATACACACACACACACACTCATGCACGCACGTACACACATGCACACACATGTGCACACACATGGACACACACGCGCGCACACACACACATGTGCACACACATGCACACACACTTGTCAGGGGCACTCACATTTACATGTGCTCACATGTGCACACAGCTTCATGCAACACACACATGTGCACACACACATGTACACACACACATGAACACACACATACACAAACAGTAAGGCCATGAGAAGAAGTAATGGTATAAAAGAGAGAAATTTCCATGTGCTTTAACTTAATCCCCTTATAAGGGCATCTGTCCTGCTAGTGTGTATATGTGTATATGTGTATATGTGTGTGTGTGTGTGTGTGTGTGTGTGTGTTGTGTGTGTATGAGTTTATGTGTGTGTGCATGTGAGTGTGTGTATATGTGTTTGTGTGTATGTGTATGTGTGTGTTGTGTAAGTGTTTATGTGTGTGCATGAGTGTATATATGTGTATGTGTGTATGTGTGTGTATGTATATGTATATGTGTATGTGTGTTGTGTAAGGGTTTATGTGTGTGCATGCGTGTGTGTATGTGTATGTGTGTATGAATGTTTATGTGCGTGCATGTGTATGTGTGTATTGATGTGTATTGTCTTGACAACTTGACACACAAGTCACCTGGGAAGAGGAACCACAGCTAAGAAAGCACCTCCATGAGACTGAGCAAATCTGCGGAGCATTCTCTCATTGATGGTTGATGATTGACAGAAGGTCCAGCCCACTGTGGGCAGTGTCCCCCCCTCTCCTGGTCTGCCCTCTCCCCAGCATGTGGTCCTGGGTGGCTGAGCAAGTCATAGGGAGCAGTAACAGCAGCACTCCTCCATGGGCTCAGCTTCAGTTCTGCCTCCAGGTTCCCCCTTGAGTTCCTTCCCTGACTTCCCTTCATGAAGAATGGAAAGCCCTAGGATGAAATAAACACTTTCCTCCCCAGGTGGCTTTTTGCCAGGGTCTATATCACAGCAACAGAAACCTAACTGAGGCAGCACCCAGAATAGAGGGAAAACAGCCACTCATTTTCAGGGAAGGAACTAAAATGGTGTTCCTACAGCTCTGGACAAGTCAACTAGACTCCAGTAGAACAGCAAACACCCCTGCTGACCCCAACACAAATCAACAGCAGTGCCAAGTTCCTGAGTTCATGAGAGGGAGGAGGATAGTGTTTTGTATGCTTTGCCTGTCTCTAGATACTTAAGGAATTCTATTGCCATGACTTCACTAAAATACAATTATTAGCTCTCCAGAAGTTCATCCAATGCTGAAATCTACATGCACTGACATTTAAAGTTATATAGTACCCTTTAAACTTAAATTCTAGGCATCTGAGTGACTATTCTACCAACCCTCGCCTAGTCTCCTCCAACTCCTGTTATAACTGATATATTCCCATTTAATGTCTCCAAGCCTTGAATCCCTTCTGCAAAGTATTTGCCTTGGCTAGCCTCCATCCACTGGTTCATTTAACTCCTAAGTCAGAGACGTTGCCTCTGGCTCATTGCCAGCCTGCCCTCTGGTAATGTCTGGGATACCATCTACACTGGTACTAACACTACCATGATAAAACTTAGCTTTCTTTTTTGTGTGAGTGCTTTCCTAAGTGTCCAGAGGAGGATTCAGTAAGTATTGTCTCACTACTTGAAACTTGATTGACTATAGCACCTTCCTAGGGTTGACTTTAGGAAAGACAAAGTCCCTGCACACGAGAGTCTTCGGCTCCCCCAGTGCTGACTTAGCCACAGATCACCTAGAAGAAAAGGAGAAACAATGAAACATAGAAAGGAGAGGAGGAGGGAAGAGGAGAGCAGGAAAAGAGAGAGGAAGGGGAGGACAGTGGGAGACCTGCGTCTCAGCGTTTCACACTGACATGTGCAGGAGACACAGCTCAGTGACAGAGTGCTTGCTTAGCGTGTGCAAGGCCCAGGCTTAGTTAGGGTGACTATTGCTGCAATGAAACCCCATGACCAAATCATTTTGTGGAGGAAAAGGTTTGTTTGGCTTACACCCCGACATTACCATTCCTCATCCAAGGAGGTTAAGACAGGAACTCACACAAGGCAGGAACCTGGAGGCAGGAGCTGATGCAGAGGCTATGGAGGGTGCTGATTACTGACTTGCTCTCCATGGCTTGCTCAGCCTGCTTTCTTATAGAACCCAGGACCACTGGCCCAGGGATGGCACCATCCACAACGGCTGGGCCCTCCCCATCAATCACTAAATAAGAAAATGTTCTACAGGTCAGCTGACAACTGGATCTTTTCTCAGCTGAGGCTCCCTCCTAGCCCAGTGACTCTAGCTTGTGTCAAGTCTACATAAAACTGTCCAGCACAAGCTCTAAGTTCAGTTACCACCACCAGAGCAGTCCTCCAGCAACAGTGTTTGTAGGGCCAACAGGCAAAGTTCAGGAACACAAATTCTGCCTGCTGACATACTTCTGTTTATGTTTTTTAGTAGTATCTGCTACTTCTGTGAGAGCACCATCAGCCAGCTCCCTGGGTGAGTGTTCCATGGCTTGCTTTCAATTCTACCCACTTTCTGTGTGTAAGCCCTATTGTTTGTCTACTTGATCTTTGTTCCTTTCATGTGCTTTTAAAATAAGAAACAAAAATAATTAACACTGTGTATGTAACTCCCTGACTGTGAATCAGCATTCCCATTGTGTAAGCACCCTCAATGTGTGTACTCAACAAGGTATAATGTGCAAACCCATCCTGTGTATGTACACACCCTCGATGTGTAAACACAACATGGTGTGTTTCACACCATCATTGTGTGAACACACCCTCACTGTGCCTAAACACCTTCATTGTGGCTTTTGCTAGTATTTTATCCTATTTCTCAAGTAGTAAATAAACCTGAAATTCCTTTGTCCCCATTAGAGACCCTCCCTTTACACTACCCTAAGAATCATGAGTGAATTATAGTCTTTAATGTCTACTGCCGTCTAGCATTATTTGTTCTTGTATAATTTTTACTGAAATGACATCTCTTTTGAGGCTTCATTACAACTTGCATTGCCTCAAAACTTTGACACTGAAAAACACAGAAATGTAATTTGTGCACCTCACTTATAAAATAAAATCATAACTTGTGAATATACAGTATTTTTCTAGCATTTTCCCTCCTGAGGCAGTCCCAGTAGCTCCTCTAATTCTCTCATGCTGTCTCTTGGCCCCCTCCAACCTATCTCCCAGCACACAATCCCTGTGACACAGCATGTCAATCTTTTCAAGTCTGTACTTTTCTTGTTTTCTCTCAGGTGGGTACCATAAGCTACTGTCTTAATCTTAATACTGTGTTATAATTATAAATGTTATTTTTCTATGTATGAAGGCTTGCTCCAAATGATTTGTAAGTTTTCTCCTGGAGAATTACTTTGGAAATAATATGGGGACCTAGTTTTTGTTTAGAAGTCAACTATTCTGGTGAATCCCTTACTTGATACCATCTCTTCCCTGTGACCTTTTTTTTTTTTTCTGTTCTGTTTGGCTTTGCTGTTCGGTTGCATTGGTTTTCTTCACCTTAAATTTGTAATACACATTCTCATTAATCATTTTTTAATGGACACAATCATCATTTCCTACTAGAGAGTAACATTTAATTGGTCATCTCTGATCAGGCTTTCTTCCCAAGCCAATTCATGTTTGTAAGCAAAGGATAATCACTCCATTAATATTGATCCCACAGAACTTCTGTTTTTCAATGCTGCCCAGGGTTTTCTTTGATCTACATCTCACACACTATTGATCTCTCAGCCCTGAGTGTCAGGAGTTGTTTCCCCAACTTTCCTGTGACTGAAAGTTCCCCAACCTAAAACTCACCTCATGATTCTCCAAATATAGAATGGAAATTCATTTCCTTTGGCACTTTATTTTCCTTGATCATTCTTGGGTTTTGATAAAAAAAAAAACAGAAAACTTCTATTTCGATGATTGTTACTAAGCAAAAATATTTTAAGACTTCTCTTTATCCTGGCATTCTGTGCATTAGCCAGGCTGTTCCTGCATATGGGACTAGCTTCCCTCACCCTGCTAAGGATTCAAGATTTTCCAAACTGTTGACTCGAATCTATAAAAAAATTGCCTACCTTAATTGCAATGAATATGGCCCTGCCTTCCACCGCCACCTACTTCTAACAAATGCTTAGTTTCTCTCTCTAGAAATAGCACATATGGAAATAAACGCTAAGGATCCTCTTCACGCCCCAGGTGTCAGTATTTTTATCTCGCGTTTCTCATCTCCATGCAATTAAACCAGATTCTTGTAATAAAGACTAACATCTGGAGATAAGTGGATTATGATGGGGGGGGTCTTACTATGTAGCCCAGGCTAGCCTTTGATTCAGGGTCTTCTAGAACTGGCCACAGAAATGTACCACCCACCCAGTGTGTAAGCAAGTCTTGCCTGGAAGCTAGTGCCCTTCTGTCAGCCACGGCCTGAGCAGCTCATCTCATCCAGTGTCTCCACCTCTTCAGTTAATGACTCTAACTCCTCCTGCTGTCTGGCATTAAGTGATCAAAAATGGATCTTTGGATGTCTTTGGAGGCAACTCCTCTCCAGACTGGGTGTTTTCTTACTTGTCAGTTCTGGCAGTGGGTGGGCCAGACCTCATTCAGAGCACCTTACCTAACTTCAAGGGCAAGATTTGTTGTGTTTATTTCCATGGCTGTAACAAATTACCTCAGGTTCTGTTTTAAGACAATGTTACCTTATAGAACCGTAGGTGGAAGGGTGCCACACACATCGAATCGGGGTATCAATAGATCTGAAATCCACCTATGGGTGTTCCCTTGTTTCTCTGCTAGCAACTTGCCTGGTTCCCTTGGCTCACAGCCTCCTTCCTTCCCCAGTGGTCACAAAATTCTATCAAGCTCCATATTGTCTAGTCGTCTGCATTCTTACATTCCTTTCTCTGTCTGGTCTATTGCCCTCTTCTTGTTTTGGACACACGGGTAGAGCTAGAAACACAACTAGATCATACATGCTCATCTCATCATGAAAACAATGAGCCTTCTTCTGTTCCTGCCTCTTACACGGTGATGGGAAGGGCTGTTACAGAGTCTGCACCCAGAGTTCCTTGTTTCCATCCAGTTATGTGCAATGGGATTCAACACGGGCTTGCACAGGAGTGAGTAGAAGTCTGTGCTGACCGGAGGGCAGACTAACAGAAGTCTTAGGACACACAGATCATCATGGAAACTAAATATTTCCCTTAAATGTTTGTTCCCATCAACACAATCCAGGACAATCCCTGGAACAACCTGACCTCTGTCTGAGGCACTGACTCCATTTTCCTCAGAACAGCATCACAGATCCCAGGGTCTGGGACACGGGAAGCTTCCAGGCAGTTATCATTCTGCTTACCATACACGTGTATGAGCAAGAGAGGAGAAAGGGATTTGTTTGAATGTCTAAGTCAGGGTGGCTGATGAAACGCCATGCCATGACCAAAAGCAACCTGGGTGGAAAGGGTTTATGTAGCTAACTCCACATCACTGTTCATCATTCAAGGAGGTCAGGAGAGCAACTCACACAGGGAAGGATCCTGGAGGCAGCAGCTGATGCAGGGGCCATGGAGGGTGCTGCTTACTGGCTTGTTCCTCGTGGCTTGCTCAGCCTGCTTTCTTAAAGAACCCAGGACCACCAGCCCAGGGATGGTGTCACCCACAATGGGCTGGGCCCTTCGCATTGATTACTAATTAAATGTCTTACAGCTGGATCTTATGGAGCTGTTTTCTCAAATGAGATTCCCTTCCTTCAGATGACTCTAGCTTGTGTCAAGTTGACATCAGACCAGCCAGCACAGTGACCAATGGGCAGTCCCTGGATAATTCCCCTAGGCCTCACTCTCTCTTTATTTGACACAGTTCATTCTATGTATCTATGTCACTGATTTTTGGATAAAATGGTCATATTTTCCACATTTGTTACTTTTATTCTGCTCTTTCTCAAGGAGACTGATCTTTGCTCTTGTGGATTCTAGTCCTTCTCTCTACTGCCAGTGTTCCTCAGGAAGCACACCAGAGTCTCGGGCTGGGGGGGTGCAGAGACCCCCACTCACCAAACTGCCTCCAAACAATGGCAGAAAGGGGGTGGGGGTGTGACTCTTTCCTGTCCTCTTTCCTCCAGCCTTGCTTCAAGGCAACATCCACAGAGCCTGAGTTCTCTCAGAGCCGTGAAGCACTCACACTGGTTTTGTTTTTTGCTTTCAGCACTATGCTCATCCAATCCTGGTAAGTTACTTCACTTTTCTTCAGTTCTGCCAACAGTCGACCCCGTGCCCCGGAAGCTTTCCAGAGACCCTCGACATTTCCTGTTTCACTATACCAGATACCCCAATACTCAGCCCGAGTACAGAAAGTAAACAGAAGTTCCTTTGGGGCTCATTAAGATGGCACATCCCCAGGATTCACACCAATTCCTAAATCTATAGAACAAGGACTGAAAAAATAAGGCAGACAGGGGTGAGGGGATGAGAACAGGGGATGCAGCAAGACAGACATGGTGTCACATGTCTGTGAGGGAATGCAGAGCTTTGTGTGACTGACAGCACCCACTTCCCCAAACACATCCCCTAGTCAGGCTGGCAGCAATGGAACAGATGAGGACTACCCCAGCTCCCGGCACTGTAACTGCATTGGTTGGGAATTGATCCTCAATCTGCTCATTGTTTTGACAACACACACACACACACACACACACACACACACACACACACACACACAGAGTTTTTGAGCCTAATGCCATAAGCCCTTTGCATTTATTTTCAGCAGAACAAACCAATAGGCCCCTCCTCTTTAACACACTCAGTCTGGCTGGGCCACACAGCTGGGGCTGATTCCTAACCCTGCTAGGTTCCTGCCATCCATTTCTCGTCCACCTCTGAGTGCTTTAACCAACTAATGAGTTAAGAAAGTGATGGATGAACTGTGGAAAGAATTACAGTGGTATTGGCTGGTAAAAGGTTTTGTGTGTTTGAGCAAAGCTGTAACAGCTTT